>NC_134313.1:159796208-160146906 GCF_964195595.1 Calonectris borealis | reverse complement strand
GAATCTCACGTACTTCACCAAGTGACAGTAGAAAACACTCTGAATGACTGGAGGTGATCAATAGCTTCTTTAAAGTAAAATTTGGCAAAGTAACAATTCATCAAGTGATTATTGTTTAACTCAAATGATACCTACTGTGTAAAGGTTGGTGTCATGTGACATTCACAGAGTTAACTGTTCTGCAGTACTCATGTGAACCATGGGGCCTTTTGTATCTTTGGTCTGACATAACTTTGTATCACTCCAGGATAATCCCATTAAAATAAATTGTGTTTGACTGATAAATAGCTAAATTAAATCAGACCAAGAGGTGTATGGACACTTTGATGGCTGCCAACAATATTCCCAGTACCGGTAATATTTTCAAGAATGTACATGTATGCCTGCCAAGACATGTCCTTGCTGCTGTTCTTCCCTTTACCTGGCAATATTATGGACCTTGGACTCTGCCAGCTCCATACAATCTGCTATCTGAAATACCAGGGCAATTGCTTTTATGGTTCAGAAGTAATCATGCAAATACATATTATTCCCACTTGCTATTTAGAGTGGACATGGTTAAACGTGACATGGGAAGTAAACATCATTGGGTTTATTTCTTTTAAAGAGTGCAAATGTTCTGTGTATATTTATAAGAATCTGTCAGTTCTATGTCTTTTTTTTACAAAGTGGCTACATAAGGGGCTTGGCGTAGTCGAGAATTCCTTCTATTTATGCCTTTTATGGTAATTTTTAGGGATTCTATCTAATTTTTTTTTTTTGCTAGAGTCACAGTCAGGACTAAATTTTAAATCAGCTCAGATAGATACAGAATAGAATCAAGCTAAAAGAATTTACATTATTCCTTAAATGGGAGTTGTAACTTTATTGCAATATTCCTTGGTTTAGCTGTCAAGTATGCAGTTGTAGAGACGTATTTCAATGAAAATATTGTATAAAAATTATATTTTCAATGGGTAATATGCTCTCTGAGGCTGTTTATCCTATGCCAGACTGCTCTAGCAATAAAGCACCTCTTTAGAAAATTGTTTAATAAAAGATCAACAGAAATCTCTTTGATTTTAAACAGAAGATAACAACTGGTGATTGCAATAGCACTATTGGAAAATGCTGATGTTTTAATCAAAACTATTACAGTAGCTTGTTCTGTATGGACTGCAAAGTTAGCCCTACTTTCTGCACCTAAACATAAAAACAGGCACTTTTGAAAGGAACAACAGGATTGGAATCAAACTCTGTAGAAAGTAATCTCTGAAATTTATACAACTAACTGAGAAGTACTACCTTTTCTCCCTCTGTATAAATAATGTTAATGATTTCCTGGATTAGCACACTAAACTCCCAGTGCGGTTAATTACAGCCTTACATTTCTCTATTTTTATTTAGTTTTCCATAATTAGGAATGAATTTCCTAATCCTTAAAGAAACAAATGCTTCCTTAAGTATAAATAAAGTATAAGGAATTTTCTTGCTTCCCATCTTAACCTTTTCAACATGTACCAAAGCAGTCTGGATTCAGCAGGATACCATACGTCTACCCTGTAGACATGTTGGAGGGTAAAGGGACCATTATAGTAAATGAGTTTTTGAATAGTTACGGCTAGTAAACAGCAAGAGAACCTCAGAATTAATATGAACACCATTTAAAAAACCAGAAGGCATCCATAGGGCAGGTGTCTCTGTTATTACCTGGTTGGCTGCACAAACCCATTTCCCAAATACCAACATGTAGAAAAGCAAAGCACTAAACTGTACATTTTATAAAATATCACATCAGGCTGCATAATGAATGATATATCCCACAGTTTTTCATTATTTTGGGGGACCTAGCTGATTTATATCATGGTGGTCTCTGTCTGCATAATCGACTGAGCTCTTGAATTCCGGTGGAGCTGAGAAACGCTTTCGGATCCATTTCGAGAAATCGAAGAGCTGTGGAGTCTGTAATCTCTGCCTGCTGTCTGCTTCCAGCACAAACTCCGCCATTTTCTTTTCAGCTCCCCTTGCACCTGTGTTAAAAAGAAAATGCACTAGACAAGCTGAAAATGTTCTTTTACGTGAGGAACTTTTCCATGTTTATTGGCTGTCAAATGGGGACCTATAGGAATAGAATCATAGAATGGTTTGGGTTGGTAGGGACATCTTTCACTAGATCAGGTTGCTCAAAGCCCTATCCAACCTGATCTTGAATACTTCCAGGGATGGCGCATCCACAAATTCACTGGGCAACCTGTTCCAGTGTCTCCACCACCCTCATAGAAAAAATTTCCTCCTTACATGCAATCTAAATCTACCCTCTTTAAGTTTAAAACCGTTACCCCTTGTCCTGTCACTACAGCCCCTGCTAAAAAGTCTTCCTCCATCTTTCTTATAATCCCCCCTTTTTATACTGAAAGGCCACAATAAGGTCTCCCCAAAGCCTTCTCTTCTCCAGGCTGAACAACCTCAACTCTCTCAGCCTCTGTTCATAGGAGAGGTGTTCCAGCCCTCTGATAATTTTTGTGGCCCTCCTTCGGACTCACTCTAACAGGTCCATGTCATTCTTCTACCGAGGACAATCACCTCTCTCGACCTGCTGGCCACACTTCTTTTGATGCAGGATATGATTGGCTTTCTCAGCTGCAAGTGCCCATTGCCGGCTCGTGTCCAATTTTCCATCTCCCCTGGGACTACCCCGACCCAGGTGCGGACCTTGCACTTGGCTTTGTGGAACTTCATGAGGTTTGCATGGGCCCGTTCCCAAGCCTTTCAAGGTCCCTCTGGTTGGCGTCCCTTCCCTCTACAGTATCAAATTTAGAAAGATTACAGAGGCGAAGACTGTGTCTACACTGTCTGTGAGGAGATGCCCCAAGGCTACTTTCAAAATCAGTTTTGTATCACTTGTGCTGCAACATTAGCAACAGATTCCTCCTGTCAGACGCTGCATACTGTTTAATGTATATTCTACCTTAAAAAGTGGCTGACATCAAAAGGAATTCCTTGTGTCTTCCTCAGTTGAGATTAGGAAAGCTGCTACATGCTGAGCACTTCTGAAAATCCGCTGCTATTCTGGGGGTTAGATTCTGTCAGAAGATTACCCCTAAATACTTACTAAATGGTGTTTCAAGTTTTGGATAAATTTCTAGACTTGTTGCACCTCACTTGCACAACCCACATTGCTTGTAACAGAGCTAGAACTAGATCACGTTAAATAACAAGACACACTTACTGACAACTCAGTTTGCAAGGAATTAGATTTCAAACAGCTCTTAACTCTTCACCCAAATACACTAATTTCTCCTGTTGCACAGAAACTGCCACATATATATTCTATAAATAGGAATGCAAACATCTTCTAAAACAGCTTCATGTATCAGAATGGAATTATAGGGGCAGTTATGAATTTACTGAAAACAATATTTATCATCCTCAGTAGGAAAGGTGAGACTTACTTCACTGTTCAAAAAACAATACAGGACTGCAACAATCAACCCCTGGAAGGAGACAATATTCCTTAGTTAGTAGGCAGCACCAACCTAGGTCAATAAAACTTCTTTTGAATAAAAACTTTAAAATTTACCTGAAAAGATCCCAAACACAACTCAAAGATTATTTTATAATTATTGGAACTGCGGTCAGGAAATAGAGCAAACACTGTGTAGTGAACTCCAAATAATGGAATAAGCAACAATGTGGATTTTGCAAGTCTCCTGGGTAAATAAAAGAGAAAAAGCTGGAGTTTAATGATAAGCTCTTGTTTTACTAAGATAAGAACCTGATGCAATGTCGTTTACATAAACCTCGTATGACTTCAGATTTATAAACAGTCTTAGTAAGAGTCATTTATTGCAAATTGTTTTCCTTTCAGGCTTGCCATGAGATTAGCCACACAGTAACCTCATAAATTAACATGTGCAATTCCATGTTATACTTGATCTTGCTGACCTTGCACTCTTCCAAAAGCGGGCAGAAGGCTGCAGGGCCTCTCTAAACCAAAAGACTCTTTTTCAGTTGCCCTCTGGACAGCAGCAGGGTGTAGGACCTGGGCTCTGCTGTGTCTCTGACACACATTCAGTTCCCAGCCTGGTTTTGTGGCACGGTTTTTGGGGGTGAGGTTTTACTGCATTATTCCACAGGACCACATTCGCCAAAGTGTCACGAGCTGCCATCAGATCTCTCAAGATATTTTTTACCTGCCATAAAGGGTTCAGAATGGAAAGGAATAATGCCTTCCTGCAAAGTCATGCTGACAGATCCTCTTGTATGGAAGGTAAAATCTCTCTTCTGAAATTAATTGATGTTAATTTCCTTTAAATGTGCAACTGTATGGTTAGTCTGTACATTGCACATATACAGTATGCAAACAGTACCTTGGAAATGTAATCCAGAATAATTTCAGCTGAGAGATTTTCATGAGCAATTTCAGATTTACTCCCAAATACTAAAATCTCATAACTACACTTCTGGTATTAAGCATATACCATTAACTAATTTTTAATGTCATCAATTACATAATACATTTTAGCACAAAACACTACTGAAGTTAAGGAAGGAGAACTTTAAATTATTAAGCAGAGCAGCTCTGACAAACTGCCTGTGAAACCACTGAAATGATGAATTGCTAATTATCGCTTATTTGTCACTTATTTCACTCTAATAATATCAGTTTTATATATTATACAGGGTCAGTCATGCATGATCATGGATGTCTGGTATCAGCTAAAAGTCAAGAAGTTATAATGTTGCGTCCCATAATTCATCACTGTCTTGATGAATATAATTTGATTCAACAATGAAAGGATGCTGTTGTGAATTCAACTATTTTAACAGAAAATTCAAGATATTTCAAGCAGTTTTATGTTTTCTGTGTCAGTCTTCATGGCCTTCCCTGTCCATAATGTCCCAGAGGCTGCATCTGTTTATGTGGAAATAATCACTTCTGTCAGCAAAGTTTCTCAAGAATAGTAAAACCCTCACATCTAAAGGTGATACCAGTAAGCGGGACAAATAAGATTTCCTTAGCAGAAGAAATTCATTTACAACTGGAGGAGATGACTATGGCAGCAAATTTCCTGGTTTCCCAAGTGAAATGGAAAACTGATTTTATTTGAACTTAACCTTACCCACTGCAAAAGTAAAATGAGCAACCAAAAGGATGGAACCAGGTACAAGCAAGTGGGACCGAGGAAGGGAAGAAAAATGGTGACTTGCATGGGTAGTATTCATTCTAGACTCATATTTCACTTTCACTCTATTCTTGTTTTAATAATTTTTGTCTAGCTGATGTTACTTTCTCTATACTGCACTTACATTTTAGTGACGGAAAGGGAAAGACAAAATAGCCTTATTCTTCTCCGTATTTTTGAAAATGCATTTGCATTTTGAAAAATGAGCCTTCCAGACCTTTAATTTGCTCTGTTTTCTTGAGGAGGTTAATCTACAGTTCCCATGGGTATCAGCTAAAGACCATCCAATCCAAACTTAATCAGGCAATCAAATGCTAAAAGCAAAGAATTCACAGGGCTGAATAATGAAGGACAAGGTTGCTATTAACGAACATTTTATACGATGAGGTGCTATAGTAAACTGTGGAAAATGATGGGACTGCTAGGAAGGGAATGCCTCGTTTTCATAAAATACATAAATACCACATGGAAACAAAGAAAAGTTCCTGTCACAAGAATAAGGGGATTTCCTGCCCATAGGTCAGTCATTGTGCTAAATAATAATGTGGCAACCGCATAATTTCATCTAGGTTGATTTGGTTCTCCCACATGTTTAGTTAATTCAAGCAGCAAACACAAAAAAGGACCCTTGTAGCTCTATGAAGCAAAGCCTTATGTCAATCTAGTCGTGTCGCCTTTTCCGTGGTGCATCAGAATTCTTCACTTTTTGCATCAAATGTGTCACATTGTTTACAAAACACATAAGCCCTAGTTCTCTTGGCTTTAAAGGTATGCGTTACTTAAGCACATCAGGTTTTATCTGCTTTTAGGACAGGAATTCAGTATTTGTTAAATGAAGAAAAGGTGTTTCAAAGGCCATTTGCACGGTTTTGAATTTTCAGTGTTCATGTTAAGTTTTGTCATTGAAATATCATATTACCATCCAAAGTATCAAACTCGGTGTCTATATCTGGGCTTTAATACAAGATCTACTACAACAGACTCTTGATTCCGGATTACAGTATCCAGCAGCTATTATAATACACAACAATAACTGATATGGCAATATAATAAAGAACAAATCCAATTTTAGCAATATATTTAAATTGCCCCTCAACATTCCTTGATTCTAAAGTTGTGGAAACAATGGATGTTAGGATTTGATGTTCAAACCAAAACACAAAAGAAGAAAGCCTAAACAGAAATGAAGTTGATCTAAATCAGAAACACTTGTTTTCCTCTAGAAAAATAAAGATGCTATTTTAAATCAACATAAAACATTATATTTCATTTTTTACTTTTTGGGAACAACATAACTTCTTTCCAGCTCTTACAACAAAAAGTATTTTAGAAATGAAAAATTTAAAAAAAATGTTTTTAAGGAGGTTGAAGCAAAGTGTTTTGATCTTGAAACTTTTGTTATGTCAAAATGAAATATTTATACATTAAAATAAAGATATTATCGTCCATATTTTTTTGTATCAGCATATTCATTCATGGATTAAACTCAAATTCAATAATAGCTTGTTGGTCTTTACGAAATTGCAGATTTTTTATTGAATTTAGTTTTGATAAAAAAAATTACATTCATCTCTATTTCAGCATAGTGATAAGATCTTTATTAAACCACATCTAAAAGTACTTCTGAATTAAATGTAATTATAGTATCATAGCAATTGTTGGTAGCTGGTTTCAGCAGAGGAAATCTTACAGACATTATTTTGGTTCTGTATATAATATCTAAAAATATGACTCACTTGTACTGTGACTGGTCATTTCCTCCAACATCTGGAGATCTTAACTTCTGCAGTAAGATTCTTATAATACTAATGAAAAGTATAAAATTCACCTGCAAAGAAAAAAAATATAATGGTGATTTCTGATTTCTCCACTCAATACGCAGCACAAAGAAATGCTTATCAAGTCAGACAAATCAACTCAGCGGTGGGTGTTGTCTACCTCCTGCCAGAACACATCAAGCTAGAGCTAGCAAACCTATTGTCCGTTTTCTTCCTCACTAGTTTGTTATGTCCAGCGCACCTTTGCATGGCCACTAGTTCTAGTCTGGCTGGCAAAAGCCTTTGAAAGCCCCAGTTGTCAGAAATGCCCTCCTTCCAAAATCTCAGCTGAAGACAGGTTTCCTAGCAGGATGGGACATTGTATGTGATTTGGTGCAATCAAACATTGTCCTAAATTGTCATGTGGATTCACGACTGGAAGCCCAAAGGAAAATGAGTCCCGTACGCAGTTTTGACCCTCTCTTACCTCTCGCCTTGACTTTTAATATTTTCTGCCTGAATAAGGGGAAGAGAAGATTGTTGCACAGGTGATCTGTCCACTCCAATCAAGCATAGAAAGGGCCTCTCACAAGTATCTGTCTGTCTTGGGTACTGATGCAGACATTACCACTGAAGGAACTGAATCCCTGCAGTCTAATTCTCGTGACAGCCCTCTGAGATAGAACAGTAGTATTATTTTATTTCATAGAAAAGCACTTGCATAAAAAAAGTTATGATCAGACCCTGATCAATCTAGAAAATTGAAGTATAAAACTCAGTAGATCCTAAGTCTCACTCCAATTATTTCTTCATCCTTCGCTTTTGGCATCTTGTGTTCACAGGTGCTTCTGGTGCTGGATTGTTTGGTGCAGTCTAGAAAACCACACACTAAATATAGCACGCCTATACTAAAGTGAGGGAACACTCCGAATACACCCCTTCACAGCAACAACGTGAGCTAAAAACTACAGCTACAGCTACATAAACAGCTGCAAGAAATGCACATATTTTAGAAGAAATCAGCCTAAAGAAAAAATTCTATCACTGTGAAAATGAGCATTTTATTGTTTTTAACTAATCCCATCCCAAACTCCAAAATGAGGAGGTTGGGTACCCAACCAGACAGAGCATGCCTCACTGCTAAAGCTTCAGTCTCTGCCTTGATGTATTGCTGGAACTCTTCTTTTTCCAGTCTTAACAATTTGGCTGTAAGCTTTTCAAGTTCAATGAATTTCTGTGTCTGTTCAACGAATTTCAAGTCTGAATTTCTGTACCCAGTACATTTGTGATGTTAATAAATAAACTATGATCATAGCCACTGCACGCCCCTCTGTATTTAATATTTTGTTTGAAATGACAGGTGAAAGGAAGTGACAGGAACTGATAGGGATTAAATAAAAAATTAGGAAAATTAAATCTAGTATTCTTGATAAAAGAAGAATAAAAAAAAATGTTAGAAAATATAGGCCTTTACTAAAGTTAACATACATTTTTCAGGCAGATGATGACTTAGAAGTTTTCCTCGATGCAATTCTCCTAGAAAAGTAACAGGCAGAAGCCTGTTATTGCTGATTGTATCTACAGACTTAGCACAGCAGAGTGTACAGCCCAAGGGATATACATTTATTTTTCCATATGCACTGGAGCCAGTATTAGTGGACAAGGAGAGAGTTTCCATTTTATTGTGTATTTGTTAGCCAAAAAATAGGAGAAGGAAAAATCCTTATTCTGTATTTGCAAAGGGATTGGCAGAATAACTTCTTGTTCTTCACAGGCATCCCTAGTTTCTACTGTAACAGAATAAACTGTCATCCATTTGGTTTCTGAAGCATCAAATCATCTGCAAAACTACACTCGGGAGACTCACATTCTTGACTGACATTCATGTATTACTTTTAAGTCTGTTTTCAAACACATATCTTTCTGTCTGTAAGCACAATCTTGGATTAATGAAAAACATTCTTGTTTGGAGTTTGTAACACTCCTTGGCACTACTGAGCTTGTAAATCCAGCCAGCTGAAACTGGGTATTAAGATCTAAAGGTGGCAACTGCCACTCACTTACTACAGTGGAGCAAATTAATTTCTCTAAGATTATTATTGAATTGATCATTTGTTAAAATCCTTTAAAGTATATATCTGATTTAGAATAGTATGTTTCAATAAAATACGAAACAAGTAGGACCCTGGAATTTTACTTTTAGTATTGTAGCTTTTCAGTCCTATAAAATCGTTTGAGCATAATGTCTTTAAATAAAATAGAATATGCATACTGTTCAAAAAACATCTAAGAACAGGAAAATGAGAAAATAATGTGAATGCAGAGAAACTGCAAGACAGTGATGACAAATGATGCCTCTTTAGTGGAGTAATAGCAAGATGCTCCTAGTACCCTTTTCTACTGGTTGACTTCTGACAATAAGTTTTTGAGTCTAAACACATTGCCTGAGCACGTATCATTTAAACTGTCTTCATCTTGCTTCATTCTTGCTATTTAGTCCCTTACACTAGCTGCAATGTGAGATAACAAGATAAACATTTCTCAGTTACTTTGATGTGGCAGAAGTACTGTTTCCACCCAAACACCACTCCATCCCAAATGAGAGCAGTTTATGCAAGTGGAAGTATGGAGAAGGCAGCTGTGGAGGCATTTGCTAAATGGAGAATATGGGTAACACCACATTGACTGTTTGGAATAGTCAGCCCCAATTAAATAACTCTGAAATGTGTACAGCATGAAGCATGGAAGCCTGCCAGATAACTTTTCTAAAGCCAAAATTGTCAGGAGGAGATGCCAGGGAAGGTTTCTGACGTACTGAATTAACTGAAGCCATTCCCACTTTGAGAAGCAACTTCAGAACTTGCTCTCATAATACTGTTAACCTTATAGAAAGTATAATGTTGTAAGCGGTGAAAATGTTTGGAGTTAACATAGAAATTGATGAAAGACAGTGAATATGGCATGAAGACTGAGCGGACTTCCTGTTAAATCTAATGTGGTTAAACAATTGTTCCTTAAAACCTTTGCTGGATTTCCTGTCTTTCAAAAGTATATTCATGGCATCATCCTCACAACCAGGCTTTATTCTACTCTTCTTTTGTTCACTTTTCTTCTTCCTCTTAAAGACTTTCAACATCAGCCATACTCTGGGCTTTCTTTCATGCCATTACATAAGACAGTCGATGAGAGTTCTCAGCTTAGGTGTTCTGCTCTCCTTTGTTTTCCTGAAATTCAGCTTCTTTCAGAGTTTTCCTGTGTTCATCTCATTGACTATTTACACAGATGTCCTTCCTGAAGCCATTTGTTATTGCTGGTCACCCTTGTCACCATTCTCTGCGAGTCTTCCAGTCTTCTTACGTTCTCGAGCAGACCGAGGGCACTGTGTGAGTGAGTATGATGTAAGTACATCACACTTTTATTGAGAAACATCATGACTCTTTCACAACACCTATCCAAACAACTTGCAATGATCTATTTTCATTGTTGAATGGCAGGCAGCGTTGACTTCATTATTCAAAGATTTGAATCTTCAACTTCTATTTTTTCTAGAAGGTAACAGGAAATGTTGAGGCTTAACATGTGCGTATATTGAAAATTATGTTCTCATGAAGGTAGTGTTTATCACTCATCAGTGACCAATTTTACGTGACATTTCATTAGCTCCTCTTGCTCTATGAATGCACGCTCTACTTTGCAAGCAGTAAGTTTACATAGCATCCTAGCTGCCACAATGAACGTGCTGGTTGTAGTTCGATGCTCCAACAAGATACTTTACTTATCCAGCAGGAAAGGGTGAGTATCACTGCTTTTGTAGCTCCCTTTCACAGCTTAACTTCCCAGATGCAAAATGTAGTTGATCAAACAGCTGAAGAATCATCTAATTGGAGAAGTAAGTGGCTTCACACAGTACACACTGCAGAATCACTTGACCATTTTTGTCCTCATCCCTAAAACATGCTGTTTAAGAGAAAAAACATCTCTGGAAAGAGGCAGCAGATCCTAAACATGTGCACCCAGTAAGCCAAAAAAGGTCATTTGCAAAATGTTTCCCTATGTCTTACAATCCCTTTGTATCAAATCAGTAATAGAACCATTAAAAAAAAAAAGGAGAACGACTGTTCCTTTGCCTCAAACAGTGATTCTGGTCCACGTTTTATGATATACTGGACTTTTGCTGACTGACTAGTACTCCATTTTCTTAGTTCACAATTCATTTCCCAGTCTTTGCTAAGATCCAGCTGCAATTCAAGTCTGCCAATGAGCACTTGGATAACTTCCGTTTCCAGACCTAGGACTTCTTTGGAGAAGCACTGCTTTCTGGCACATGAGGTCTCAGCTGTCTACCAGATAGCTGTTTAAATGGAACATCCAGAGAATAGACTTTCATCTTCCTGTAAACACCAGGTGGCTTGTTTTGCTTTTATCTTTCAGCATATTTTCTTCACTCTGGACCATCCCCCATTCTCCAGCTCCTTTGAGGTACATGTATTCTCTTCATGCTGTACTTCTGTTGCATGCCCATTTCTTCCTATCATAAAACATCTTTTCTGTGAGTCCTTACCTTATGTCATTCCACACATACACCTGCTCTGCTTTCTCTTTAAACACTGTAGAATTCACTCTGATGAAGATGATAGGAAGTTCTCTCAAAATGATTTTCAGCAGGCACAGATTGAAAGGCAAGCCCAAGTGTTATGTGGACTCTTGAAATCTTGTGTAATCCAGTAATGCCCTAATTTTTCTGACTAAAATGTTAAAAATAAAGCAAGTGTATCTGAAATGTATTAATTTGCACTGTGACTGTTTTCAGAAATGGACATACAACCATAGTATATTATGTCCAAAGTTAATTACACAATCATCACAGCGAACAGGAATTTTATTATGCTACTCCAGTAATTCTAATGAGTTCCACATAGGAAAAGCCCCATGAAACATTCTCAAATGGTATTCTTTTGCAAATACTTCATGTTCAACATATATTTCAGTAGGCTACCAATTGAAGAAAGAAATACACAGCCATAGATTTTTATGGCTGCAATAATATCAGATTCTCAATTGCAGGGCTATCTATTTACACGCAAAATCAAATCTGCAATTAATTGAGAGGTATAATCAGATTTTTGCTTCCCCCAGGCTCATAAACAGGAGACATGTTAAAGAAAGAACAACATACAAATAAAAGCAACTTCTCATTTAATAGGAGGCAGATAAATTGTGAAGGTAACAAATTTTAATGGCCTTGGCATATGTTTAACATTTCTCCTACAGCACAATTTCTTTTCATTAAAACAAAATTCTTGCCTGTCTGTAACTAACAGTAAAGAATAACGGTTATACGCACTGCACAATGCTGAAATTATCTATAATTCATGCTTCAAAGTTTACTTACTATAATAGAAATTAAAATTGGTATTCGTATAACCCACCAGGGACCACCATGCTCATTTGTATCCCAGCAACTATAAAAATAAAGAGGGAAAATGATGTTGACGTTAATATCATGTGGCAAGCAAGACCTATGAGGAGAAAGAAGTATTTCTTATATACAAGTCAAAGCACACGAAAATAATGCCTGTTCTAGCCTAGAATTTGGCATTCAATCTTTTTCTGCTTTTGATTTTATTTCCCTGGTTTTAATATGCATATTCAAATCAGCTAAAACATCAGGCACACTAGACTGTACCATTAGACATCATGGAGGACGTTGGTCTTTAGGGAAACCAAGCTTTGTGTAAGGACACTTTTCCAATAAGCACTTAACATCAGCCTCTGCATAGCAGGAAGATCTAAAGCAACTGACAGATACAGTTGAAATTACATAATTCCTTGTGGGATATTTAGTTACAGATGGCTGGAACTGGTTTAGGAAAATGTGAGACTGAACCTGAAACTTTGTCTGAAAAACTCAAAATTTAATTTTCACTGTGGGCTCAGTACTTTTGGTCCAAATACTCTGATAAAAAGTGCTCTGAAAAAGTAATCTTAAGCAAGCACAATACCTTTCAGAGTTCCTCTAGCTGTGATCATGACAAAGGAAAAAGGAGTTAGCCTTCAGTTTACATGTTAGAGATCTTGCAAAGAAAACTTACAAATTATGTAGGACATGATTTTTTAGTTTAATTACAGAATCAATTGAAAAATATTAGTCAGGTTGCAAAAAAGGAGTGTGAAAAATATTTGACCCCCTAGCTAGGAATGCTCTCCCATTCCTTGGGGCCAGCAGGAGCAGCAAGTCTGATCTTGCTACAAAATTCTTATCATCTCAGTTCCCCTTCCCATGCCAGGAGCCAGGTGTAGCTCTAGTTAGTCACAGTTTTACCTGACTACATGCATCTTACATATGTTTACATCACATTGATTCACTTCTGGGAATGTAATTTAGATATACCCAAAGTTATCTAGATTTCAATCGTTTGAGCTGCTAGTTAGCAAATTAGAATGCCCAGCATCTTACTGCACTGTATTGCAGCACTGAACCCAAGGACCCTCACTGCTATTTTAAGTATTATTTTGACTTGTAAAACAGATAGCTCTGAATGTGGGTCTCAAGGGATAACGTTAGTCATAACCTATCTCTGTCCTCTCCTGCCTTTCGAGTTTTTCAAACAAACAGCAAGCATAAACAGCATGCTGAAGAGCTCCTAAACACCTGTCCCTTTATTGCTATACCTGAAATTTCAGTTCTGTGCTCGTCCCCTTCAGAACAGCAAACTACCTTTGTGTGAACACCACCATATCCAAGGCAAGGATTGTGTTGGCACAGTTGGAGGCTTTAAGCTTTCTCTTCCACACACACTTACCCAGTGTCCTCTAAAATGATCCGTGTCACTGTCCACGTAATAATGAATATGGTAGGAATTCCTGAAAAATCCCAAAGAGGTTTAGAGGGTGATCACAAAAATATGTCCACAAAAAAAAAAAGAGTTCATTCTGCTAGTAACCAATTATTTCCCAAATATACAGCATATAGTAAACAGTTTAGTGAATGGAGGGAGAGGCCCATCTGATGAGCTACGTGATGTAAGCAATGTATGACAAACAAAGACTGTAGGGAAGTGCGTTTATTTCTTATAAAAATGCAGCCATAACGACTAATACACAAAGAACATGCCTTTCTTAGATTTCTTTCAAGTTGTCAGAGTGACCTACAGGGAGATAGATACAAGTTACGCATGCCCAATGCACTTCCACGGACTACAATATAAAACTGAAGTGTAAACAATTTTATAAGGAACCATTCCCACACACTGGTTTATTCCCATTTCCCAGCAATACCTAAATGTTTTATGACCACCTATTACTGGAAGCTTTAAAGTGCTCCATATAAAGATCATTGCACTTTCTGGAAATGAAAGGAATACATGTATTTAAAACCAGATGGACAATATTATTGGGCTTTTCAAAAAGGCAAATAGCATCGCCTGTGGCTGTGCAGCTAAACTTTCTTTTGCCTCCCAAATTAGGACAGCCTGAATCATATGATTTGCAGTGGCAGTCCTTGCACCATCCTGTATCCTGAACAACCCCTGGGCATTGCGCAGATTGGCACAGGTCAGAGCCATGCCAAGGAGCAAGCTAGCAGTTATGTTTCAGCAGTTTTGTGCCCGCTCTCTCCCATAGTAGAGCGATTGTAACCTATGCTGGAGCTGAGGAACTAGTGAGTCTGAGGAGTCATCCAACAGAAACAGCATGACTACCTTGGTATGAAATACTGAACCTGACTAATACATACGTACAGAATCATAGAATCATTAAGGTTGGAAAAGACCTTTAAGATCATCGAGTCCAACCATCAACTCAACACCACCACGCCCACTAAACCATGTCCCTAAGCGCCTCATCTACACGTATTTTAAATACTTCCAGGGATGGTGACTCCACCACTTCCCTGGGCAGCCTGTTCCAAGGCCTGACCACTCTTTCAGTAAATAAATTTCTCCTAATATCCAATCTAAACCTCCCCTGGTGCAACTCGAGGCTGTTTCCTTTTGTCCTATCGCTTGTTACTTGGGAGAAGAGACCAACACCCACCTCACTACAACCTCCTTTCAGGTAGTTGGAGAGAGCGATGAGGTCTCCCCTCAGCCTCCTCTTCTCCAGACTAAACAACCACACTTCCCTCAGCTGCTCCTCATAAGACTTGTTCTCCAGATCCTTCACCAGCTTCGTTGCCCTTCTCTGGACATGCTCCAGCACCTCAAGGTCCTTCTTGTAGTGAGGGGCCCAAAACGGAAGACAGTATTTGAGGTGCAGCCTTACCAGTGCTGAGTACAGGGGCACGATCACCTCCCTCCTCCTGCTGGCCAGGATGCCATTGGCCTTCTTGGCCACCTGAGCACACTGCCGGCTCATGTTCAGCCGGCTGTCAACCAGCACCCCCAGGTCCTTTTCCTCCGGGCAGCTTTCCAGCCACTCTTCCCCAAGCCTGTAGCGTTGCATGGGGTTGTTGTGACCCAAGTGCAGGACCCGGCACTTGGCCTTGTTGAACCTCATACAGGTGGCCTCGGCCCATCGATCCAGCCTGTCCAGGTCCCTCTGCAGAGCCTTCCTACCCTCCAGCAGATCAACACTCCCGCCCAACTTGGTGTCATCTGCAAACTTACTGAGGGAGCACTCGATCCCCTCGTCCAGATCGTTGATAAAGATATTGAACAGGACCGGCCCCAGTACTGAGCCCTGGGGAACACTGCTTGTGACCGGCCACCAACTGGATTTAACTCCGTTGACCACAACTCTCTGGGCTCGGCCGTCCAGCCAGTTTTTTACCCAGCGAAGAGTGCACCTGTCTAAGCCGTGAGCCGCCAACTTCTCTATGAGAATGCTGTGGGAGACAGTGTCAAAGGCTTTACTGAAGTCCAGGTAGACCACATTCACAGCCTTTCCCTTATTCACTAAGCGGGTAAAAAATACAGAAAAATGAATATTATTGGAAGAAGTTTAAGTTCTTACCCCATCCAATCAGCAGGTAGATTGTGAAGTGTCTGTTGGGGGAGAATATTAGCACAAGGAGGATGTGGAGGTAAAGTCCTTCAACTAAGAGCCAGTAAAAGTTTGCCATAACACCATACTGAAAAAACACTAAAATAGCTTTGCAGCCCACCTGAAATATGAGAATAGGGATCAAAGTTGTTGCAGGAAAGATGCCATATTATTCTGTTATTAATATATCCTATAGGTCTTAACTCTCCATGTAATACTAGCAACCCAGGTCCAGCAGAAATTTTTTTTCTTCAGTCAAGCAAATTGAGACATTGTAAATGTTACTGTATATATAAAAAGTAAATGAACTGTAAAAAAATTATTTAGATGACTCTCATAGCAAATTCGCTCAGAAATTTTGAAAACTTCATAGCATAAATATTGTATGAGGTGGTGGTTATCAATAAATGCACACATTTGCAATAGTTAGTTAATGAATGGCTATTAGATGAAATGACCATCCACTAGGTGGCTAATAAATATATTAAAATTCCAGCTGGCTTCCTAATATAGTAAAAATTAACAAAGAAACTGCTTTATGGATTTTTCAAGGCTAAATGGGAAACTGGGTGAAAAATATAACTCTACATGATGAATACTCTAAGTAGACTTAGAAGAAAAAGTTGACTGGACTTTTAAAAATTATGTTTTCCCTTTAGAAAATGCTTTAGTGTTTCTTAATTAAAACACATGTATCATATGTAAAACATATGTATCATAAAATGAAGTCCCAATATACTTATAGTCTGTGTGCTGCTCTTCAGAATTAATTTTCAGATGTCTGTGCTACTGATGTTCCACAGTGCTGGCTGCTGCTACTTTGGTACTTCCCAGCAGGAATCTGGGATGTGAGAATTGAACATAAAAATGTTTCTGCTGAGACTGAGCTGAGAAATGTGATGATATGGTGAATGTAACAGACTAAACAAAATGGACTAAATAAAACTTCTAGTTTCTTCCTGCTTTACTCCCTTCCCCATTTTAAATACCCTTCATACCTCCACTGTTTACATTAAAATTCCAAGTACACCAAATATACCTAAGTAGGTAACTTACTCATTCCTCTGTCTAAACATAGGTGTCTATTATGAAGTGAGATGCCCTCAGGGACCCCAGTCACCAGCTGCTAAGCCAGAAGGGCATAGACTTCCTAGAGATACTTCTTTGTGTCCATCAGCCCCTTGTGGTGTCTCAGATATCTCAGTGCATCCCAAGTAACACACATGTTTATATTTATGCCTGTGTAGATGCCTGTACAGACAAATAGGAGCCCAAAGGCTTGAATTCATTTCACCTAATTTTAGCTGCCTACAAGTGATGTTTCTGGTGAAAGCTAGCCACCTACCAGACAACTAGCTCCTTATTCAGCTCATGAAGAAAGACAGGCATGTCCAGAGAAAGTCTTAAAGCAGATGAGAAAGTGAGAAGTGAGAAAGACAGAAGCCCACATTATGGTGAGGATCTGCTACAGGCCAGGAAGACCGAGTGGATGAGGTCCTCTATAGATAGATAGGAGCAGCCTCATGTTCACAAGCCCTGGTCCTCATGGGGGCTTCAACCACTCAGTATCTGTTGGAGGGACAACACGGCAGGGCATAAGCAATCCGGGATGTTTCTGGAATGAATCAATGATAACTTCCTTCTCCAAGTGATAGAGGAGCCAATGAGGAGAAGTGCTATGCTGGGCCTTGTTCTCACCAAGAAGGAGGGGCTTGTGAGGAATGTGAAGCTCAAGGACTGCAGTGACATGAAATGGTGGAGTTCAAGATCCTTAGGGCACTGAGGAGAGCACACAGCAAGCTCACTAACCTGGACTTCAGGAGAGCAGACCGGCCTCTTGAAGGATCTGCTTGGTAGAGTGCCATGGGATAAAGCCTTGGAGGGAAGAGGGCCCCAAGAAAGCTGGTTAATATTCAAGGATCACCTCCTCCAAGCTCAGGAGCGATGCGTCCCAATAAAGAAGAAGTCAGGCAAAAACACCAGAAGGCCTGCATGGATGAACAAGGAGTTCCTGAACAAACTCAAACACAGAAAGGAAGCCTACAGAGGGTGGAAGCAAGGACAGGTATCCTGGGAGGAATACAGAGAAATTGTCCGAGCAGCCAGGGATCAGGTTAGGAAAGCTAAAGCCCTGATAGAATTAAATCTGGCCAGGGACACCAAGGGCAACAAGAAAAGCTTCTATAGGTACGTCAGGGATAAAAGGAAGACTAGGGAAGATGTGGGCCCTCTCCAGAATGAAAGGGATATGGAGAAGGCTGAGGTACTCAATCACTTTTTGCCTCAGTCTTCACTGGCAAGTACTCAAGCCTCACCGCCCAAGCTGCAGAAGGCAAAGGCAGGGACCGGGAGAATGAAGAGCCGCGCACTGCAGGAGAAGATCAGGTTCGAGACCATCTAAGGAACCTGAAGGTGCACAAGTCCATGGGACCCGATGAGATCCATCCATGGGTCCTGAGCAAACTGGTGAATGAAGTTGCTAAGCCACTATCCATCATATTTGAGAAGTCATGGCAGTCTGGTGAAATTCCCGCTGACTGGAAAAGGGGAAACATAACCCCCATTTTTAAAAAGGGAAAAAAGGAAGACCCAGGCCAGTAAGTCAGTCAGTCTCACCTCTGTGCCTGGGAAGATCATGGAACAGATCCTCCTGGAAGCTATGCTAAGGCACATGGAGGACAGGGAGGTGATTCAAGACAGCCAGCACAGCTTCACCAAGGGCAAGTCCTGTCTGACCAACCTAGTGGCCTTCTATGATGGAGTGACTACATCAGTGGACATGGGAAGAGCTACAGATGTCATCTATCTGGACCTCTGTAAGGCCTTTGACACAGTCCCCCACAACATCCTTCTCTCTAAACTGGAGAGGTATGGATTTGATCCACTGTCCGATGGATGAGGAATTGGTTGGATGGACGCATCCAGAGGGTAGGTAGTGGTCAACAGCTCAATATCCAGATGGAGGTCAGTGACGAGTGGTGTCCCTCAGGGGTCCATACTGGGACCAGTACTGTTTAATGTCTTCATCAATGACATAGACAGTGGGATCAAGAGCACCTTCAGCAAGTTTGCAGATGACACCAAGCTGAGTGGTGTGGTTGACACGCCTGAGGGATGGGATGCCATCCAGAGGGACCTGGACAAGCTCGAGAAGTGGGCCTATGTGATCCTCATGAGGTTCAACAAGGCCAAATGCAAGGTCCTGCACCTGGGTCAGGGCAACCGCCGGCATCAATACAGGCTGGGGGAGGAAGGGATTGAGAGCAGCCCTGCCAAGAAGGACTTGGGGATACTGGTGAATGAAAAGCTGGACATGAACTGACAATGTGCGCTTGCAACCCAGAAGGCCAACCGTACCCTGGGCTGCATCAAAAGAAGTGTGGCCAGCAGGTCGAGGGAGGTGATTCTGCTCCTCTACTCTGCTCTGGTGAGACCCCATCTGCAGTGCTGCGTCCAGCTCTGGAGCCCTCAGCACAAGAAAGACATGGACCATTGGAGCGGGTCCAGAGGAGGGCATGGAACGCCTCTCCTATGAAGAAAGGCTGAGAGAGTTGGGGTTGTTCAGTCTGGAGAAGAGAAGGCTTCAGGGAGACCTTATTGCAGCCTTTCAGTACTTAAAGGGGGCTTAAAAGAAAGATGGGGACAAACTTTTTAGTAGGGCCCGTTGCGATAGGACAAGGACTAAAGGTTTTAAACTAAAAGAGGGTAGATTTAGACTAGATATAAGAAAGAAATTTTTTATGATGAGGGTGGTGAAACACTGGCACAGAAAGGTGGTAGATGCCCCATCCCTGGAAACTTTCAAGGTCAGGTTGGACAGGGCTCTGAGCAACCTGATCTAGTTGGAGATGTCCCTGCCCACGGCAGGGGGGTTGGACTACATGACCTTTAAAGGTCCCTTCCAATTCAAACTATTCTATGATTCTATGATTCAAACAGCTTAGTTCAGTCATCTCGTTTGGTAAGCCTAATCTTACCTCTGGACTTTGTACACTGAAGGAATATCCATTGCAGATCAGTAATCGGCCAGAAAATTTAACATGGAGAAAACTAAACATTTCAAAATGCAAGTTGAAATTTGCAAGTGAAATGTTATGACTACTTACAACCAGATTAGCAGTCAAAGTCTAAAATTTTTGTAATCTCTTTTAAAATCCAGTACTCCCCTGTCTTATATTCTCAATTTACATACCAGAACCCTGCATCAAAATATTTTCCCTTCCTCCTGCAGCTAATCTTGTATCAGGTGTATTTCCAAACGCTGAACAGTGAAAGTATCTGTCAGTAAAGAGTTAGCCAAAATTATGGCTCCGTGTCATTCAGATCCAGGACCTAGTTACACTGCATTTTGAATTGTGTGCTTTTAGATGTCTGTGCGTGCAGCAGAACTGTGGAATATCACACACATGTGACAAAAGCGATAAACCCCACATGCTGGTACGTAAGAAAGGTAGCATCCAGCCAATGCAAGACAAAACAGCCTTGCCAAGCTAGTGTCAGATCATCCCACATATAATGCAACAGAAATTACTCAACAGTTCACAAAACTGGACATATTAAAATAGGAACGCATGAGGCTTTGCAGCCAAGAATAACTGGAGAATAAAAGAAATTGCAGAAATCAAGCAGTATTTTGACAGTCCATTGACTAATCTTTCAAGGACCTAAGAACTTTTGATTACCCCTGGCAGTCTGCCTACTAACTTCTTTGTCTACTTTGGGTCCACTAACTCAGAGCCTATTTGTCTTCATTAGAAATATCCCTGATTACGAATTCATACATACAGCTTGGTAGTCACTGCTAAGAACTTTATGATTTGGGACAATATGGCTTCATCAATATAAAAATATCTTCCTTCCATTTTTTTCTCACAAGCTTAAACTGTAGTAAATTAAATTCAGAAGGTATTCAGCAATATTTGTAGAGTTCTTCTGCAACACTTTTGCCTGAAACAATGGAGGCAGAGAATGGGGAATATCATATAATGGTCAGTCTTTTAACAGCAAGACTTGAGATTTTTTTAACCCCTGTGCATGAAAATGCAGTAAACATATTAGCTTGCCAAGAATGCAGATGACAACACTTCTGTCATAGCCAGAAAGTAGAGAGTTAATAAAGACAACTCCTGCAAATATTTAATTCCCTGACTCATTTCTCTCCCTCCATTGATACCTGTCCAATTCCTGGACTCCTGATAAAGCTGCTGGAACATTTCCAGACGAGCTGCCTTTAATCGTTCCCAGCTGATGGCACTCCTGTTTGTCTTAAACTCTCCGAGCTGATTAAGACAGTGGCCATATTTATTCTGAGCTATAGCTGGTCATGATTTGTTTCGGCAGATGACATGTTGTCCCTTCATGGACATGCAAAACAACATTAACTTCTCTTACTTGTGCTGCAACCTTCTTTCTTTGGCTACTTCTAATAGACCTTTTTGCTGAATTGTCTACATTGACAGTTTGGTATTCCTAAATATTTAAAAGGATTGGGAGGAAAATTTAGTGACACAACAGTATTATACAGAGTAGAAAATGAGGTTTATTACCCATGAGGTTTGATCCTCTGGACAGTGAGCTGTGTTGGAGCTGGAATAGAGAATATCATCCTTGACTAAAACAGAGATTGCTCTTAGAATGAAAGAGAGGAACAGGTTCAGATGGATGTAGTTCCGAGTACAATGAAGTTTTCTAAGAAGAGATTTAAAAACAGGCATTTTAGATTTCAAGACAGAAAGCTCTTGAACAGACTTCTATTACTCGCCGGTTGTTTCTTAGTAATATGAACCTTGAGGAAGAGCCTACCCTTTCCTCCTCTGTCATATTGTCAGTGCTGCCTTGCTGTTTTCTTTTATCATCATCACCACCATCATCATCATCATCATTATAGGCTGTCCAAAATATACAAATAAAGTATCTCTTACTCCTTTTCAGTATCACAGACCAAAAATCCCAGTGGTATTTCTCCCACACTTTAACATAAGTTGACAATAAACATAGATCATTATATCCTTCTGTGTGTGCACTCATCCCAGTGTTTTTCTTCCAAATAAAACTTTGATTATCCCGGATATATTTCAGACATGCTTTCACCATGCTTTCTGGTTTAATTTTTTATTTAACTGTTGCATTTTGCTACATAGTGGCTTTTCATCCTATGACGTGAGTGTATGCAGAAACAATTAAAAAATGCATTCAAAACATTAGATCGCCTATCCTTTCTATCCAGTGAGATGTAAAACTTCTCTTCTTTAGTCCAGCAGCCATGCGAAAGCCTGACAAACAAATGAAAAATGAAATATTCCAAGTAAGTGAATAAGTGCTCAGGAGAAGCAAGTTATAAGTTGAGGGCTTTTCACTTAAAAGACATTCCCTTCAAGATCTTCCCATTTAACAGATTTTTTTAATAGCAAATCCCCAGAAACCAAACTGCTAAGAGGTTTTTTTGGTCAAAATCAGCACCTTGAACCACACCTGGAAATAAGCCAGAAGCCAGGGCATTTTAGCAAGTACGAGCAATGAAAGAATGAAGATGCAATAGGATGTTATGGTGGTGTGCAGTGGCAGCTCCCAAGTAGTCTTCACGTTTTGATTTTTACCAAAGAATACTAAATAATCCATTCTGAAAGTACTAAAGCAAGGACAGATACAGTGAGTGTAGGGAAATAAATAACAGATCCATCTTGCTAGCTCCCAGTTTGACAAATGACATAATACCAGGCTGAACTTAAAGCAGTTGTCAAAAATCCAGTGATTTCCGAGACTATGCATGTACTTTGCTTAAACAGGTTCTGAGAAAAACTGAGATACCGCTATTACGTTGGACTGCAGTGTACGTTCCTATGGAGTTCAGAGATACATGCAAGCTGCAAATGGGAGGAAAATATTTTTCTTGAGTAACTAATTTAGTTGAATAGTTCTTCATCCCATTCAGTAGCTGAAATAATAAATATTGGATGTATACAAGGCTGTCAAACCAACATTTGGGAAGTAGTGGGCAAGAAAGTATTTTTATTTGGTATATATATGATGATTCAGAATAACAAAGAAATGCTGTTCTTTAACAATGAAACAAAAGCTATCATGCTTATTCCTTTCATATGACTACCTCATGATACAAAACTACCATGTGAGGAACAGCTATAGACAGTTGATGCACGTGAGAGCACATCTTACAGAAATGATGGAGATTCATATTTTTCTCCTTGGTAAGAAACACGTATCAGAGAAACTGACTTTTTTTTGAAGGTTTTGTTATACAGGAGTAACCCTGAAAGAAGTATAGTAACATCTATAGTAAGATCTAGAATGTCAGTGTTACATAGAAATATGCACTTCTACAATTTATTTTCACTCAGTTGGAACAAACCAACCTTTTAAAAAATATCTGAAAAATACTATTTATTTTCAATCATTTTGATTTCCACTTTTCAAAAACTTTATGATATATTAAAACTTAGAGATTCAAAATGAAGAAATAGAAACTTGCATTCTAAGAAGGGTAAAGCAACTTCTTTTGACTAAATCAAAATTATTAGCTTTGCTGTTTATAAATTACGTTTGCAGAAGCAAGAATGTGCCTGACAAATTGGCAACCTCCAACAGGAAAATATCGTGCTGGAAAGTTACCAGTCAGCTTTAATTATAATAAGTACATAGAGTATTATGGGGGGAGTGGCACCATAGCAACTTGAAAAATGCTGTCAGCTTACTCTGGCAAGGCGTTTACAGATATTCACGTTTTATGTCTTTGTTTTGAGATTCAAGGATTAGCCAGATATAAAATCCTTTCCTTTTACAATGCTTCTAAATATGTCCTTTTCAGATATTAATAATGGGAACCCATATAATGTTTCTGTAAAGATTAAAATCAAATGCAGTTCTTTGGAAGAAATGCAAAACAGGATATTGCAACTGCATGGAAACTTTCAGAAACAATTCTCCTTTTCCCACCCAACAGTTCTGCCTTTCATGTATTTATAGCTGATGCTGTGAACAACTGCAAAGCCCTGAGGCTATATCTATCTGTTCTGCCAGACAGTACATAACAATATATAATGGACTGCAGAAGTCAAGTCGTAACACTTAAAAAAGAATTTTCACTTCCTTGTCATGAACACATTACCTACAATTAAATTAAACTCCACATTATTCCATGTTTTCTTTCATTAAAAATACTGCACATATTCAGGATTAAATGCAGTATAATTTGAAGCATACATATACAAATCCAGCAATGCACAATTTTAATAATCTCTTGTGTTACTAATATCCAGAGTTCAAATCCTAATCCTGCTGGATGAAGTCAGTATTTTGACAACCCTACTGCATTAGGAACTTCTGATTTTTAACTCACTACTTAACTACCAAATCTCCTTTAGATAGTTTCACTTAGAAGAGTTGTTCTTTGCTCTCTTTTTTAAACACAGCAAGGTGAAAGTTAACTGGTTACATTCAAAGGTGAATGCATTTCAGGGGTGAGTGACTGATCTTCATAAACAGTATATTGACATTCTCTATAAAGAATCCTGGGACCCTTCAGGGTCAAGTATGTTTCTTGGATAGGAGGTGTTACCAGCCGAGTAGCGAGAAGTTAAAACTTACAGAAACATTCTTATTTTCCAAACTCTGAACTTAAAAATGACCATAATGACTTGCCATAGGAATAGTTCATCAGAGGAATGAGGATCTGACAAACAACATGCTGTCCTCTACATATTACATGTACTTCTTTTCTACCAAATCTGACAGATGCATTTTCTTGGTGCAGAGTGGAATGGAAAAATTGTGTGAAGTTTATAATGGAGAATATAAAGGCCATTCCATTAGACAGGTAGAAGTGATATATAAAGGCATGAAGGTGGAGAGACTGAGAAAAGCTATGATACTGATAATACCATTCTGCAATTTCTTTTACCAGTTGGAGATTTCAGTCTCAAAAAACTCCCAGAAATTAGGCAACATAAACAGACAGTACTGCTTTTCCTAACACTGCCTACCAAAAACATTGCATACCCAGCACTATCCTTCAGCACAATTATCCTTTACAACCCCACTGGAGACTCCTCAGTATCCCTGGAGACCAATCAGAAGCTTCCACAAAATTTGGCTGCCCACTTGTCCAGTGTTGAGACCAGCATCCTACTAATTTTCAAGAGCAATTCAAGGTGTCGATTTTAATATTCAAATAGAATATGCTTTATATAATCCATTCCTAAATGACTATTCTTTCTTACATGGGCTGTAATGTCTGTAAATTTGTAAAGTGCTTTGAAATTTTTTAATACGACTGGTGCTAGCAAAAACCAAGGTAGCATTACATTATTATCAGCTGTTTAATTGAGAAAAGTGTAAAGCCAATGCATTTTCTAAGTATCTGAGCAATCAGACAACAGTTAAAACCATCTTATCATTGTTCATATTTACTCATGAAAAATACATACCTGAAAAGGCAAAGAATTATACTTCCTGTTGTAAGAGCAATCAGAGATACACTGTGTCCAAGGGTATAAATTGCCTTCACTCTTACATAGAAGTTGACCTGCACAGAAAAATATATATGCAGAAATCACTGACTCATATGTAAAATTGACTGTGAAATGATATAATTTTCCATTAAATAGCTCTGAAGGCTAAATAAATAGCATTATTTTCATTCTTTGCTCTACAGTACGTGATAAGAATGTTATATCTTTATTCCAATGTATTTTTGCAATGCAACATCTCAAGCCAATTGACCTCAGTAGAAAATTCAGCCTCAGGAACTCAAAACTTAGACACACAAGCTGGTACAATTTCAGCTGATTATTCCATGTCAATGAGGTCAAAGAAAATATCAGATTCGTCAACTTCCATAAACACAATCAAACTGGGAAGAATGAGCCACAGTTTAAAAGAATGGATTATCTCTGAGAGAGAGAATCTCTCTCAGTCCTTCTGCTGCAGTGTACTTTGTAATGCATTTATACATGAGTTTAATTTTAAAGACATGTTTAAGTCTCATTAATTTCCTAATCTAAATGTTCAAATACTTTATTAAATTGTGACCCAAACAACCCTTTCTCTCTTTAGTAAAGTTATTTGCTAAAACTTGGAAAGGAAATTCTTCAACAAAAGAAAAGCAGACTGAAGTACAGAGTCCGCTGATTAACTGCAGTTATCCATAAATCTACCAGCTACATATTACATTAAACCTGAATTCTGAATGACAACATCAAGAAAAATAATGCTAAATATTCTCAGAATTAAGCTACTTCTTCATTTATGCCTACAACAAAGTCATTAGGCTGACATTATTTTTCACTGAAGCTAGATAAAATATTAAAATTGTAAAGTTTTTTACTATGTTATGAAATTAGCAGTGTAGAATGTGCTATGTATAACAGACAGAATTTCAATATTTAGTGCACAAGGTTATATCACTCACCTTCTCAAACAATGTTTGTAAAAAGTAGCAAGGAAGCAATACTTTTAAATAAACTAAGATAGCAAAAGGAAAAGCAAATCACTTAATGTATTTATTTTTATAGCATTTAAAAGGCCAAGTAAAGAGGTAACTTTAGCAATCCCAATTAATGATGAAATTAGCTGGACATTCACTTAGCAAATATTATACAGATATGGAAAAGACTAAATGAAATGTTAAATTAAATGAAGAATCTTGAAACTGCACTATCGTAGATATGGTTAAAGGGGAAAAATAAGGGAAACATAACTGCCATAAATCTTAAGTGTATTCATAGCAACTGTCATGCTTGTTAGGAGCTAAAAGTGGTGTACAAGGTGTCACAGGAAACAGAAATCTCTTTTTTTAATTACAGAAGTAAGTTGTGATGGCCTTTTTGACAACAGTCCTGACATTTTAATGTTTTATTTGCTTTATATAATATTCATTTACCGCAGAGATAAAGAAGGAAAATATGGACTTAATGAACTTTCCAGTGACATTAGAATGACCATAAGAAAGTCCTTCAGTTAAAATCCTGAATAAATATTGCCTTTTTTTTTTTTTTAAATTGGTGTCCCTGGGTGGTTAAAATGGTAAAAACTAAAGTATTACTTTATTGCTCTCTATAGAGTCTGCTGTATATTTGCAGAGCCCCATTGCATTCCTAGGGACTCTCTATGAGAGTAAATCGTAGGTTCTATTTCACCTGGCGTTAGGTATCTACACTGCAAATATAAACATCTAAGGCAATGTAGGGTCTCTCCATAGGGCCTTCTAGGAAGCACTTCTAGTATATATATAAGCAGTCAACATGGATTTCATTGGATATATTTCTACAGGCAATGAAGAGGCCCCACAGTGACTAATTCAAGTGTAGCTACGCAGAGTGTACAAATGCTTGCACTTAGATGGATGCCCCAAAAAGATTCTGGTTTTCCACATGAATCCTGTGTTTGCTAAATAGGACTCTAAGTAGTCCAATGTTTCTTGAACAATGTTTCTGAAATTAAACAATGAAAACATTGTTTTCAAATACAATTCTAAAAATATTTTTTTCAAAATTAACATAATTTCACATAAAATCAGTTCTGAAGAACTGCCCTTCAATTCCCTCCTAGAATGGTAGAATTATACTCCCCAGGTTGGCTCATTTTTGGACAGCTCTAAAAACTATGGCTACAGACAAGCACTGACGAGCATCCCTATGCTTCTTTAATTTGGCTTCTGTCACAGCAAAAGGAACATCAGCCAGTCTCCAGGCAATTTTCTGGGAATAGAGTGATAAACAGTTTCTCAGCAGCAATTACAACAGCTCATGGCACCAAGAACACTGCAAATACTTTGGACACCCTCCTTCATTCATTCAACCTGACTTGCTCTGCAAAATCATGGAAAAAGGATGCTCCGATAAATGACTTAACAATTTGGCAGCCTCATGTCCCCATCATTAGTATTCTGGAAGAAAATGAATTTTATTTCCTGACCTTGTGCATCTTGGGAGTTGCAAATATAGTGTAAAGCTTAGAAATGATGCACAGCAGTTCCATAGTATGTTCTATTTGTTATCAACATGTTGGCATTTGCAGACCCCACTAAAACACATTTCTGCTGAGTGTACAAATAAGAAGCCTGAACGGTCTCTAAATCAAAAATTCTTAACATCCACCATGTAAATTTGAGGGAGATAAACGTCATTTGCAAAAGAAGTTGCAATGACAATGAATCTGCGTTGTTTAAATACTGAGTGGAAGTTTTCCTGTTCACATTCACGGAAAAAAATTATTAGCAGAGATACCCTTTTAATAGTAACAGTGATATTCAACATCACATTACTGCAGAGCAGAGACAGGAGTCTCCCCAGGTATGCTAAAGCCATGCACACAACACCTGGTAAGAGTGCACACAGGGACAACTTTACACAACTTGGGAACTACCAAGTAGCTTAACAAATCCTACCACGTTAAAGTAAACATTGGCCTCCTGTAATTTGTATTTGTTAATAACCTTCAAAAGGAAAGACTTAAACCAGGACTTCTGACGTAAATTGTGTCCTGGCCCTTCACAGTGCCCAGCAGAAATGACTTCTTCCCTCCTATTCAGGTTTCTCATTGTGCTAAAAAATCTTAAAGCAGCTGTAAGGTCCCTTTCTGCTGCTGAACAGCTGAAGTGTGCTATGAGTTGGGATAAAATCTGCTCCAAAGACAGTCTTAGGTTTGCCTTCGGAGCAGAAATAACTCTGAGACAAGAAGTGTGTGAGTTTGACACATGCCAACTCACGCATTTGCTGTTAAACAGATGACTAAACTGACCCAACTGTATACTTTTCTGTAAGTACCATGGTCTCTATACTCCAGACTTAAGATTAGTTCCCTCTGGCTAGAAATTAAACTTCCTCCTGTCACCTCCTTGCTTCATTCAAAAACTCTCTTGTGGTGACTTTCTCACTGCTGACACCTGGGTTAGGCCTTTGTACTGGTTTTGGCTGGGATAGAGTTGATTTTCTTCATAGCAGCTCATAGGATTTGTGTTGAAAACAGTGTTGATAACACAGGGATGTTTTAGCTATTGCTGAGCAGTGGTTAAACAGAGTCAAGGTCTTTTCTGCTTCTCATGCTGCCCCGACAGCGAATAGGCTGGGGGTGCACAAGAAGCTGGGAGGGGACACAGCTGGGACAGCTGACCCCAGCTGACCAAAGGGATATCCCATACCATAGGACGCTGTGCTCAGCAATGCTAAGCATTGCTGGGGGAAGGAGGAGGAAGGGGGGGACGTTCGGAGCGATGGCGTTTGTCTTCCCAAGTCACCGTTACACATGATGGAGCCCTGCTGTCCTGGAGATGGCTGAACACCTGCCTGCCGATGGGAAGTAGTGAATGAATTCCTTGTTTTGCTTTGTTTGCACACGCAGCTTTTGCTTTACCTATTAAACTGTCTTTACGTGAACCCACAAGTTTTCTCAGTTTTACCCTTCCAATTCTCTCCCTCAACCCGCTGTAGGGGAGTGAGAGAGCGACTGTGTGAGGCTGAGCTGCTGGCCGGGGTTAACCCACAACAGCCTTGAATCCCTTTTTCTGCAGATCTTGTAAAGAACTCTGCACACATATGATACACAGGACTTATTAGGAAGCTGACAGTACTAGAAACATTGTTATTTTGATGCAGGGATCCCTAAAAATATTTGAATTAATAAAATACATTTAGCTTACAATAAAGATATTAGCAACTTTGATTATATAACTCTGTTGCTAGTTATTACTTATCCCATATTTACATGAGAGATCAAAAAGTCTGGCAACTATAAGAAGTAATTTCAACTTGCACATTTCCTTTCAACAATATAAAGTAGCTATTCTTGAACATGTTTGACATTCTTGAGAACTCATTACTCAAGTCCTTGGCTTCTACCTGACACTGAATATAACATTAGTTTCTTAAAAATGAGTCATAATATCCTTTACTATTAATTCATCCAAAGTGTTTCTGTATCTACTGCAGGGAGTGGATTTCAAAGACTGTACTATGACAATATGTCTTTATTGTTCTGAGTGACTAATCCAGGCTGTACAACATACACAAACACAAACATACTACACATCTTACTATCACATATAATGATTCAGTTAAGCTGTATCAGCACCTTTACATTTAATATCTTAAACGTCTTAAATCACAGTCAGTCAAAAGTGTGCATTCTGCTCATCAGTATAGAATACCTCAACTCGTTGATATTCATTCTCTCCTTTCAAATACATAAAGGAAAACCAAATAGAGAATAACACAATTCTAGCTATAAAATATCTAAGCAATAAAACCCCATTATCAAATTGCCTTTTTTTTGCTGGCCAGAGTAAATAAAGTTTACAAACTCACTACACTGAAATGAACATGCCAGATTTAGCACCAGCTGATTTCAGATCAGTACATGAGATAAGAACAGCTTTGCTGGCTATCATGGATGATAACTTATTACCAAGTAAGAGAGGACAGAGATCTGTTCTCATCTGCCAAGATCCCACTTGCAACATTTTACATTACTAAAAGGTTTGCCGAACTTTTCTGACTTTCATAGCAACACACATACTAGCTCCCCTCCTTACACAGCCAGAGATACTGATTACAGAATCAAGACCTGAAAAAATGCAGTCAAGAGAGACATTCAGTTCACCCTTAAGTAGACATCACCGTTTGGTCAACACAAGTTCCACTGACATAATGAACAAACCGCGCCTACTTGCCTAAATGTAGTTATCTAGTACTACTTGAGATGTCCTAGGGTATCCAAGACATCTGCATAGCAGATGTGACAAAGGACCTCTTTGCTGTAATGGCAGTGGCGAGTCAAATGGCACTAGATACCTACGTTTAAGCAATCACACCAAGCCCTGTTTCCACACACTAGTGATTAGACACCTACACCTCAAGTAAATACCTAACTTCAGGAATTTTGATTTGCAAGTTAAATTTCAGCCTTCCAGGTTTTAAAACATGTGGTAAGTATGTGAATGTAAACGACTGGAAAGAATTTGATGTGGTTGACTGTGTTGGCACAGACATGACTGAAAGACCCATGAAATTTGTTCCAGTACCTGCTCTGATGTTCTGAACGCAGCCGAGTCAGTGCCCACCAGATAAGAAAACCTGACGCATAAGGTGAAAGGTTTCACATTCAGCTTCTACTCTGAATAGGAAAGAATAAATCTCTTCTCTTCTAATCACTTCTCCTGATGCAATTATTTGCAATTCAACAAGTTCACTGCTTATAAAACAGTCACCACTTGTGTTATCATATAATCCTCTCATCTATGTATTGTATTTTTATGATGTTAATAATCCTTTAAAAGGCCCCAGAGTACCAGATCTAGACAGAGATTGTATATTCTCCTTAATTTTTGTCTTGCCTTGGAAGTTTTTGTTTAGGAAATATGTAAATTGTTTGGTGCCAAATATATTCAATTTATATCTATGTTTAGTCTGCATTGCCTTTGCTCACTTTTCCTATATTTTTGCCCATTTTCATTTCAGAATGAATTGCAACTGCTCCTACATTCTTTTCCTCCCCTCATTCCTGTCCTAGACACAGCACCCATCATACTTTCATAAATTAACAACACAGAATCAACTGATTTACAGACTCTAATGGTCCCTACAGTTTTTAGATGGCATGCATTAAGATTTTTATAGGAATGATTCTGGACCAGAAGTCATTATTGGGAAATTGCAGTCAGACCAACGTTCCCATGGGAAAGCCTTGATTCTGCTTATACGTTCTGCATTGCTTCATGTCAAGAATAATTTGAACTTAATATATCTTTTACTTCCCCTTTTCTTGGAATCCACTACACTGAGTAACAACACTGAAATTTATCTGGTTTATGTAATCTGAGTATTTTTCCATTTTTTGTGGAATAATTTTTTTTGAGATCTCTATAAAGTTGATTTTATGACAAGCAATTTTGCCTTCCTGTAAATGTTTTCCATGCCCAGGAATGCAGAGTCCCGTTCCTCAAAACACGTTAGAATAAAGTGCAGGACAGTACAGTAAAGAAACAGATGCACTAATAGCCACTGAATTTTGCAGGGATAAGGCCATCTGAGCTAAGCATCAATATTCTCTTTATAAGCAATGAATAGAACCAGCAGAGTGCTATTCATGTCATCCTAAGATAGGCATCTAAAATAATTTAGAAGGATAGCCAAGTAAAAACGCCTACTTTTTCTTCATTAAATATGAACGGAACCTAGAGAGACTAGTGCAGATGCAGATGACAGATGTCTAAAGTTAGACAACATGACTCTCTCCCAGGAGTTTCTCCACTGATCTGGTTAGCTTTCCATCAGGCAGTAAAAGCATTACAAAACTTTGGGGTTTATTTCTATTAAGATTTTTTCCTTTATTCTTTTTTCCATCTTGTTTTGAAGGCCCACATTTCAAGCTTGGCATTTGTTTTTGCTTTTATTTGGAATTTTTCCAACTGAGGTCCAACTCTCATGGGATTTCTGACACCACAAGTCTGTTTTCTCAGTAATAATATAATGAAGAAAAAATATAATATATTCTTTTACAACCTTCAAAATAACTACTGGCGACTAGGTGAAATGAATCAGGCAAGACTCATTTAGCTTAATTATTGTAACAGTGGGATATAATCTTTCTAAAAGGTAGGCAACTCAGCAGAATACGTCATTGTGTCCCAAGAGGAGGGGAGTCAATGGAGAAGAACAGGCTTTTCTACACTATGAGTCATGTGCTTCATTGTGGTTGTAGCAATTCAAAATTAGGATGATATGATTTCCATCCAGGCTCCAAAGACTTTGACTGTAGAGAAGGCATAGGCTGTCTGGATTGAATGCAGATGAGTATATTGTACAATCTAGTCAGATGAAATTCATCTGACTTGTAATTCTAGTCAAGCAAAAGTACATATTTTTTGCTTACTGTTCAAAAAACTCAGTTTTGTGATGTGTCCGTACATTAGCAGCCATCATACTATTACTGGTAACTGCACACAGTCCTAGTGATGCCAGCATGTAACATAATGAGCATATATCTCAAAGTTGCTAAAGACTAATGAAAAAGAAACCAGTAGTGCTTGGTACAGAGAAATTACAGGGAAGTGAGGGAGGAGGCATTTTTGAAGGGTAGTTTACTAAAAGGTCAGGTGTCAGAAGCTACTGATTAAGCTATGCTTTAAACATTGTCTTCCCACAGAAATATGTAAAAATTGTGGATTTTAATCTTGTGTTGCACCATTCTCACAATAGATAGAGGCTTTAATATGTGCATATGGCTGTGTATGCACGCAGATGATGTATACTTTGTAAGTCAGTTAGAAAGTAAGGTAATTCAAGTAAACCTAATTTAAATAAAATAAAATACAATGTTTGTCAATTCAGCTTACTTTAAAACTACATAGTTAAACTGATCAAAGTTTTCGGATAGCCAGAGTCTGAGCCTTAGTGTTTTTAATTCATTTCTTCTGTTGTAATTTACATTCATTCAAAGCAAGACACTGGTCAAAAGGAGCTGTCATTCTCACCAGATCTAAAATGAGCACAGAGCATGTAGTGAGCACAGCTCCAATTCTAGCTGCTGTAAACTGCAGATGTTATTTTTGTTCAAAATATCCTGTGCTTTTCTCTTAAAGGATATCTTGCAGAAGGCAGTACTGCAGAATGATTTTATAGTATGTTAAAGAAAACCAAGATGCTAATTTCAAATGTGTTGGTTTTTAAATAGCATCCCTATGTTGCATTTGTTTGAGGAAAAGTTTCAATAAAAACGTTAAGAGTTAAAAGCCTTTCTCTAACACATTTTTTACCTTACAATCAATGTCTTAAAGCTATGCCTTATATAGCTTTTTGACTCGTACTCTCTATTTCCTGGGATGTGAATCTAAACTTAAATAGGTAGAGGGAGAGAGAACAATAACATTGAAAGGTACTTTTTGCCTGATGGACTCCTTCCCTTATGAAAAAAATACTATCTGCTGGTTTTACCAATAAAGTATACTGCACGAAGTTCTTCACTGTCTGTAATAATACCTCCACAACGTCCTGTAGGAATAACCCCTCGGTGCTCATGGTTAAGTGGACAAATTGTTCCTTTCGGGTCTGCTCTTGACTGGCCTGGCTAAACTATGATCTGCCATCATGCTGCCAAGTTATCCAACTTTGGAAGCTGTCAGTTTGCAAAGGCATCAAATAAACAGACAAAAGGAATAACATACAAAGAAAAAAATGAAGGATGTTATTTTAAAAAATTGTTCATAAACATTCAAAGAGAAGGAAAGCAGCTTAAATGGATTTGCAGGCAGTCTTAGAATTCAACAAATTTATCTAACAGCATCTCTGAGATTCTTTTTATGTGTAAGGAGTAAATTTCCAAAGTCAGTAGTAAAAGCCTCTGCTAAAGAGAATGGTGAATGGTCCAGAAATCCCCTGAAGGCAATAAAGGATTCCCACTAGAGACATCCTTTACTCCAGTTCTCTCATGCTTCAGCTATTAGCAACTTGCAACTGAGATGATCTCAGTCCTTAGAAAGCATCTAATGGCCAATTCCATAGGACTGGCAAGAAATACAGGAGCCATTATTTTTTCATTCTCCCAAGAGTCATGCCCTCTATATATAAGTCATGCATAACCTCTTGAAGTAGATGGAACTATACCAGCTATATTCACTAAGTTCACAGAATTGAAAGTTGAAAGGTCCTGCACCTTGCCAATTTTTGAACGCATCATAAAACTCCATCATTCAAGTTGGGAGCTGGGCTATTGTCTAATAACTTCCAACTGTGGATGTAGATGCATAAATTGCATTCAGCTGCATAAACTTACCAAAATCATTGCCATCTATAAACAAACTTGCATGGCAAGTGTTGATATTATGGAATTGAAAATATTACTTTAAATTTTTTTCAGCCATTAGAATATATAATCAGAAAGTGTTTTGTACTTTGGCATAAAGAAACAGCATTGGGTCAATTGAAACATGCCCAACAAAAAAGTTGGACTTGTTTCATTTTTTTATCATTCTGTACCATCTTGAAAAATCTGTCTAGATTTGATTTCAGCAAAACTCCATTGCTTGAATCTTTTTAAATTGGACCCGTCTTACTTGTATCTGATTTCAGAATTCTTAAATGAAGGAAAAAAAAGTGAAACCCCACATGAACTTTCTAACAAAGCATCAGTTGTCCAGCCACACTGATGTAACTGCGCCTGTAATTTAGCCTCTAGCTATGTACTCTGAGCTTGACAGTAACTGTCAGGCAGCCTGGATGTAAAATGACTCCCGTCACTTCTACCCGCTAGGGAGAATAGAAGAGGTTGTCTTCCTCCAGAAAAAACACATTATTTAAAATAATGTTTCTGGCATTCTGTACACACACAAGACCCTTACAACAAATAGTCTGACTAAAATCAAAACAAGAATCCTGTGTACTTTTAGTCCAGCACAATAGCTGTCAGTGTCAGCAGGACTGAATCTATCTGCTGGCCATTCATCTGCCAAATGGACAAACATGAAATAGCTACATGGAGGTATAAGTCAGGATTGAAGCTAATCAGCCAAGATTAACTTTGATGTTACCTTAATACTGACCCTGGTCATTTTGTTCAAACTAAGTACAAGCAAATAAGAAATAATTACACAATTGAAATTATTTGATCATATGACACAGATTTTTAATTATTCTCTATTCTACACTTGAAATTGTGGCTAATGAGCACATTTCCTTCTTTCAGACCTAGTCTAGTATTATAATGGTCAGAAATCATAAATGTTTTAAAACTTTCTACTGATCAAAAACTAACCCTGCTTCTCAAACTATTGCAAAGCTAAGTAAACACTACATTTTGAATCCTTTACATCAAAAATTATAATTATTTAAATTCAGGTGTTACGATTTTCAAAAACAAGCAAAAATTTTAGATGATTAGCATGAAGCACTTTATCAGACTCAGCATCAAAGAGGATGCAATCATACTGCTACTTAAATTTCCTGTATGAGCATAAATAGAAATGTCTTAATTTGCCTGTAACACCCCTATAACTCCTAGTGACTCAATAAAAAAATTGGCAAATGGTGTTCTGAAATTGTATGTTTATTAAATATACACACGACACCCATAAAGACAAAGAATTAAATTTTGCATTGTGTTGTGGTAGTTGAAAACCAGGAAATTACTTTAGATTAATATTGACTTAGTTATAGCTATTAAATATTTGTCACTACTCTGCATTTTACATAGTACCATTTAGAAACAAACTCTTTATATTGTATTGCTGCAAAAGAAATTTGCAAAGCAATACCAAATCTGGTAGCACATAAAAATCAATGACTTTTATGTAAGATGGGCATATCTTATTTCTTATTTACTATTCTGTGTGAACCATAATTAGCCAGTTCTCAATTAAACTTTAGCTTTAACCTCTGAACTTAATAAAAAATTTGCAAGACTGGGAGGAGTAAAATGAGTGCAAAGAAGGTACAGACTGACCAAAACAGAATTTAAAATGTATTATATTTTTAACAGATTTTAACACAGAATAAATATCAAAACCCATTTAGATTTTGTAATTGTATTCAAAGCATAAACTGATTTGAGTCATGCATATGAAACTGAAATGCCATTATGAAATTGAAATGACATGAAATTTTCTGCATGTCTAACAAAAATAGTACTTTTGCAACAGTAGTAAGAACAGCTGGCCTCTGCAAAATATTCATATGATTACCTGAGCGATACTGATTCCAAAGCTGAAATCCAACAATTTACTTTTAAAGTTTTGAGAAAAATATTTGAATTACAGTCACTAAACTAAACTCAATAGGTAGTTAGGCACAGCAAAAATCAGTGGCTTATGATTTTCAGAACAATTTTATGGAAACATTTAAAGAATCTATAACTGCTTTCTAGACTATAAAGACCTAATTCTAAAATGTTTCCTCTTTTTTTGTGGCTACCTAATGTTAACAGGTTTTAAAAGACTACGAAAAAACACACCTATAAAAATAAATTGGATTAGTACATTTTTGTGTAATTAGTGTTATCTTCAATACACTTTTTTGCAAAACCTATTCTTACACACACTTGTGTTTTGTTTTCTTAGGACAGACACCTTTTTCTGCTAATGTTTCCTTTAAAGTTAGTTTCATGTTATTTTTACTAAGTTCAGGAGACAGAAGTCTTCTGTTTATTTACAGAATAGACATAGCATAGAAGCTTCCTAGGCAAAGTTGACAGTAACCCACTGGATCTTTCAACCTCAGCCTTGGTTTGGAAGGACATTCAGGGGTGAGAGAGTAATTCAGTGCTGAAGGACAAAACGCTCTGAAGAAAGTTTAGGGCTTGATTCTTTGTCCAAAGGAGTTTTACTATTGACCAGATGTCACCCTTAATGTAAAAGAAAAACCCACACCTCTTTATTCATTTAACCAAAAATATAACTGATCACTACTAAAGTATTTATGATCATTATCATCCCAAGTGACTCTTCATTTTGTTTATTCTGTGGGCTAGTATATTCCTGCAATACTGTATGTAAGAGAGTATAGTATTCATAGATATGATTACTTACAAGTATATTAAAATTTGTGGTCTTAAATTTTCACGATACGTGTGTCAGAGTACATTCTGTGATATCCAAATATTCATACTAGAAGAACACATCAGAAAACCTTAAACTGTACAAACACTGTAAAATCAAAACTGGGTCTAGCAAATGAGTTCAGTGCTTTAGAAACACTGAAACAAGCAAATGCAAATAGAAGTGGAATAAAAAACCCTAGTTCTTTCCTTTTGCAAAATGAACTTCAACAACATAGTAGCCATTTCTGAAATCTTGTAGTACTTACTTATAAGAGAATAAAGATAAAGAGATGGATTACATGTGTGGACAATTTACTTTTTTCTTATCAGGCACTTCTACACTTTAAATGGTGCAGATCAAAATTGAATTTACTAAAAATATATGTAATAAAATTGGTATTCCTCATGGTATTTAATAATCCTTATGCAAGTAATTAATGATATCCCTTTTCCGACACATTTGTCCTTCAATTCACCTTAAGCCTAAACATCACCCAAAAAAGATGAGACCAGTATTGCCTTAAGTATCTCTTAATAATAGCAGCAAAGATGAGACCAGCATTGCCTTAAGTATCTCTTAATAATAGTAGCATCATTAAGTAATGAAAAATGCAGAATATAATGTAAATAAATACAGCATGACTTATAGGCACACAGAGAAAGCACTGGTAGATGGCTGCCCTGCATTACATTTTGTTGAGAGGGAAGGATTCAATTTAGACTCAATACAAACAATCCATTAGTCCAGTGCAATGATCCACTTCACAGACAGTGGTAATGCATCTGTTTTCTAAAGGTAGCTGGAGACATTCAAGACGGTGTTTGTTTGTGTCAGTCCTGACCTCACTGCCTTGACTCCACTTGTCTTGGGTAGCGTATCTGTATTGGGTAGTGGGTAGCACACCCAGGATGTTATTTCTGACAGCAGCCTAAGAGTGAATGCTTCAGGAAAGCAGCCAAATAGGGGAATACTTCTTCCATAGGTGATGCTTCTACTTATGCATTAGCTGCAGCAGTATCACCACATTTAACAGCCCTGAAGATCTTCCTCTCCATGAATTTGTCTTTGTATGACCCTATGCATTCAAATCACATAGCCTGTAACTTGTATATATTGGGTTTTGTGTGATCTAATAAACCTTGGGCCAATTCACACTAAGATTAGACAACACTCTATTAACTGACCCAGTCACTATTTTAAGTAAAGTGGACACACTTTAGTCCTTTACATTTACCAGGCATCTTACTGTATTTTAATAATGTTGACAGAGAGTTTAATACTCTCTGAGGACAGCTAGGACACATCTCTACCTTGTTCAGTCTAGATAGAAGATGTCAAAATATGTCCACATGAAAGGAAAGATTGCGGTGAGGCTTGGACTGGGTTAACACACCTTGACGTGTGTTTCTAGCATGGTCAAATCAAGCTATTCATTTTCCCGTTGTGCTGCCATGACCTCAACAGAAACATAAGAGGAAAAAAAAGACACTTATTTGATGAATCTAAAACTTGACCTTGAAGGTTAGCAGTAACTAGTTTACTTATAAGAAAGAGACTGGAAGTACATAATAAAGGTTTTGATCTACAATTTGATGTGGTAACAACATACAGATAGTTTGTTCAGACACTCATACTTGTCAAATTGGTCCCCTATAAACACAGACAGGAGCACTAAAGAATACTAACAGAAGATCTAACATAAAATAAAACATTCTATTTAAGGGTGCTGTATCAGGAACTTATAGTTAATTTCAAAATGTTAAGCAAATCGTTTCTTTTTATAGTACCTGCTAATATACCATTTGACATGGAATAAAAAGTGAATGTTTTAACTCTGAGTAAAATCAATGCAAACTGTGGAAGCAGACAAGTTCTTTCATACCCTGAACAATATCAGTGAACTTGGCAGAGAAATAATAGATGACGTGCTTATGGTATTTTTAAATAAGTTTTCTCATTGCAGTGCATTTTCAGCATAAAAATTTGGTACCTATTAATAAATTGCCTGTTCAATATTTGCTCACCAATCTCTATCATTTAAACTTTCTCTAGAATATTCAAAACTGCCCAAATTAAATGCATATCTGGAGAGATGTGTATGTCTGTGTGTATGCACATATATATAAAAATAAATAAAAAATATGTATAGAAATACAAGTAAAGATACAAGTCCATATCCTAAAAGACGGCAAAAAAAAGGAATAAATGTTTGATTGGATCTATAATGGAAATTCATTCAGCAGTGAAGATGCAGGCACCAAACTGACACGAAAGACAGTTTCTACCTACTCCTTTAACATTGTCTTCAGAGAAAGCATACAGAAGAAAATTTAAGACTTACCATAAAAAAAGTATTTTGCCACCTTCCCTAAAATATGATCTCCTTAGTTACTGTAACTTTGAGGGCAACTTCACACATGACCCACAAAGCATACTGTTGCATGATAGTTTTGTGTCCAAAATATTTTGTATCCAAACACTTAGGATTTCATCTTTAGTTCTTTTTGTTGAAATTCTAGGTCAAATAAAAATTAACTATACTGATTTACGTTAAGCAAATATTTTTTGTTTTGAGGTGCTACCACTGAGCACCAAGATCTGAATTCAAGAAAACATCTTCTTTCTGTGTAACAGTTGGCTGATGCAGAACCTTAAATGCCTTAATTGAAATCTCACAACTGCATAATACTTGCAGTTTTTATATTGTCTCCCATCAAGAGATGGATTTAAACATGTGCTTTCCTGTTTCCCTTTTCAGATTGATTCTGCTCATTTTTGTCCTTTCTTTAACTACAAAATATATAATATTTGCACAGGAACAGCTTATCTTCTGATAAGCCAGCACTATTGTATCCACTTTTTGCCTTGTCAACTTTAAGGTTAGAAAAGAATTATTGCCTTGTCCCACTGAAATAACCAGTTTATGGTCTTCAGGCAAAGAATGTTCCCTGAGCAAGTACCTGACACTGGTACTTCAGAAGAAAGGACAGGGCCCTCGGGCCATGTTACTTGAAATACAATCAGTGCTTGCATTCCCCCTTTCTCTCCCTGCAACATGCTATGCATTTATTCTGTATACTATCTACGTTAGATATCTATGATATTCTATCTATTGGACTTTTGTTAATCATTTTTTCATCACCTGCTTTCCATATCTCTCTTCTGATTTTTATCCTCACTGGTTTATTATTTGCTCTTTTCCAGGCTTTTGTAAATGTTGCTACTACTTCCTATTTCCAGTTTCTCTAGGTTCATTCCTGCAAGTATAGTCAACTTGCATTTCATTCTTCTCCTTCAAATTACTAATGAATATGTCAAACAAGAACTGCTTTTCTATTATACTAGTTCATCTGCTAATAAGTACTTCTCAGTACTGGAAGTGTTATCTTTTGTTAATTTGAATTTTTAAGTCTTGACCCATTTTCACTCCACATAACAACATCTGGGTTGAACGACTGTTTAAAAATGGCTGTTTTAGCAGTAATGCGTGTGTGTCCCCAAGCTGTCAGGTGATACCAGCATTTCAGAATGTGTCTTCAGAAAAGTTGGGAAAACAACATACTCTATCCATTTTCTTTATTATCTATTTTCAACTATAGTAATGACTGGGCTTTTAAATACAGAAAGAGATGGCAAGAACTGCATGTCTTAGCTAGAATTCCAGCACATCTCTGCAAACCAGACCGAACAGGTCTGCTAGAGCTATTCCACACATACTAAAATCCAGAAAAACCCAACCAGCCAAATATCTTTTATTCATGAGAGGACTTAATCTGTTCATGATAACAAGAGTTTTACTGACACTATGAGCTCAGCCTTGTAAACAAAGTGTTGCTCTGTTAGCCTCAGCAGAAAAACAGATAGAAAATAGGTAAAACGTGTGGAAAAAGTCCTCCCCTCAACAAAAAGAACAAGAAATAGGATCTGCAAAGTGAACACATTTGTTTTTCCATTTATACTGTATTTAAGATATCTTGATAGCCTTTTGAACCACTTCTAATTGCTAACACAATTTAAAGTCCAATATAAATTTGCAATAATTCCAACAACCTAAATTCATTCTATTTTACTTATAACTTAAACACATACCAGCAATCAAGTGGTGCATGTATACAGATTATTACAGTATTAGGATTCGTTACAATAGAAATTTCTAGAAATAACACAATGAAAAACATACTGTGCATAAGCCCAGTAACACTGCAATATTAGAAAAACAGATGCATTACTGCAATTACCAACTTTTGATAGCCTTGAGTTTCAAACAGTTCCTGAATTCTACATTTCTGATTTTATCTTATATGACATTTGCAATCCAAGCATATGGCAATCAATGCTACCAAAAATTACTACAGATTTCCATTAATTCTGATAGAGTAAAATGGGAATTATTTAGAAGCAGAATATGTCTGATAGCTGTATTGAACACTGGCATCTAAATGAATAGAAAAAGTATTTTTCCTACCTTGTAATCATCCTCATAGTCATTATATCCACAAGTACTTAAGATGTCAGGAAAAATATCTGACCATCCATTACTCGTACAATTTTTGCTAATATTTCCTGTAAAGCAAAATTTGAGAGTTTAAATCAGAAAGATTCAAAAGTCTCCTCATCAATGAATCTTTAGACAACCTAACTTTGTCATTCTCTGCCAACATGCTGTATTTCCTAGCACTCCTGTTAAAGCAACCCAGCCATTTCCTTTCATGTGCTCTTCATTCATATTACTTTTACTTTTTCTCTGAGTTGCCTTTGCACTAAAGAAAACCGAAAGTAATTCCAAGTGATGGCAGGCTTCTGCTTTGGCATGACAGCTATTTCTGTTACATCTGCAAAAGCCTGAAATATCTTGCTGTTTTATCTGAAGTATTCTAGAGGGAGTCTTTCGGCTCAGTCTATAAAGGGGATAATTTGTAGGTAAAGTAATTTGATAGAAAAGTAATTTAAGTGAGAGTTGTTTCAACCTCCTAGTTAAGCTTTTCTGAGAAGGCAATACCACATGATCTACTGAAGAGTTATAAAAGCTCTTAGATATTATGGTGATGAATTACTGCTATAGCAAATGTTGGTAGAGTTGGTAATGCACTTTAAAGGCCAAATTATGTCATAGGTTGAAGAACAAGGAAATAAATATGCACGTTGAATCTCACTCTTTGAACCAATCACTGAAACAGCGTAGTCCAAGGAATGTAAAGGAGATGTGCAAGTATGGTGGGAAAGGAATTTTGAACACCTATTAATTTCAGAAAGGATTTTTTGGTTGGAACTGAGAGAAGTTATTGTCTCTTTTCCCAGATGAAGTCACGCAGATGAGATGGGGGCAAACCCATGATTCTACTCCTTAATCTAATTAATATGAACTAATGTTCATACAATATGGAACAGCTTCAATAGGAGAAAACTGAAGAGTCTGATGTCAGGATAAAGAATAGTTATTAAAATTATTAAAACTTACTTTTACAATGTTAAATCATAAGCAACTTCCCCTCACCTTTCTTACAGCAATTTTTATATCCATGATACTTGAAAACTCTTAATAACATACTGCTTTGGTTTGGAGTTTACCACTGGTCTTTAACCGACTTAAAGATGTCTGTTTTTCACTACATGAGAACAAATTTATGTGTCACAGATCAACTTTGGCCAAGAATAACCAAACGTGTTTACATACACTGCAAACTAAAGCTTTTGTGATTTTTATCTTGCTGATTGGTTAGTGGAATTTCTTCTTTGTATAAAGTCTTCAGTAGAAAGTTGTAAATATCCTACAAATGGTTGACCAACAACCAAATCTTTGCAGCTTATACAAGGCCTTGACCTCAAATCACAGTGTCTCCTCAAACAACAGGACCATTTCTGTCATTTGGCATAGACATGGCATTTTTTAAAGAAAATGTAACCTATTTATACACTCTGAAGAGTCTTCGCTTTAAAAGTACATCAAGATTCTCTGACTAGGCAGAGCAGAGGAATGTGTTAACAGAACGAGAAATTATAGCAAAGCCAGTTTTGCAAGAAAAAGACTCTATGTACTCAAGATGCTGAAGTATTTTCTACTGTAAGTACTGTAAGGCCTTCTAACTTAAAGAAAGTTAGGCAATGTGCTATGGAAGACATTGTTTATTTCTACAGCATCGTTCCATGCAATTAAATATTTCAGCTGGCAACCTCATTTAAAACCTATAACTTGACACATACATTTGAATAAAAAATTGACAGAGTAACTTTCTGATACTCATATACTTACATCATATGTACAATACAGAAAAAACATTATAGGATAATATGATTGCTTTTACAATAAAAAGACATGCAATATAAAGTTATTAATATTCAATAGAGAATTAATTATGTGGTATGCTTAAACTATAACCTTGACCATCACAGAAGAAATTAAGAGCCAGTTCTCCAAAAGTTGTAAAGATGAGGAGGCAACTACTTTTTTCAAACTCACAATTTAAATTAAGAAATCCTTTAAAGAATTGATGATATTTAAAAGCTTCCTTATGATTTGGAATACTTCCATAAAAAATAAGGTAGTCTAGATCATCTTGTAGTAGAATTCTAATTCATCTTAAACCCTGAAAAAACTAAAACATACATCTCACAAATCTGGTTAAAAAAAAAGAGTCAGATTTCTTGTTTAAAGATATTTTTATAATTTCCGGCCATAAGAATCAAGTGAATTTGAAATGTGCTGTGTATGAATTAAATAAGTCATATATTCCTGAGCATAATCAAATTATAAAGGTGCTGAGATACTTAGTTAGATCTTAATTGAATCAACCATGCAAGATGTTTGCTGTCTTCCTCCTCTGAAATTATAGAAAGACAAGATTTAAAAAATCCTCTTAATTGAACAGATACCCTAAAAAACCACCCTGCTATATCCACAAGCAAAAAGTAAACAGGTAGCTATAAAAAAAGCTGTATATGGGAAAATTATAGCAAACTATAAAAAGGAAGTGATCTTTCAGTCTTGATGACGCCATGCCCAAGTGAGATAGAGTTGTAATGCATTGTGAAGGTTTCAGACTTAAATATTTATTGCAGTTGTTTTATAGGAAAACTAAAATGTTATTGTAATATAAGATACTAATAGTTGTTAAATATCAAACATCCAAACCCCAGAAAGAGCGTGCATGCTTTAGCTTTTGGCAAATAGACAGAAGCAGTGTGATTTAATTCAGATTTTGAATTTTTTATATTTATTATTAGTTTGCCTTGTCTCACGACAACATCTTAATATCTTCGTTTGAGTCATTTGAATACTTTTATAGATTTCACAAGATTTAGTGAAGATTACACATACTTTCCCCTTTATAAACTGTTTAGACTGTCCACGATAAACTAATCAAGATTCACCAGCTCCAAGAATGAAAACCTTTGCTCATCTGTAGACTGTTTTTGTTATCTATTTTTTACTGGAACAAGACTTAATCAACAGTTTTGAGAATAAAGGTATTTTAGTCATACTCCAAGTTAGCCCCTATGTTAAAAGTAATATTCTTAAAAAGCTCTCCACAGAGACCTCAAAAGCAGAATTAAATCACTGTGATAAGTTTTGCATCTTTCACCAGCTTTTCATGACAAAGGTTTCTCACCTGAGCAATGGGGATAAGATTTTTCCTGCTGCATTTTGAGATACATGTATGAACTGCTATGTGTGCAACACCCATTTTTAAAACCCCACTATCAAGCCAAAGTGCAAAATTAAACCGCAGTATGATATATTGACAAGATGGTGCAGAAGACAGTAGACTTAAATGTTTCAGACACTGATGAGCTCTTTTCAAGTTCCATTAAAAAGCAGAATAAAAGGTTTCATAATAACTACCTTAAACTGCAATAGTGATAATTTTTAGGTATTATGTGTTAATGTTGGCTCATTATTCTCATGAAGGCAAGGCAGAGCTCCCCTCCTAAGTACATAAGGAACAACCTGCAAGTGACCTGCTGGCAACTGTTAAAGATGTCAGTCAGGCTCAGCTGCCTTAATAATTAACATAAATAGGTCAAAAAGCACAAGCAATGTCTTCAGCCTTGATGAATGTCACTATATCAGAATATATATTTAGTATCTGACTCAAAGAACACCATATGGACCACAAAGACAATTATTTGGCCTTTTCATGATGCATCACTCATGAACAGCTCTGATAAGAATCTATTAACTCCTTAAAAAGAAAATTAAAACCTTAAACTGCGAAAAAAACCCATTTTTAGCATATTATGTTATAAAAGAGAAGCCAGCAAAAATACATCTTAAAATGAAATACCTGGTTTGCCAGAAAAAAGGCTAAATACTTTTGGACAAGGGACAGTGACAGTCTCTCCAATCTTCGCAGGACGCCAACAGGTGATGTTATCCCAAACTCCAACACATCCTGAAACAAAACCAGCAGTAACAGACTTGAAAGCTCAGTCTGGTCTGAATCACCCTACTGTATTTACCTTATAAAGACTTGGTGGAAGCTTTGGATGAGTAGTTCAAGAAAGATTAGACTCTTTCAGGAAAGTTTAGACTCTTTCAAGAAAGTTGCAAAGATGGTATTTTCTATGAAAATGTTAAGGGAATCATAAGAATCTGTTGGTTAACCAGCTTATATTTAGGTCAGTTAATACACTGTTTGCAAAATGTCTCATTAAAACTATGTCATTTTGATGGGATCATGCTAAGAAAAGATAAGAAAATGTTAAAAAAGTAAAAGTAGTTCATTGGACTTGGTATTACAAATACAATGGGAGCGCGTCATAACTGGAGAATTTTTGGAACAATGGGCATGGACTAACAAAATAATCTCTCCTAAACTAAATAACAGAGATTTGAACAAAGAATGCTTCTGTATATTTATTTCAGGAAGGATGGCCATAAAATGTTATAGGCATGTTTTGTAGTAGTACTAGTAACTACTAGTTACAGTTTTGCTCGTGCTGATGTCTCTATAAATGTGGCTCAAAAGCAGTATCTTTGATGGACGTACTGCCTGAGCCAGCAAAAACAAGCCCTGGAGTACACAAGAATAATTAGCATCTTGCGTGACTTCGGACCTTTTTAGTTCATCCCCATTTCCACGAACAAGTGAGAGCTGAGATGAGTCATGAAAGTGTTAATGCACACCCATAAACGCTGATGACTTTCACAAATTTTCCCTTTTGTTCAGTATACTCTCTGTAAAATGGTGGATTTGCTACAGTAATCTGCAAACAGTTCAGAGGCCTTTACAAATTAATCAACAGAATTTGTATGAGATCTTGAAGCTAGCTTGCAGAAGGAAACCAGTATACAAGTTTTTGACATTTAAAACATTACAAGTCACTAATGTTTTCTGGCAAATGTATTTTTTACATCAGTCTTTCCTCAGTATTTTAGGACTTTACAGGCATCTATGGCACAGGAGAGAATGATACTTTTTCAGACTCCTTAAATCAAATAGATGAAATAACACAAAAGATGTATTTCCTACATCTAGACTACATTCAGATGCATCAACAATCATAAGAGTGAAACTTGAGTGGCTGTCATCAGAACTCCAAGAAGAACATTAAGCCTCAATTTATGTATATTTACAGGCTTATTTATTATGGTACAGGAAATCTGAGAAAAGTGCTGAAATGTCCTGGAAGTCACTGAATGACTACAGTGTGCTTCTGAAAACTGGTCTAGGGCTGAATGCTGAAATGATGGTGTTACTGGTGCGCTGCTAGGGGCTGTTAGAAGTACAACGGTTAAACAATATGCACTTTTCTGGGATTTCAACTCACACCTTTCCTCATTTGCCCCTCCTCCTATTACTACACATTTTTGACAATATTGCAGTCATATATGTTTTTCTTCTCTTAGCAAAACACACCCTCAGGCAGAGGTGGGATACGATTAACAAGTCCATTCTTACTACACTTGCATCTCTTCCATCCCAACAACATATCTCTATTGTACAGCATGAACTTAATTGTGCAAAATTGAAACTACTAATTAATTTCCCACTGATCTTGGAAATTCAAGATGTGGGATAACTGGAGACCTTGGTGAGTTTCACACGTCAAGTAGATACCGCTCTTTACCCACCATAGTATCCTTTTACAATAATGACATATGCACTATTGTCAGAGGGTGACAAAGCACGATTCACTTCATCCAAAAACACATGAAAATAGGCCAGATTAATTGCTCCCAACAATTGCCTATTTCTCCCCAGTGACTATAGAGCAGCCTACAGAGCTATAAATACCTACACTGTTGGAAAATGAAGGTGCGATAAATGCTGTGCTAAATGTGTCTCTTTCTGCACATAGAATATCTAGGTTGATCAAGCTTGACAGTCTACTCTCTCCTCACTTACTCTCTACTACTTTCTGTCCAGCTATTAATTCATTCAGTGTTAGGATTTCTGGACTGTCATCCATCACTGCCGCATTTCATAAAATCATTATGTACGCTCTTATTCTCTGGAAGTTTTACCCATCTCCTGCATATATAAGCCTCCTTCCTTCTATCTCCAAAGGATATTAATCAATTAAGATACAAACCATATTTCTTTCTAGTTTTAAACAAGGTTTTAAGTTTTAGTTCTGGTAACAATTCTACCAATAATTCTATAGAAAATATCTCACATTTTAAACAAAACTTAAATTGTTCCAGTGTTTATTTTCATAAGTCTGCAATTTTCTTTATATATCATCTTTTAAAAAAATTATTCTAAGTAGTCAAAAGTACTTTAATGTACATTTATATCCTTTTATGTTCATTCATTGATTTAGTCTGTTTGCATCCAGCTTCAATAAATTCTCAAGCCTTGAATGTTTTTGTCCTTTCACCCTGATATGTACACATATAAAACCAGTCCAGCTCTTGATCCGTCTTAGCTCCATAACTTTTCCTGTGCATCTTTACTACTATACTCTTTACCTCCTTCTTTACCTATTAATAAAGCTAGCAAAGAAAAAAAAAAATGGGTTCTTCATCTCTATTTCTGCGGTGTCTAGAAGAACTTCCCTGTATCCCTATATAATACAATCTCTTTTCAACCTCTTCATTTGCACCATTTATTTCTCTGGTGTGTCATTTCCAGCATATCCAAGGAAATAATCAATCTTCCCCGAAAACCTTTGCTGAATGACTCGCTGAAAAGTGTGGCTACAGTGTCACTCCTCTACTGCTCTTCCCTCCTGTTCCTCCAGATACTGCAGACGCTATTCTTCGTTCGTTAGTTTCAATGAGATTACTTACTTTATTTGAATGTGCGGCCTTTAATGCTTGTGATGCATTTGCAGATACTTTTTAATGAAAGGAAATGCAACAGACTATAAACTACGTTTTGTTTCTCATTTTTTCAGCCTACATAAGTATTGCCGTCACATTTATCATCCTGCTATCTGAGATCCCGTCTTTGAGCAACAAGTTCGCTTACCTACATGTGCTTCTTCATCTATAAAAATGCGTAACACTGGGTTTGTACTGGAAAGTTTTGTTTATGTATACATTTTATCCATATATTAACCACTAGGTGGCACTTTGCATTTGGATTTTAAAAATTCTAATTCAAAGAGAGCATTTTTTAAACTGTCTAGGCGTGCATGATACATGAAACAAAGAGAGAGTGCTTTGAAAATCAGCCAGAAAGTTGTCAACTAGTCCAGGGTTTATTTTTCGAACAGGGAAACATTTTGATTTTTGTACTTAACTTGACAAAGCAGAAGCAATCTCACCTCTTATGGGCAATGTTTTCTAGACTGTAGGTCTGAACGCCGCAGCATGTAATTTAGGTCGCATGAGAATTTATGAACATATACGGACTGAAATTCTTCCTGCATTTTCACACAAGTAGTAAGAAAGAAAGGAAAAGGAGGTGCTGGAGAAATAGCAAGCTAGCAAACTGGAAGCAAAGCAAACACACAGCAGAACTGCTTAAAGTGGTAAGAGGAAAAAGGCAGTAGCAGAGATGCTGTTGCTCCAAGCTACTTTGCTAACGTTATTTGCCGTCCACTTTTGTCAGGGCCCTGAGTGCACTAACAGGCCTCAATGGCCCTGGCCAGCCTCGCGCCCCCTGCTCAGGCTCCCGCCTAAGCCCAGCCCCCAGCGATGCTGTGGGCGCAGCTGACGCCAGCTCCATCCCAGCGGTGCCTGTGCCTGCCTCTGCCTGGCCCCGACCCACCGCTACGGCCCTGCCTGGCCACCTCAGGGCTGTGCCTGGCCCTGGTTCCCCGCGCCAGGCCGGATCCAGACCCCCCACCTGCAGGCTAATGTCCTCACCTACCCCAGGGAGGTGCCCGATGCCCGGGCTGCCCTCTGGCTGCCCTGGCTGGGGGTGGGACAGGCCCTGCCTGCCAGGCCCTGCCTGCCCAGGGGCCCCCAATCCCCCTCTGCAAGGAGCTGCCGGCCTGCAGCCGTGTGAAAATGAAAACCCCGGCTGCAAAACGGTCGAGAAGCAGCTCCAATATGCCTATGCTGAACTAAAGCACTGTTGTGAAATTGTACGGAGTGTATACAAGCTCTGATTATTCAGAAATACTGAGGAAATGCAAATGTAAACTTTTTTAATTGCTGGTCAACAAAAACGACTCATACACAGCAAGGAGCATTTGGGAAGGCTATAGGATGCATCAGATTTAACTGGTTAAACAGAATGACGAAACCAGTAGAGTTTATCTCATATTCACCTAAAACTTTTGCAGTTTATAGGTTTTCAAAAGCCAGTCCTACGACCAGGAATGGCAAAAATACTATTATTGAGATTTCTAGGGGATTACTGGCTTTTCACTAAATGAAACATTTCAGAAGAAATGCCTTATTTCCTTTCTGAAGAACAGTTTCCCATCAAGGAACCAAAAATCTATATCCCAATTTTAGTTTTTAATGTAATTTACGCATTTTTAGGGTACTATAAGGAAATATGGAAGTTGCCAACTAAAAACTTTGGGAAAAAAACTCTGAAAAAGAAAAAGCATTTCCATCCAAATTTTCTACCAAGTAAATCCTGCTTTCCAATTGCTCTAAATGTTCTTTGGAGACAACAGCATTTATTTTTGTATGACTGGACAGCACTCTAATCTTAACATAAGAACACTGTTTTCTATTATACTGGAAAGATATTCATGGATGTATAGTCAAAGCTGTAAGAGGAACCTTCATCTTCATGTTGCCCCAATTTAGACATGCTGTACATTCTTCAAAAACAATCATTAAATATCAATCTCTTGTTCATACAAGCCCACCACAAAATATTAAAGTCTCTGTAAAGTATTGGGACCAGATATTTCTGTTAGTTTGGATTATGTCTAACCCACATGCTATTTGTTGTATTAGTTGGAGCTTTTTTACTGCTTTGGTATTCAAGATTGCTTCCTTGTGGTACCTGAACTTTGGATGTCACGAAGAGTAGACTGCCATGGCCACAGCTGTCTTTATCAGGACTCAAGCGCAAAACTATGTGGGGCAGTATTTCTTTCAGAATCTTCTGAAAAACACAATAAATTCACTTATGGCTGTGCGCTTTCCTTTTTCAGGGCTCCAAATGCCATTTTTTAATGTCTACTGCTGAATTTCTATTTATGTTTTCGGGGGGGTAGACATTTCAGACTTTCAAAATTATAGAATGTATCTGTAGCCACATGTTGCCTCTCTTCTTTCCAAAAAAGTTTGTTATTGTCACTCTTAGTAACCTTTATTATGTGGTATTTTTGAATGAGGCTGATTAGGACATTTTCTTGGTCTTCACCGTTTATCTCCTGTTGGTTATTTTTCAGTAGACAACTCCTTTCACTCAAGGTTCTTTCTCACCTATCACCCAGCCTCCTCAAAAAATGAGCCAGCTCTGCCTCTTTTCTGCCCGCAAATAATTAAGTATAGCTTCCACAAGGCCCAGACATTGTCAACACCATAAGAATGATCAGTTTTATGTGGTGTCACTAACAATGGCACTTCAATTAATGGAAGCCAAAATAGATGAACATTCAAAGCAGTCCCTTCAGCTCCCCTCATAAAAAAATGTGTGAACTAAAAAGTAGCAGTATGTCTGTACTACAGCTAAAAAAGCAGCAGCACAGAGATGCAAGAAAGCTGAAGTCTCCTGCCAAGAGCTACTGGTGCTGCAGGAAAGGAGGTTCCATGATCCCACTACCTCATTTAATTCTACCTTTAATGCTACTCTAAGCAAAACTGCAGTCTGAACTACTGACTCATTTTACAGAGAAAATAACTGCAAAAACAAACAAAAACTGGTGGAAGACTTTGATGAGATTGGGAGGGTTAAGAAAGGGGGAACCTTGAGGAGATTCCTTTTCACACAGCAAAAGAAAGGCCTCATCTCACTTTGTGTAAGTCTCCTATTTACTGATGTGCAGGAGAGAGTGACCGTCAGGTTGGCTTAGTTATACTCACAGTCAGTCCTTCTTTTGCATGATACAGAGATATATGTGTGTGTGTATGTGTGGGTTTGGAATGCAAAATAGGCACCTTTCTTACTGGAGAAATAACCTTAACAGCAGAGGCTAGTTGGATAAACTGACTTTTGGACAACTTGCCCTGGGTCCAACATTTGAATCTTCATCCCACCCTTCTGAAGAGCTTTCAGAAAGATGTGTTCTGCTTCATCCACAAGATCATAAGCTCAGTGCTGGAATCACTGAGTGAAATTCTACTCGCAGTGTAATTCGGAAGATTAGGTTACATAGTGACATTGGTCCCTCTTGCTTTAAATTTATCAATAAGTGAGAGTATCACTTTGGTAGTCCTGTCTGTTTTAATTTCCCATTATAGCTGCATTATGAAGCCTCTCTTTGAGAGGTTTATGAAGTTCTTTCCAAAGCCATTTCTCTTTGCGTCTACATCCCTTCCTCAAAGTTAAGATGCCATATCTAAAATTAAAAATGTCGTCTGGCATATGGGTCTCACAAAAACACATTTTGGAAAGCAAGAGCCGAAAAGACTCATTTAACTGTGCAGCCACTCAGTCCAAAAGGGGAAAAAAAAAAAAAACCCAGACTTCATTTTTTCATAATGAGATCTTTTTAGAACTTTTTGATGTTATAAAGTCTACTATTATAAAGTCTACTAACTGAGTTTTAACATTTTTGACCATAAGATTTCACTTTTCATTTAAAGGTGAATGGAAATGAATCAATTACTTTATAAGGTAAAATTCTAAATACTGAATAAAGACAGAAATTTGCAATTGGCCATTTTTTATGTGTTTTCAATCACTTTTATTGGGAGCTTTCTATTTTTTTTAATACAAGCCATGGGTAGTAGGTAAAAGATCAATTAGTGTTTTTTCCCATACAGACCTCAAAACTTGTAGCTATTATGAGCTATTTAGAATAGAATTAATCTGCCCTCCAAAAATGAGAGTGCAAAAAACCAATCCTCTCCTAGGCTTCCAGCTAAGGTGCATCCATACGTTGGTTGTCAAATTATAGAAGGAAAGAAGAAAACAAATGCAGATGGAAACTAATGCAGTCTTCATAAAATAAACACTAGATTTGCTGGAGAGCATTACAGAGAGGAAGGCACTGTCACAGATCTTTGGAGAGTGACTTTCTTCCCTAAATGGAGTGTAATGCTCTCTACTAATGGAAGAGTATGTGCTAATGCCTGAAAATCCCCCAATGGGTGCAAAGCAGGAGGTCCGGATGTCTAACAGTTTGACGTTGGCAAATGAGCAGAATTTAGACAAACTGGGTCCTGTGGTTTTAATATATCCTTAGCATTGTTCAGAGGATATTTACACAGTATTTATACAGTGTTTCCTTGCAAAACACACTATTGCTTTATTAAGCCATGAAGTAAGCAAGTCCTTCGTAGACTTCATAGTCAATTATTTTAGGTGCACTATAAAAATCACTCAGTGAAATTCTTCAGCCCACGTTGTGAGGCAGCTCAGGTAAGATGACTATAACATCATTTCATTATGTAAAAAAAAAATACCACAATCGCCTTTAATTCTTTCCTTTATGTCTCCCTAACTGGGAGCTGAGAAGTATTAGATAAGGTATTCCATACATAATTGCCATCTACGCCAAAGGAGAAACTGCCTGTCCCATAAGATTTGGATCATCGAAAATTCAGTAGCTGTGCATGCCAGCCAAATTCTGAGGCACGTTACATAGAGGTGTGAAGGATTCTCAGGTGCCCAAGAAGTTAATGAAAAAATTCCCACTGATTTTGATAATGGAGGCCCAAGCCTCCTGTGGAAAATCTCAGTGAGCCTTTATTTCCAAATTCTACACAGGACCTTCCACTAGATTTCTTTACAGCTTTTGTGAGGCAGGTAGCACATACTAAAGTTTGAAAAGCATGACAAGGGCTGTATAACCATCTTTCCCATTCAGGAAAAAGTGAAATAGGTTTTGTGAATCTATTGTAATGAATTATGTTTCAAGTGTACCTCAAGTTTTAGGTGTGGAGCTAAGACTTGGACTCGTTCCAGCTTGCCAATTTTCATTAGCAATTCTTCTTTATGAGCAGTCAGACTATCACTGTTACAATCTGCAAGTCTCTGTTCAAAATACTCCTTACATCTTTTATGAATACAGAGAGCTTATTAGGAAAATAAGGACATATAGGGAATGGATATTTTTGGAAATGCAAGTGTATATATTTAACATAGGCTCTTCTGAACAGGTTCTTGGTAAAGGTATCTATAACATAAAGCATAGGATAAATTCTCCTATAACATTAAACATACAGTTAAATATATACCACAGGGGCTTTATTCCAGTCTCCTACAGAATGGAATATTCCCTTAGTTTCAGCCAGGCATTCAATTAAAGGTATAAATCCTTCCACTGCTGTTTTATCACTACCTAGCTGGCTGAATCAACACCATCAGACATACTGTCTCCTTCCAAGATATGAAGTTCTTACACAGCAGTTTGCCTTCAGGAGGCAGCCCTCTTCCAGTGGAAAGAGGCTGTGAAGAAAATATTGACAGAAAACTACTTTTTTCCCCCTAGGGAACCCAAAGTAAAACTGGTGTGCATCACAAGGATACCCTTGGAGCAGCCCAGTATCTGGAACACAAAAGTGGATCTTGACTTTCAAAACTGTATAATAGATAATACTGAATTTATTAATTCAAGATTTAATTCATTAAGCTGTGCTAGTAATTATTTCTCCATCTGGCTTCACACTAGTATTATTTATGTTACAGCCATCTCTCTTTACCACTCATATAAATAAAAAAATCTAATTGTAGATCAATTATTCCAGTAAGATTTTGCTTGGAAGAGATATCCATGTAAATTATTCACTGTTATTATAATTTTTCTAATTACTGATCTGGATTAAACAAAAGGGAAAAAGTATAGTAAAATACAAACTGTTGATGATTCTTTTAATTATTCTACTGTATACAAATTGATAGCAGAGTATGTACTGAGGGAGTTACACATTCAAATCAAGAAGAGAAGTAGAGAAAGCATCATGATTTGGGACTCATATTTACGCTCAAAGGAAGGGCACTGCAGATGGCAGGTCCCTGAGGTATAGCATAATCATCTTCACAGCGCATTCAAAAAGGACTGAATATGAAAAAACAAATACACTATGTATCACCTAGTTCAGCCAAAGGAAAACAACTGCACTGCAAGAGCTATAGCATTCCAAGGAGCCCAATTATTCTGAGATGATACATACCTGGACTACCATATCAAAAAGTAGGACACCGATGAGGCTTACGGCTTTGTAGAACTAATTTGAAATTAAATACTTCCAGCCACGTAAAGATCATTTAACAACAGAAATTTAATGATTAGTTTTAGATGTGACATTACTTAGTAAAAATCAAAATTGTATTTTGAACTGAAAAACGTTCAGTTGCCTTTAGATTTAAAATTTCTTTCCCCTTTTTCTAAATCTCACTGAAAGCCCACCCTTCCCTTCAATATTTTACATGTTACCAGAGCAGTGCTAGGCAGGTAATGTATGCAAATGAAGCACTCCAAGAAGCACTTTTACCTTTTCACCAGTAGGTGCATAGAGACTGCTTTCTGCTGACAAGTTATGGCACACGGTTTACAAAAGATAACTAATCATAAAACATTAATATCTTTGTCATTAAGAAAATAAAAATACACACTTCTAACTTTCTTAAAAAGCCAAGAACTTTTAACTAAGTTCTGCACTAGCTACTTTAATGTTACAGATTTGCTTTCTTTTGGCTGTCTGGATTTATCTGTTGCCCTCATATTTTGGTTGCTGAACAAATGGCTTTATCAGCCGCTCCAGCTTATAAGAAAAATGTCATTTTTTCATTATCTTATGTTCTACTTGCATGAAAAAGTAGCAAGGAAATCTAGTAAAATCTAAAATTAAAAAAAAAAAAAAACTACATCTCCTCTTCCTTCTTTCTTCTATTAAATTACAATTGGCCATATCTGTATCTATATATTTATCTTTCTATGTAGAGAGAAAATAAAAACAATAAGTAACAGAGAGAATTTGTTTTTTGAATGTAACACTACTGTCCAGTTTTTCCTTTGCATGACTCTATGTACTCTGGGTGTGAATCTGATCTTCTGTCTGAAACATCTTCTGCCTGGGAAACCCAGAGATCATTCCTGCCGCTAGTACTTTATTTTCAATCATAGCTAGAGAAAGATGCTTGGATCCAAGGCTTTCAACTTTTCCTCCGACTTGTTCTCTGCTGGTCCTGTCATCACCAGCCTGCAGCTTCTCTGCCAGTCAGAAAATACTAGCAGCAACAGCTTAAAACATGAGAATGCATTTGCTCCCATCTAGCGTCCCACCCAGTGCGTGCCTAGCGCCTGGCACACCTCTCACAACATGCTTGCTGCAGCTGTACCTTCAATGCAAAATCTGCATAAATTCTAAAATACATAAAATTATAAGCACACTACAGACAAATATGGCAACTGCAACAGCAAAGAAGGTAAAGGGAGAAAATCCTGAATACTCCAGTTGTCTCGACATTACAGCTTATCTTTTCTTACCCTTGTAGTCCACTGGCTTTGCATTCTTTAGAAGTTCCATGCACCTTGTTTCCTCCTTGTGAATCTCCAGCTGAAATCGGCATTCTGGATGGACACCATTCACCTGTGTCAAATTAACAAACAAGCCAGGGTCTTGAAACATGAATTAAAATGCTTTATGAAGGAGGCAACTACCAATAATGAAATCCACAACTTTAACTGGCACTGGTTTTGCCCAAGTGCGCGCTAGGCATTTTACAGACACAGTCATTGCCCATTTTAGCTTCTCACACATTGACATTTCAAAACGTAATGTTAAAGTAATCTACTAGAGCATTCACTGGCTCCTTCCTGTAGCATTTCAAGGCTAATAGTAATTTACAAGAAAATATTTAACTTTCTAGTGCATTCACCAATATTGTTTCATGAGACTTTTTCCTCCAGAAAAACTGTGAGTTAAACTGAAGCAGGAAAGTAAACACATTTGCTTTTTTTGCTTTTGTAAGTAAGTTAGGAAGCTGAAAGTTTAATACGAATCACAGAACGTGAAAGCCCATCAAACTGCATTCTATTTAACTTGGTAAATTTTGCTTTTCTTCCCTTTTCCACCATGTATATTTTACCTCCTGAAGGCCCCAGAGCATGATTATTTGATTCAAGCAAGTGCTACACAGGAAGAAAACCCCACTCTCTTAAAAATGAAAGCACTATTGCCGTTACTGGTTTATAGCCCTGCCTCCAATTCCTTGGTTTTCAGAAAGGGTTATTTATGTCCATGGGAAGAGACAGGGATGTAGCAGTGTTGGGGAGAGAAACAAGACACTGGGAAGTTGTACTGAAGTCAGTTGGATTCACAGAGGCAGACAGAGCCTAACAGAGAAACATGCAGAGTCCATAAGAGACTGCATGGGAGAAATTACTGTAGTGGGTGACAAATGGGGAAATAGGAATTGACACTGGAGCTGAAGGGACAGCGAGATTAGCTCAAATGCAATAACATCATAATGAAATAAAATGTGACTATGCTGTACTTCAGTCATCCTCACACTTGTAGTACCAAGAAAAGGGTAGTCTCTCTCCAAGCTTCTCCATCCCCTTTTCTCTCTCTTACTTTTTCTAGGAGACATTTAATAGCAGAATCTGGTAATAGTATCTCATTCGTGAGACACTATTTTTTTAAGTGGCAATACTTAATTAATTAAGCTGTGATCATGGATCCAGAATCTAGGACCCAGCGTTAGGACTGAGAACCTGGTTATTCTGCAGTCTCCTTGTGGGCAAGCCACTTGCACGGCTTTTAAAAATACAGCGTAATAGCCATAAGCATAACAGCAGGAGCTGTTATGAAAACTCAAGAAAATCTGTCTCCAAATGTCTCATTTCACCATCTACAACATCAGAACCTTACTTCCTTTTTCCCATCTTTTCTCTATATTCACTATCGAAATTATATGTTTTCAGGGCAGATTTTTTTTCCTTTTTAAAGTGAATTTGTACAGATCCTTAACATAAATCAGGATTTCTAGCATTTTAATAGAAAGTGCAGCGTTACACTGAAAATATCTGTGTTTTGTTATGTATTATCTTCTTTCCAGATAGCTCCCACGTAAAATAACGTCCCATGTATACATAATGTTCTTAATTGCATTTTCCTTTCACATAAGAGATTTTGAATTTTTTTTTTCCAATTGCAAACATTCGGTAACTGAGAGTAGATCTTCTACTCATCAAAAAGTACTATAATCACTGGGTCTTGGAAAGGTAGGTTCCAGTAAATGGAAGTGTTAACTAAATGAGGGGTAAATCAAAGCATCTATTGCATTTAAGAAACCTGCTGAATAAGCGACTTCTCTCTCTCCTACGTGCGAAAGAACTGCAAGTTTCTCAGTGTTGGTGATCTAATAGCGAAGGTTACTTGGAGAACATAAATTCTGTTAGTACCCAAAGGTAACACAACATTACTTTTCAAACTTGGGATGCATGCCAAACTGTAATATACTTTGTTCTAATATACACCAGTTTCATTCAGATGTACTTCAGCAAGCTAAAGAGATTTAGGGTTCAAGACTATGTGGCACTGACCATGTCCCAAAACATATCAAGAACCCCAAATTGGATTTTGAGGGCACTCACCACCTTTCAGGGCTGGTGCTCATCCATCTTTCCCTCTGCTTTACCAAGGGTAGGTTATCCTTTGTGACCACTGAATACAGAACCGTGTGCGCTGTGTTGCGCATTGTAAAGGTACGCAGTTAGCTGGAAATCCAACTGAGGAGCCTCTCTGCGTTTTTTAGTGGCTTAACAATTTTTAAGAACACCAGTTTGACTGGGAAAACATTTCTTCTGACAAGCAGCTTACATTTACCTTCAGCATGGTTTCCCAACTTTCGGTGGAAATGATCTGTTATTTTAAATATACAGTAATGAAAATGGAGAGATTTAGAGAGCAGATTGTTTTACTTTTCGTTAATCATGTTTCCAGCAACATTATAGACTTTCACAAACAACCAAAGAAACGCTTAAATATAAAGATGTTAAAAGCTGATGCCCTAAATTTGAAGACTTTAATATTCTGAATGCTTTGTACGTTGTTATCCGGTTGCATGTATTAAAGAGAAATTAATCATGCGGGATTTTTTCCCCATATTATGATTGCTAACGACCCTCTAGACGGTACCAGGGCAGTGTTCTGTGAAAACTCGTCGCGAACTAGTGGTGGCCACCGGCTGCCGGGGAAAATAGCGGGGAGCGAGCGACTCGCCGACGAACGGCCCGCCGCCAGCCCCCTCAGCGCCGCTCCGCCGGGGATGGGGACCGGGCCCGGCCCGCGCTGCCCCGCCGGGGCGGAGCCGTCCCGGCCCCTGAGGAGCGCCCGGGGGTGCGGGGCGGCGCCCCCCGCCGCCTGCGCCTCCGGCCGGGCCCGCCGCTGCCTGTGCGGCCGGGGAGCCTGCCACAGGAGCGCCGGAGGGGAGATGGGCTGGGGGTCCCGGCGGGGGCAGGAGCCCCCTCCCCTGCGAGATCCCCGCCCGGGGACACCGGTAAGCGCGAGCGGCGGGAGTCACTTGACTCCCGAAGTGAGTGCGGCGGGGCCGAAGTCTCCGCACCTGCTACGGCTGCCGCCGAGCCCCCCGCTCCGGGGAACGGGGGAAGCTGTGAGGGCACCGCCAGCCCGGGGGGTGCCGCACAGGCACGTCAGGGACGGGGCGGCGGGAAGAGCCGTAGGGGTCACCCCGTCCGCGGTCTGGAGAGGCGAGTTTTACCCTTCTCCCGGCGGCGCGGCCGGGGCCGGGGGTGAGCGCGGCGTGACTTACCCGCCCTAGGCTCCAGCAGAGGGAGAAGAGGAGGATCGGCAGGTTCCTCATGCCAGCCGAGAGCCGGGGCCGGCGGGCTCCGCTGCCCCGCGCCGCTCCGCGGGCCCCTTTCGAAGGCGGCGAGCAGAAGCCGCGTCCCGCCGCGGCACCATAGGGCCCGGGGGCCGCCGCCGCGCTGCCGAGGACGCCGAGCCGAGCCCCCCGCCCCGCGGGCGGCCGCCGCTCTGCGGCTGTAGGCGGCTCCCGCACCTGCCCCCGGCCGCTCCCGCCCGCCCGCCGCTCCGGCGGCCGTCAGCTCCTGGCCCGACTGAGTCCCTGCCCGCCGCCGCCTCTCTGCGCTCAGCTCCTCCTCTAGACCCCGGCTCCCGTCCCTCCGGCTTCTCCTTAGCCCCTCTCCTCGGCTTCCTTTTCTCCTCCTCCCTCTCCCCGCCGCGGTTGCTCCCCCCATAAGAGGTGCGAGTCGTTCCCCTCAGCCGGGACGCCCCCCGCCTATCCCGGCGACCCGCAGGTGCTCCCCCGCCATCCCGAGCTACTGCTGGGTTATGGACAGCATTTACCCCGCTGCGCCTGCCTCGAGGTGCCAGACAAGCCCCCTCCTCTCATGCATACACATCCAGAAGGTCCTGGGTGCCCATCCCGACAGCGTACCGGTGCCAGCACTGGGATGCCTTTTGCCCGTGAAACCAGTAAGATAATCGAGCACGGTCGCCCCAATCAAGGCACACACGAAAACCCACACAGAGATGTGGGGTAAGGGAAGTGATCCCTGGCAGGGTCAGTCTTATCACTGGACAGATCAGCAACTGTATTGCAAAATCTTTCCCCAAGCTGTTTTTTTCGAGGTCTCAATAGAGGACCAACAGTTTCAGGCAACTCCATATTACTACCTGGCAATTTACACCAGGCATGGATCTTGGTTTTGCCTCACAAGGCATATAAAATATAGAATTAAGTGACATTTATGTTAGCCCATGCCTTTTGTTACAGAAAAAGCAAAGTTTATATGCTGGCTTTTAGCTGAGAAGAATGAGAATAAATTAGAGTTGTCTTTCCACTGTCTTATATGTGCTGTAATTTAAGTACTGTGTATTAAAAGGGACCGAGTGGGCAAGATAAGGCTCTCCTGAATAGCCTTATGCCACCCAAAATAACCAGCTATAAGCAAAACAAGCACACTTCTAGGAAAAAGCTGAAGAGAATTTTCATATTTTTAATGCATTTGCAAAAATTCTTTTCATATATTGAGAAGAAAGACCCGATTATAACCTCGGTGATATCGTTAAAAAGAAATACTACAAACCGTAATGAGCAGTGTTATAACCTCCATGCTGAGAGCAGAGGGAAATATTGATGTAGAAAGAAAAACTTCTTGTAGGATGGCATATGATCAAGTAATGAAAATATTTTCATTGTAACAGAAAATAGTACCCCTTTGGCTTGACTTTGAACTGTATGTGACAGATGGACCGAAATGCCAAATTGCACCTACTTCTAAAACAGCTGGGTTGGAGAAGAACCTGGTTATGTCGCTAGCTCTGAGATTCCCAGGCAGACTCTCAGGTCAAACCTCTCTGAAATGGAGACTTCCACAGTGCAACCCCCCTGGTTCCTGAGACCAGTGTCCAAGGTTCCTCTTCAGGCTTCTGGTTATTGACACATGTAGTCTGGGGGTGCTCTTAGCAATTTCTTAAGAGCTATAGGTCTTTCCAAAGTAACGGTCTCAAACCCATTTCTCTACTCTTATATTTTACGGGAATCTGATATCTCATCATTATTGCAAGGCTTTGGAAAAATCCTTTCTGTTTTCTCTCTCTTTAGAAGTTATTTCTTACACTTTGTGATGACTGGCATCCTGACATGTCAAGGCTCTTCAGGTACTTCAGCAGTAAACCCAACAGCAGTCCCTTCGCAGAGGGGCTGTCAGGCAGACTCTCCACCTGCTGGACTGCCCCAGCAGCTGAGGACACAAGAGTTGCCAGACACCAAAACCGAGTGTTTGATTCTTTGAGCAAATTATTCATTAAGCTGTTGAAGCTGAGTAGCCTGGGAAACCAATTAACAAATTAGTGTTAACATTCTCTGTAGAAACAGCCTTGGGAACTGTCATCATTATTTCTTCTGTGGAATGACACAAACTAGTATCTCGGGTAGTAGGCAGTCCACATATCCCAGAACTGGCAAAGAAGTTTTGAAACTTGTATCTGTTCTATCAGAAGATTGTCCAGAGTCAGATTATTGTGGTGTTTTGTTTTCAATGAATCAGCATTTTAAGGTGAAACGAAAAATCATCAGTTATTTCTTCTGTTGCTGTTCCCAGTGACTGTGACATGAAAGAGACATCAGATGAAAGAGATGCATCAAACACTAATATTTTTGTTTAGATACAGCTAAGTGCTTTTTTTTTTGCCTGAAAAGAATACAAATTATTGATGAATGAAGCCCAGGTTTGAGTTTTTTTCACTTAAACATAGCACAGTTCAGTGCCCTATTATAGCAGATGTAGAGGGGAAAAAAAAGAACAAGAATGGAACTAAAACAGCTATTGATATATAGAGATATATACGAATGAGACTGATACTCTTATGCAGCAAGAATGGATAGGGTTATGAAGGAACTAAGGAGTTGTGTAAATTTAGACAGTCAGTATAGACTTGATGCCATTTCCAAGAATGGCCTGTCAAATTCAAAGGAAAGAATAAAGAGAGAGATTTTTTGGAGGTATCCATGAGGCACAGAAGGACTGCACAGACATGGAGGAAAAGGATGGAGTCCAAACATGGAGAGAAATTCATCCTCTTTCACAACAGAGGTGGTAGAAGAGTAAATGCAGTTTGATTGAAATAGATATTATTTTGAATCAGCAGAGCCTGGGTGTTAGAAAGAGGGCAGTAAAAGTGGAAATGGAAAGTTCAGTGGCTGGTAATGGACCTAGCGGCAAGCAATGCAAGCTCTCTGCTCCCATGGCACATGCAGGAGCTAAAAGGTTTGCTCCAATTCCAGCTGTTGGAAGAGTCTGCCTACCAAGGAAATGCCAGTAGAGTTATAAGCAACAAGTACCTTCTGCATGGCCATCTGTCTCTTCAGCGTCCTCTGATACATACTGTTGGCAACAAGTAGCTGATGTGATTTTGGTCAGGCCCATGGAGAAGAAGCTGACAGCTTTCCATACTGAAGCAATGACATCAATCCCCTTTGAGCTGAATCCTTATTTAAATTGTTTGTGGAGTTCAAGATGTTTTGACAATTTGTATTCTATCCACAAATCATGTTCTTGTCATGTATAAAGACTAAAAAGCCATTGCTTTCATTGTTTAAAAGGAGATTTTCTTTAGTTCAATCATCTAACAATTATTGTTTACACAATGCATAACATACAGTTGCCAGAAATACCTGAACCGCATCAAAAACTTAGAAGGATTTCCCCCAAAGCATGTGTACAAGCCATCTTGGACAACATGCGTCTTTCAAGGGTGGCTATCTCTTGAGCTGCTCAAGCTATTTCACATGTTTTGAGTCCTGCTTTCGAGACCACAGAGAGATTTTTTGCTTTCACTTTATGCGGAACACTGTACTACGTCTCACTGAAAAAGGGATGCTCTTCCTAAGTCTTCACATTTAGCAAAGACACTAGGTCTTCATCAGATATTCCTAAATCTCCCAAAGGCACTCTCTACTGTCATCGCGCATTTTGTTAGGCTTTTTTTTTCCTGCAGTCCAAATGCTTAAGGGAAGATTTTATCAGCCATGGAAGTAGACATTAGAGAGGGTTTCCAAGAAAAAGGAATTGTGACTTTAATGTACGTGCTGTTTGGATCTTTTATATTGGGAAGATTAAAGTTTCCCAGAATTTTAGCATTGGTAACTGTTAACATAGATAATCTTATTGAGCCTCTTTCAATGATCAGATGGAAGCACAACAAAGAAGGTGCCAGGCCTGAGTGGGGCAAACAATGTGTGTCATGGGACTTCAGACTTCAGACAGGCTCCAGGGGACATACGGCTACAACACCATCCCGTGAGAAGCAGCACAGTGTTGCTACTGTCCAACAGTTGACCCTCCTGCACCAAATGTTGTAGTAGCTGCAGTACGAGGAGAAGGTGAAATGCAGATTCTCTGAATAAACAAAAGAAACTCATCAATGTATTTTATCTACAGCTGCAGCAGGTGTTCAAAAAGTCCTCCTAGTTATTTCGAGCTTTTGTTATGGTTACTGGTCGTCTTATGTCTACATAATCTCTTGAACCCTATGCTTGTTTCTTAGACAAAGAAGCAATACCATGCAGAAGGAGAGTTTTCTAAGGAAAGGCTGTCCTTGAGTGTCACCTCAACTTTTTCATTCTCTTCCATTTCAGCATCCCCAACAGCGCCCTGCTGTCTCTAGGCATGAAGAATAGCTTCATGCTGTAGCTGAGATTGTATCTGCTAGTGATGATGCTCAAACTGCTCCACAAACTGCTTTTTTTGCAGTGGCCTGCGAAATGGCAGCTTACCAACATCAGCATACCATATGCATCCAAACAGCACATACTCCTCACCAACAACATAGTGATATGAAGAACTCTGAAGAGTAGTCTTTTTGTAATATGCAAGTAGCTTGGCTGCTCAAAAATACATTTCTGCAGATTAGAAATACAAAGAAATTCTATGAAAACAAAGAGACTTTCTTGGCTTGATTAAGGAGATGTCTGTAACTGTGAAGTCTTCCATCAGGATATGGCACAGGGACATCGTTCACCAAGGACACAGAGTGTAGTCTATAATATTTAGTGTAAAGTATGCAATTTTGACCCCTCTCCCTCAAATTTATAAGACTCCCAGGTCTTTTGTAATTTCAAAAGAGTGAGAGAAGTCCCTTCAGTATAATGAACCTTTCCAATTTCTTGGCCAGGGTATTCTATTTTTCATATTTCCATTATAGGCAAGTCCTTTCATTTATACTTATTGAACACATTAAATTAATAGGTTTTCTGTTACATTCATATGTATAGATGAAGTAGAATCTGATCTTTTAAATTTGTAAATTAAATATAAAATAAATAATTTGGGTATCTGGCATAATGGAAAATACTTGGCTAAGGTCATTTTAGCTATGATTTACTACAAAGCCCCAGGTTTCATCAGTGATTTTTGAGTCTTTTACTGGACATGAAGAAATCAAATCTTTTTATTCTGAAAATATGAAGCATTTTTTATTCTGATACAATGAGAGGAAAATTGTCCCCATTAGTTTTAGGGGTTTTGTAATTGTTAGTTATTATGATGATTTTTTTTTTTTTTTGGTACGATTTAGAGTAAAGGATACACTTTGCCACAAAACTCTAGAGGTAAACTCAAAAACTGCAGAAAAAATGAATTAATAGAGAGGCAGGCAAGGCTTTAGAAAAGTAGAAAACAGTAAGTGCAGAAGGGAAGACGAATGAAAAATAGAATAAAACAAAAGTAGTATTTATCAAGAGGAGTCAGTACCTTAAGGAGTCAGCTTAATCCAATACTTTTCTTTACTAAGACATATTTTCTACACAAAGAAAAGACATTAGATTTATTCTAGATAGCTGTCAGTAAAGCATTTGATACAGTGCCATAGAAATTGCTAGTTAAAATTGAAATGATGGAGCTTATTAAAAAATTTATTTGGCCAAAATGTGGTTAAATGAACCTGGCAAATAATGCTGATGTATAAATAGGAGGATAAAAGGAAATAACAGTGAAGTTCCTCAGACATCAGACTGGGGTCCTATTTTATTATTTTCAGTAATGATTTTCATTTTTGACAAAACAAAATTTGCTAATGATTCAAGGTGTTGTCAATAGTAATCAGTATCTGGATATCTTACAGAACTGGACCAACTGAAAATGAAGTACTAGAAAAAAGTTGGAAATTTAATAAAGCAAAATGGAAGGTCGTGTGCTAAAGAACAACGAACAAGTGGTTCCACCATAAGCTAAAGGGCAATAGCGGGAAGTCCTGTGTGTACAAATCAGTGTGTGGCAAATATGAGTATTAATGTGACAAGACTGTGAAAAATAAATGTGCTCTTAGGACATACGGGAGAGATCCTTGCTGTAGAGGTAGAAAAGTAATGAGGCTAGGTAACACACAAAGGACTGGTCAGATCTTATCTGGAGTGTTGCATATAAATTTAGCAATCCGGAGTCAAGAAAGATGAATTCAGCGGGTGCAGAGCAAATAAATGAAGACCTAAGGATTTTAGAGAACGCTTGGTTCAATAGCACGCTAAAATATAAACTGAGATGAAATACGTCACCAGGAAAGGAACTATGTAGACTGAAGGAAATTTGGCAGGAAAGCAGGTGGCTTAACCTAGGTGAGAGTAAATGCCTAGATTGATATCCAGGTAGCTGTTCTGGACAAATATTTTAACAGTGAGGGCAAAGAAAGAAATTGCTTTTCAAGATAGAATTTGATCAGCCAGTGAAAAGGATTTTGTACTGTGGCTCTGTGCAGGCTTTTCTAGAGGTCTTTTCCAAGCCTCTATTCTATTTTGTGGTAAATAGTCCCTCTCCAAACTTTCCATCAAAATCACTGTTCTACAGAAAATTGGTTGCTGGATTTTTTGTCTTTTTACACGGAAAAAGTAGTTTTCTATATAAAGGGCCCACCTTTGTGGAAAATTTCTATTTTCCATCAAAAATATGACTTTTTGGCAGAAATACAAATATTTAGGTTTTGGATAAATTTTTCCCTTTGGGGCTTTTCAAAACAACCATAAATTTTGCTAGAGGAGGAAAAAAAGTGTCTACCAGGCTCTACTTTCTGAAGATTTTTTGTTCCGTGGAACCTTTTCGTGGTACAAAGCAGATTTTAGGCCAATTTACAAAAACTGGGTCTGGATCTTCATTTTTTGGTAATCTGGGAGTATTTGTATCAGGAACCCTCTACTGGGCTTTTCTGCAGAAACAGGGGAAAATAAAACATTAAGACTTGTACAAAAGGATGATTAAAAAAGAGATGAAAAATCCTTTACCCCTAGTCTTGGTAAAGGGAGAGGGTGAGGAATTGCATTAATATAGTCAAAAGATGGAGTGCTAATTTTGCATGATTTAAAATCTTGAAATAGAGTCAAGTAAATATGTAGTGAATTTTTAGTCAGAGTAAGTTACAGTTTGAGGTTGTTTTGATTGTTAAGTTTTTGTATCTTTAGGATAGAATATTGCTTGTACCATGGGTGGTTTGGGGTTTTTTTTGACACTTCGGGAAGAAGACTGAAGCTCGGCATACTTTAGAAATCAGAACATCATTCTGTCAAAAACTTTGAATAACCATCAGCCTAATGGGATATACATAAAGCAAGAATTTTAGAAAGAAGAGAGCTGAGATTTCAGTGTAGTTATCAATATGGGCTTGATTTCTATTGCTTAGCTCAAGTCTACCCAGGAGATATGAAAGGAGAAACTTCGTCTTTAGTGTAATCACACTTCTAAACACTCTAAAATGGCTGTCTCCATTAAGAGAAAGATTCAACAGCATAAGGTAGTAAGTGAAGCCTCATCATCCAGTATAATATGATCTGAATAATACTCTAATCAGGAATGGATTACTGAAGGTTGCATGAAGAACTTTCCCATGTAACAGGAGGGTAAAAAGAAATACATGTTGACAAAACAAGCCCCTGTAACCCACAGGAATGTTCCATAGGCAAAATCAATACCACCCACTTCAGGTGTCCAAGTTAAGCAGAAGATGTCTGAAAAGCAGGAAAAGGCAGGGCAGTCGTGACACAAGCTGCCAGTGTTAGTGGGTGAAGAAAGATGGGCATTCAGGTGAGCAGGCATCTGTCTGCAAAATGAAATATTAGGAGCAGATGTGTGCTCTGTCCTTCTCTAGAGATAAGGCGCCTTTGTCCATTCAGGATCCAGAAAGCTTTGTGAAAAACAAAGGCCTAGTTGAGTAGAATTAATTCTTTAAAAAAACACCCCAAAACCAAAACCCAACATTAAAGTAGGAGAAAGTGGCACAGTAGCCTCAAGGTTGCTGAGGACTTAATTTCCACGTTTTCCTCAGTTCAACCTGAATCAAGGCCATTGGTTGTGATGAGCAGGAGTGTGTCCCGATTACCAACCCAGGGGCACTCTGGGACCAGAAGAAGGTTGAGATTGTGCTGTTCTCTGTCACTTGGTGGTGACAGAAAAGGCTCTCTTCTGTTTGTTCATCCATTTTCATGAAATATGGAGGAAAATTACATCTTCGATACTTTCTCTTTGGTTGAGATGAGCTACCTGGTTTGAAAGCTGTTAGAAATAGATGAATAGAAAATGACAGCCAGATTCATGGCTGCATAATGGCCCAGCTTCAAGAGGACACATGGAGGACATCTTTGAGCAGAGAGCCTGGTGGATTGGACGGCTAGGAGTTGTAGGTTCAAACCCTCTCAGGCTTCCGTGGCCCTGGAAACCCACATTTCCCATTTCCTGGGAAAGTGCATTTATTGCTGTGGTATTACACAAAAGATGGGTATTAACAACTATGGCTTTGAATAGATGTAATAAAGTGCTTGTAGGCTCTAGACGCTTACATTTTTCTGGAAAAATGTATGTCTGTGGGATCTTGCCCCATATTTCCTGAATCATTCTTTAACAAGTGCTAACTAAGTCCTCAGAATCTAACTCCGAAATCACTTGCTCTGATTCTAGAGAGGTGTTGAGTGTCCTTGGGTTTGTGTAGCTGCAGTAGATATTGAGGAAGCTCAGACTGGAATCATTGAACCCTGAAGAGAAACTGAGTATTACCTTGTTAGCCTTAGTCCTGCATTTGTGGTCCAGCCCTGTTCACCTTGAGATCAATGACAACAGTCCAGCTGGGAACAGAACCAAGCACTTGGCTGTGAAACCACGTGAATACGGCTCAAACCTAAAATTTCTATAAATCACACTGCTCTTTTTGAGGTGAGCACATAGCTGGCTGGGCTTATGATCGTCAGAGAAATGATGGCATAGTCTCCTCCTTTTTTAAGTATCTTATAGCAGCTATGGTGTGGAGCACCTCATATATTGAGGAATGATATGCACTAACTAAATATGCCAGCAATTAGCTAACCAAGTTTCCTGAACTGAAGTGCCAGTTCAACTTTTCCCAAGTCGCAATGCTATTTTGGGTTGGAAACTTAGAAATTAATCCTGAGAGATGTAATTTCCCTGCTTTAATATATACTGTTTTTAATGGAATTGTGCAGAATGATTAGTGAGAGGCAAATGTCAAAATACCAGACAGAAACTGACTCACCAATCATAGGATTTAATATTAAGGTCAGGCTATGGCAATACAATGGTGCTTAGTCTTTATTGCCTTGCACCTTATGTAGTGATTTACAGTGGAGCAAAATGACTGGAGTGGGTGTAATGTCCTGTTTTTCCAAATTTGATGGTATTTTACATATTCCTTCCACAGTTGTTAGCGATGACACAGGGCACAAAGCAGATAAAACAAGACAAAAACCCAAAACAAAGGAACAAGCTCAGAATGTCCTAGAAAATTATTATGAGCAATTGTCTGCAGAGATTTTAAGGTTTAATTTTTTTTTTTTTTAAGGCTAGACATTAGGAGAAATTTCTTTACTGATAGAGTGGTCAGGCCTTGGAACAGGCTGCCCAGGGAAGTGGTGGAGTCACCGACCCTGGAAGGATTCAAAAGACATGCAGATGAGGCACTTAGGGACATGGTGTAGTGGGCATGGTGTGTTGGGTTGACGGTTGGACACGATGATCTTAGAGGTCTTTTCCAACCTTAATGATTCTATGATTCCTTCCCAGACTCGTGAAGGTGTGGGTGAGTTCGGCACTGAAAGCGAATAGGCAGCAAACAATAAACAATAGATTGAAATATTGAAGTTCTGTCCAGATAGAGCATAACAAGAGCACACACAGTGCATGCTTTCCCTTCATAGTCATTCCACTTTTTCCCCCTTTTTCTTAATGCATTTGCATATCCCAATTGGTAACAACCTTTAATGTCGATGTTTTTTATTTGAAAAACAGCTTTCATCACAGAGCTTTGATTGCATGGACTGCTCTAAAGTAAACGAGCTCCAAATTACATTATGTTTGAACTAACTGCATCTACTCACTAGAAGTATCTCAGTCTGAAGTGGCACAGGAAGACGTGAAAGATGGTAAGATCAAATGCTAACACCAGCTTTCATGCAATACTAAACTTACATGTTGATGTTACTCATTTAGCTCTTCTCTGTTACTGAAACAGCCCCCAACTCACACATTCTGTAAGGCTTTGCTGCAGTTCTGTCCCTTAACTGCTAGTCATCACCCTGTGCCGCTGGTTTGCATTTTGGTTGTAGTATGATGATGAATTACAGGGCTCAGATTCAAAGTGTCAGCTACTCATGTTCTCACTGTTAATTGTTTTCTCTTCTGGCCTTTCTGCGCTTCTGTGTATCCACCTTGTACTGACTGGACACTAGATAGCATGTGGTAGTAATTTCACTCTTTTTTTCCTCAGCAGCTTCTTAAGGTCATTTGCCAGCTCCCACTTGTCAAACCACGATGCTAGCTTACTTGGGGAGTGCAATGTTTGGTCGGTATCTGGATTTCAAAATACCTAGCGGCTATGATTTTGACCGCAGTAGCCACAGCAACTTTGTTACTACTTTGTTTTGAATATATTGCTCATAGGGGTCACTTACCTAACTGAATTTGAAACTAAGAGCCTTTCAGTTATTTCTGAAAAGAATTATGTGTTTCTGAAAATGAATGATATGTTTTCCTGTTTTCTTGTAGCTACTCTGAAATATGAAGGGCTTGCCATTCTGCCAAGGGCTGAGTGCGCTGATTATGTTAATGCTGATGGGAAGAAAGATGCAGACATGATGCTGCAGAAAGGATGCATAAGGGAAGAATCAGAGTCAAGGAGGTAGCACAAAGTTGGAGAAATAGATGATTATTCATGGAATGATGAAATGCAATACATGTTCATGGAATGATAAAGTATGGAAAGGTCTATAGGATGATACTCAACAGTCTGCCACTTTCTATGGAGTATGTTGCTCCAGAGCTTCATGGGTTAAAGGATCAGTGTGTCTCTGGGAAGGGCCTAGATACTGGTGTCATTTTCAATTGTGGTAGGAGCTACATGAACAAAAATGCCACTCCTCTTATTTTCAGAAAGAAGAATTGTATACAGAGGAGGAAGCTCAATAAAAGGGATAGTCAAAAGGTGGCAAGCAGCTCTGGCAAGCAGCAAGCAGACTATTCAAAGACACCATATAGAAATTCAGGGCAAGTGCATCCCTTTTTAGAAAGACAAAAAGAAATCCAGCATGGCTGAACAGAAGGGTAGGGGAGGTTATTAGAAGAAAGAAAGAACCTTTCAAAAGCTGAAAATGTGCCCAAATGAGGAAAACCAGAAAGATCATAAAACTCCACATATTACACATGAAAAAGTAGGATAGGACAGGAGATGAGCTTCCTTTACTAATAGTAAAGTCTTTCTCAAACACATCAGAATCAGCAAGCCTGCTGGAGCATCAGTACAGCCAATAGAGGATCAAGGTACATCAACATTTTAAAAAAGATAAGCCATGGAAGAAAAATGAAATGGATTCTTTGCACCTGTGATCACAGTAAAGGAGTCTAGAGAGCTCAGCTTGGAAGGTGTTTCAATGTTTCAGTAAAATCTGTCTCTAATCAAGATTTTTGTAGAAGTTATGGAACAAACAGACAAAAAGAACAGTAACTGCCCGGTCTGACAATATTCCCAAAGGATCCTAAAGGAATTCCTGAGTGAAAGAACTGAGCTGCTAACAATACTGTGCAATTTCTTACTTAAATCTTTGGTGCAGAAGATTGGCAGTGAGTTAATATGGTACAAATTTTTAAATGGTATTCCAGGGGAGATGTGTGGGTGGCATGAAGATGAGTAATGAAAGATTGCTGGTACTCTCTCTCAATACAAAGACTAGAGGACATGCAATTAAACTACCAAGCTACCTTTTTCACACAATGCACAGACAATGCATATACCTTTCCAGAGGATGCTGGGGTTCCTAAAAGTTTATACAGGTTAGACATTGAACAAATTAATGGAAGAAAAACCCACAGAGGATTAAATACAAAGATATTACCACTAGCTTAGGAAACACTTTAAATGCAAATCACTGGATTCTGGGAGAATACTTATGAAAGACCAACTGTCTTTGTCCTGTTTTCACACTCTTCTCTACATATTTGCTGTTTGCTGCTGTCAGAGACAGCATATGGGGTTAGTAGGGAATTCCTGATGGTGTTAGATTTTGTGTTCCAGGAGCAAATGTACCTTTGCTGGTTCTTCTGCAAATCGTTAACAGGAAGAGGGGAAATTCCTTCTCCAGAGTCATCCTCAGTAACCTGCAGCTGCGCAGGATCTGGTATTAAAAGTGATTCCCTGGGAGATGAACAAATGAGGCAAATAATTCCTGTTTATATAACTCCTCTACAGCTATGCCCAAAATGTGTGAGAAGAAACTGAAAGATAAAGAACCAAAGAACAGGAGAAGGGCAGGCAGTATGGAAACTCTGCCTTTTAGTTAATTTTTTTTCAGGATAGTTTTAGTTTTAATTTGCTCTTTGGATTTTTATACACTTTGTGTAAGTGTATACACATTATTAAACACTTTGTTTACTAGTTTAAAATGCACATTTATTTCTTGTTGACAGATAAGATTATTAATAATTTTTCATGAGAATATATTTGCCATTTTAAGTTTGCTTAAGCACTTGTTGGTGTCCACTTAATTGTAAGGAAATGGAAAGCTGAAATCATATCAACCTCAAAAGATTTTATTAAAGGACAGAAACAGCAGCTAGCAACATTTATTAGCCAAGTCCATGGTACACTGTGTTCCCAAACTAGCGAGCACAGAAAGGTCCATTTAGATTGATATTTTATTTGGCAAATAAATTGATTCTTACACCACTTATTCCATAAATTAATCAGGTACAACATACCTCATACAGTCTAGGAGTCCCCTCATCCTTGACATTTAAAATAATAGTCACAACAGGAGCTCCAAAGACTTGCAACATATCAGGAATGACCCACAGTACTTCACTACTTCCAAACCAAAATTTGCATTAGCAATCAGTTACTGTCTGCAGCATGGCTTGCCTGTGTCAGAGGTAAAACTGAAAGATCTTCCAAGATGCTATTAATTAGCTCTTGGCAGCATAAATATCATATTGCTGTGGTATATCATGTTCTCCTAAGCCAAACAAATGCAAGGAATGTCCATTTAACACAACCCCTTACACAGGCTGAACATTGCAAAGAGATGGAAGAAAAAGTAGGCAGAATGTAAAGAAAAAACAATATACCTCTCTAAAGGAAAACCAATATACTGTTTTGCAATGGGACAGAGGGAAAGAATAATAAATGTACATGAGGAAGAAAAGAATGATACTCTAGGGTGTTACACTACAGGCAAAAACACGCTTAGGAGAAACAGGTTTCCTCCCAGCTCAAGTACAGAGCACACAAAGGAGGAATGTCTTTTGCAGGTACTGTTGGGGACTGAAAAGCCTCTGGCTCAAGGTTGTCTCCTGAAGGGGAGCTATCCTCATATGAATGACATTAGTGATTTGGGATAGTCTCTGAATGTCATCCTCAGAAAGCTGCTTCTTGTTGCTGTTACCAATAAATGGGAAGTAACTGATTTAAGCAACACCAATTAGTTATATGGGAACGTGTAGTTTTCTATGGTGATCGGTAACTTGATAGAAAGAACCAATTGCTTCCATATTGGTATGGGAACATGGGATACTTCTTCACAGATTTTAACATTGCTCACAAGTTTGAGCTGGTATGGCTACTGCAGCAAAGTAGGTATGGTGTGTTTTGGAAAAAACTGCACACACAAAGGACTACTTACTTCCTTGAATCTCATTAGGCATGTATGAGTATGGCGCTAATTCCTGTAGAAACACTGTATGTCAGGGCCATCTTAAGACACGTGATAGGATGTTGCTTAATGGTAATTTTAAAATCTTCATTATGATGGTATGGCTGGCTTTGATTGTATTATTTCTAAAAACTATCCAGATCTCTCTGACAGTTAATTTTCTTTTTTTAAATCAAGAAAAATCTGGCAGAGGCTAAGTTTAAAAAATATTGGCCAAAGAATGGCTAAAAGGAAAGTTTTAAACGGAAACAGTCCTATAAGCCCTAACACCAATTGCTAGTGGACAAAAGGAAAATGTATTTCAGAAAATTCTGGGCACAATCCTGGTACTTGCAGGATTGCAACGATGAGAAGAGTTGCCAGCTCCTGTTCATGTTCCTGGAAGACCGTGATTTCCAAAAACATGTGTCAATGTGTTTCTAGACTTTGGCTATGATTTTAGGATCCCATCCTAAAACAGCAAGGTGCTGCAAGGTGAAGACTAAGCAGCCTTAACACCACAAGGCTGGATTGAGTCCCAATACAAATGCTCAAACTGTTTATTTAACACCAAATATTTATACTTATAAAATGTATTTCAGTAACAAGCTGTGTATTATTTAGTAAAGTTTTCTCTGGAATTACCCAGAAAAAGAAATATAAATTAATTTCCTGCAAGGTCAGTTTTGCTAAGATGAATACATATCCTTGTTTATTATTTCTGTTCCAAACTGCTTCATTCCTCTATAATAACTTTCTCTGAAAGATAAATCTAATTTCCAAATCCTTCCTACTGAATTAGAAACAAGTCAGATAAACAGCTATAAACCAGTTCCATCCACAAACAGAAGATGGAGAATTTATCCCCCAGATTTTAAAACATATAATTGGGTATCAGGTCAAAGAAAATTAAATACATTCCTGAATGCTAGCACAGGTCTTTGTTTCCAGTTCCTCATTCCAGATGAAGTGAAATAGCCCAGGTATTCTGTTTGAAGGCATTGTACCAATGCTTGATTATGGGACCAAATATTAGCCACTGGATAGAGTTCATGCCTTTCTACCTGATCTGCGCTCACGTACTTCACATGAAGTTCTGACAGAATGCATATGCAAAATTTTCATTTTAGCAATTTGCTCTATAGTGCTCCAACTATTTAGTTCATATAGAAGAGGCGCTCCTTTAAAACATTTTATTTGTCTAAAAATAAGTCTGACTATAAAGGCACAAAGTTCAGGTTCTCTTTTGTGCTTCCACATGCAGTATGTCTCATAAGAAAGTTTTAGGAAGTGCCTCCAAATGGGTACTGAATACACTGAGCACTTTGTAGGGAGTGCCCACCAGAGTAGAAGATAGCATTCCTTGGAGAATTCGCTTTTTACTTTGATCTCTGGTCCTCTTCTTCAGCTGTTTGGTTTTCTTCTTGACCTCTCTCCAGTCTATATACCCATGCATAGACTGCTGCGATGCCAAAAGTTTTGATCAAGTCATTCTTATTTCTAAATACCTCCAATGCAACTTCTTCTTCTATTACATCAAATACAAGCTTTCATACCACTTACAGAGCTCTGTAAAGCTCTTTCTTTTTCTAGTTGTTCCTACTCATCCGGAGTCAAGCCATGCCGCATCAGTTCTTTTTGTCCCCAGTTATAAACATCTCTCTGGTGGTTTTTCAGACAGATGTGCATTGCTTTTTCCTGTCTCTATCCATTAATCAGTAGTATTACGAATTAGCAACAGTCTCTCCCTAGTGCCTATGAAGTGAATGTGGGGAATTGTCACATCTCAGAAGAACCGCAACAGCCAGCGCTATGAGTGGGGACAGCCCAAACCAACCTCTAGAAAACACTGAAGAGAGATCTGTGACCTAAGGCTTCACTGTCACTGGAGCTCAGGGTCTCAGGCACGTATTTCATCGCTTGGACCTCCCTTGGGTAGAGTCCACTGAGAGGAAAAATTTAATTTTGCTCCAGAGCCTTGCAATTAAGAGTATCCAATCAGTGTGCAGGAGAGCAGAGTTCTTCTTTACCTAATGGGGCTTAAGCTCATCTCTCAGAAAAAGTTTGTTCTGTGGGGGAGCACTTGTCATTTCTCATGTTGAAGTTGTACTTCTGTGCATGGCATTCACAAGAGCCCAGCCAGCCCAAACAAGCAGCGAAGCTGAAGTTTCTCAGAGAGATGACGTGGCTTTCCTGAGGTCAGTCTGCGGGCCAGGGGCTGAATTCCACTCTTGTGAGCCTGAAGGCAGCATTTGCTCTCCTAGGCTGCAGAAAATGAAGAGTTGGTTTTCTTAAAATTTCCTTGAGATTAAATTGTGGCATCTGCTCAAAATAATAAGGAAAGCCTGAACAAATATAGTTATTGCATTCCCAAGCAAACCAGTAGGGTAGGAAATATGCAATTCTTCTCTTTTGTGTATATGCCAATTGCTAATTAAACAAAAAGTAAACTTTCTTTTAGCAGTTGCCAGAATGAGGTTGTAGTATCTCTCATTACTGCCTTTTATTTCTTTACTTCATTGTATATACATAGGCATACATGTGAATGAATGAATTTGGTATGTAAGATAACCTCTACTATCTTCCACCACTTCCTGCCCCAAAATAATGATGATATGAAAACAAGCTGTATTAAAATAAATTGATGAAAAAGATGGTATAAACTTGTTGAAATGCTGTGTCAACATAATTTTGATTAAGGTTATTTCAGTTTCACATCAGCTGACCTCAAAATAGTAATAAAAATTGTTTTCATAGTTCAATTTCTATAGTATTACCCTGAAATTTTCATTTTAGACTCATATTTGTAGACACATTTCTTTTTAATATTTTTATTTGCTGAACATGGAGAGAAACATCTGTTCAGTTATAGCCTGGAAAACATATGTCAGCCTTTTAAGTAAGAAAACTTCTCATCTCTCATGAACTCCCATACTAAGATTTAAGATGAAGGGGTTTATCTGGAGATACTTGGCTGCAAATTTGAAGCCCTGTCTTAAAGGTGGTCTGCAAAAAATTGTATCTGGTTTCCTAAGGCTGTGAGCTCTTTCTGATCACACTGCTGATATGTATCTGCTATCTACCATTTGTAAAAAATGGGGATTTGGGTAAAAGATTGTTTGGGGATTTTGTTTCTCTTTTTTTTCTCTGTAACTTAAAAAACCCCATAAATATTAACTCTTATCTTGTTTTATTGGATCATTATTTTGAGAAAATAAAGATGTTTATTGTAATCTGTTAATACCTTTTTTCAAATGTGATGAATGCCGAATATTTTTCAAAGTGTTAGTTCAGTTCCTGAAGTTAAGTAATGAATAATAAAGAGCCATGAAAACCCAGAACATTTTCGTTAGCATGAGAGAAAATCCCTTCTATTCTGAATAGCTCTGGTTTCACTGCCTTTGGTCTTGGGATGTCACTTCTGATCTAGGATATGTCACTATTCTAATAATCCTTCCAGATAGACTTTAGAGTCTGCCCATATTAGACTAAAAGAGATATTGCTTTTTTTTTAGTTGCAACCTCATTAAACCCTATATACGTAGAGAGAGGAAATTGTATTTTAGCTTGCATTATCTAGCAGAGCAAACCTACAGGAAGAGCTGAGGTTTTCCATAAGCATCTAATGTAATTGATTCAATTGCTTAAAAACTTGCTACTGAAACCGGCAACTAGATTTTCCAAAGTACAAAACGTTTATTCTAGAGAAAAGTATAGGCTCCTAGAATTTTAAAATCTAAATAAGATCAACCACAAAAAAAAGTAATTGCAGGACCAATGGAAGAGAACAGGGGGTTTAGGATTTGTGTTTAGCTTTAAGTGAGAACATTAGTGCAGGGAACTCACATGGAAGAAAAATCTTGAGGGAGGAGTGCATTCATCAGTGCCTAATAAGATAAAATTCCCACTGAGTTTTTCCCATGGTTAGAACATTTCTAACATTTCTGTCTTCCATGAATTCTCTTCTTTGTAGCAAGGCCTGAACTGCTACTGCATTCTTCTCCGATGTGGGGTTTGATAGACTTCCCTTTTTGATTCAGCTATTTTAATAAAATTTCTGGCAACTTAATATCTATGTTCCTGTAGTAACTAAGGTGGTATGACTTTGGGGGGTTTGTACTTGAATGCAAAAAACTCTGTCCTCAGTATGCTATACTGCATATAGAAGTCCACTGTAAACAGAGAAAAAATGGAATTAACCAAAAATATTTTTCTGGATATCACCTTTTTTAAGTGAGAATTGATTTATACTGCTCTAAGAATACACGTCCTCAGCTTTAGCTTTATTTTAAGCATCTACCTTACTATATGATCCTAATGACAACGATAATGACTCAAAATTTGTAGAGCCTTTGCTTTCAGAGCTCAGCTGATAGTTCAGGCAGGCCCATCCCCCTGGTTTCATAGATGAGAGACTGAGACACAAACAGATTAAGTGGCAAAAGAATAAACTAGAAAAATAACAATAAAAGCAAAAAGCCGTTGTATGGAAAGTAGAGGGCAAGTACAAAACTGTGATCACCAAAACTCTGATTCAGCCATTGCTTACTGTTGGAGGAGTCAAAACCTCACGGATGCTGCATTCTTGATCATGAGCTGCCCTACTGCACGATGCTTTGCTTCTGCAAACATCCTGTAGGATCTCAGGTCTTAACTACAGAGTTACTTAACTACTTACTGACTTACTTAACTACAGAGTTAAGTAGCTTGTGGAGAGATTGTCCCAAAGGCCATTCCAGAGTCACGAATTAGACATATCTTCACCTGTTGCCCCTGTGTTTGGGAACCTGGAAAAAAAAAACAACAGTAAATGAATCAATTTTGTCTGCTCTTTCTTTTAAAGCTCTCTCTTTTATTCAGCAGCTTAGCATTTTTGAAAGACAGTCGTGAGCCCCAAAATGCTGCTTATGCATTTTGCCTGAGCGCTGCTTATGTGTTTTACCTAAACAGCTCTCAGCTAGGGTGCATGAGCAGTGCTCGGGCAGTAGCTGAAACGCAGGACTCCTTCCCCCCAGCTGTTAGCCTGCATGGCAGACTCACATTTAGGGACTTTGTCTCTTACCCCATGACCCCCTGTTTTATGCAAAGCAGTAGAGCTTCACTAGGGGGACCAATAATTCCCAGGCCCTACAATAGCTGATAGTTGCTAATTGGGGCACTTCCAGAGATGCAAGAGAGAGAGAGCAGAGGCAGGAAAATCTGGATCTTGGAGATAACGATAGCAGGAGCATGATAACAGCCGTAAAAATCATTCATATTGCCCAAACAGTTTTTAAAGAGTTTTGGCACATCAGGTGATAGAGCTAGCCAGACTATTTCTGTCTTAAGAGAGGCACCTCTCTGCAACCCTGAGCAAGAACCTAGCATGAGGTAGAATTCAAAATATGCTCACTATAGCCTGTTGACTATTCCAGGCACTCCCCCGCTTCATGTGTTGCCAGTTATGATCCTGTTTGTGCTTTCTTTGTGCATCGGAGAGCTCTAGAACCTATCTTTGTGTTATTGACTTCTACTTTGGAGACAAGCAACTTACGAGTTGGGCATTGCAAGGCTCAGCATCAGGCTATCAGAGCCTTTCCTGCAACCGAGACACAAACGACGTGTTCAGAGTTATATAGGAAGTCTGTGCTGAAGGAGGAAATTGAACGTCTCCCAAATGCCGCATCAACATCAAGTTTTTCTCCTTTTTCTTGATGTCTTATTCAGAGGCAGAAGAACTCCCTGAAACATCACACATTGCTCCAATATTCAAGCAGAACTGGAAGCCTTCTGTCTGTTGGTCATAGCACTGTCTCCTGTGGCCTTGAACAGAGTATATTTGTTTGGGTTTTTTAACTGAGAAAAAATAGTAAAAGATAATTTATTATCTCTAGTTTTTATATTTTTCACCATGTTTCTGTTTTTCACATAATTTTGAATATAAATATTCATATGGAAAATATTTTGGCTTTGGTACAATCATCATATTGCCACCCAGAACCTGGAATTCCATTGCAACTGGGATTTCCTTTTTTTTCTCCAATAATATACTATACTTCTTTTGAGAAGAATAAACACCACAGTGCATCTTGGAAGTTGTAATTCAACCAGGTAACCTTGCTTATGGAAAAGAATGAAAGCAAAATTTACTTGAAATGCATTTCCCCAGCAACTCTGTGTTGGCTTTTCCAAGTGGAATCCTACCCCCACCCTCAAATTTTTATGTATATAAAAAAATAATAACCATATACTAAGTAGCTTATTTAAGAATGGGATAGGCATCTTTAAATAAAGACAGATGTTGATCTGCTCAGATGTGTTTTTTTTTAAAATAAATGCTGTAGGTGAACTGAGACCTGATGAAGGAATTGCACAGAGAATTTTAGTCACCTCTATAGGAAGTCAGATTATGTAGTAATAACAGTCCATTCTTGTTTTGAAACATATTAACCTGATTTTTAGTTATCATTGTGCTACAATCAATATTCCTAAAGCACTCACAAAAATACGTGGGAAGAAGACAGGACAAGAAGAGCTAGTCTTCCACGTAATCATTTAAATGAAAACAACCAGATTTTCAGAACTGCTGAGCTCTCACCAGCTCTTTTAGTGTAAGGTGCTTCATTTGCTGTGACGTGGAAGCCTTAAATATTTAGGAAGCATTATCAGTGGTTTGCAAATGCTGCCAAACATTTGCAGAAAGATTCGGCAGAGCTCTCAAGTTAATAGCAAGTTGTTGTGTTACTATGGCACCTAGGGACCTCCTGTGATAGCCCTTGGCCTGGGCTCCATGCTGTTGGGCACCGTTCAGACACGTACTTTCAAGAAAAAAGAAACGATCACACAGCAGGTAGACACTCTCTACATATATCTGTTAATACTGAGAGTAGAGGTTCGGCTGGTTTTGCTGCTCAGAAGCAGTAGTCCCTGAAATGGCTGTGCACAAGGTGTGCTTTGTCTCCTGCCCACACGGCTGCCTGGCAGAGAGCCCGGGGCCAGCCTGTGTCCGTGCCTGCTGACCTACCCCACGAGTGGGCAGGAGCTGCTCCTGCTGTGCCTGCCTGTCCGGCCGGGCAACGCAGAGCTAACCATACAGATCACGCTGCACAAACGAGCTTGTTATAAAGAGCAGAAACAAGCTACAAGCTCATTTTTCATCCCACCCTATACCTAAGTATTACAATATTATCTAATTCTTTCATCACTCTGCCTGTTAGCACTGTGCAACTGGTTGCAATTATAGTTTTGAAATATTTTCTAAGCCACTTAATGTAGCTATATGGATCAGTGGCCCAAAATCTCTCTCGTTGTTTTAGGAATTTTATTCCTTTTAAAAGCATAAGCCAACAAGCTAACTGTCACTTTGGTCTGTTGTTCTCTAAAGACTCTAAATTGTCTTTATCTTAACCCATGAGTTTTCTCACTTTTCTAACTTAGAGAACTTAGAGAACTTGGGTCCAAGTTCTGCTGGATCTCAGTGCATAGTAAAGATGAGTAACATGCTTAGCACATGTTAGAGTAAAAATGTCTAAGTATTCTGATTTTTTCTGGATGTTATCAAGCTCTAAAAAGCTGGGGAAAATCCAGTCAATTTGAGATGCTTGGAAGTATTTGCCTTCTAAAAAGTTGTTAGTTGTATGTATAGAAGTCACTTTCATGGTGGCAGACAAAAATGCTATTCTAGAAAAAGAAAGAGGGAAAAAGAGAGGGGAGAAAGGAAGGATGGAAATAAAAAAGAAAAAGAAAGGAAAAGAAAGAAAGAAAGTGTACTGGGTTTGGCTGGGATAGAGTTAATTTTCTTCATAGCAACTCACATGGTGCTGTGTTTTAGATTTGTGACCAAAACAGTGTTGATAACACATCGATCTTTTAGCTATTGCTGAGCAGTGCTTTCACAGCTGCCCCGCCAGCGAGCAGGCTGGGGGTGCGCGAGAAGTTGGGAGGGGACACGGCTGGGACAGCTGACCCCAACTGACCAAAGGGATAGTCCATACCATAGGACGTTATGCTCAGCATGTAAATCTGGGGGAAGAAGAAGGAAGGGGGGGACGTTTGGAGTGATGGCGTTTGTCTTCCGAAGTAACCGTTACGCGTGATGGAGCCCTGCTTTCCTGGAGATGGCTGAACACCTGCCTGCCGGTGGGAAGGAGTGAATGAATTCCTTGTTTTGCTTTGCTTGTCAGTCAAAAGAAATGACACACTAAAGCCGCAAAGCCAAGCATTCAAAAGTTTGAGAACGGAAGACTTAAGGTTGCCTGCAGCTTTCTTTTGGCCTTCTGGCATGTCCATTACAATTCAGACCTTCATTACATGATCATATTTTTCCCCCAGTATCTCTGCCTGATTCAGCGCCTGGATATATAATATTTCCTCTTATTTTTATTCAGTATGTGACCTTAGACATCTTACTTAATTCATGCTATCCAAACCCTCCTCAGAACAGAGATTTGTCAATTTTCTCAACGGCTGTTCTGATGTGCTCAGTTTCAGAGTATTTGGATACTTCACATATATAATGGATTAATTTTCACAGCACTCAGCTGAGGTGCTACATTATTATTAGCCCTTTGTAGGGACCTAGAGATGAAGGTCAAAAGCTAACTACCTAATTTTGTGTTCCAAGCTGAAATGCCTGGAGCCTAATTGCTTAGGACTTCCTACAGTACTTTCTAGCAACCTACAAACTGCAATTTTAAGAAACTTTGGTGAGAGTGCTTCACAGAGTCCCGATGAAATCAGCATCGAATGCCAGATAGATGGTCTGCAGAAAGTCATCTATCCCACTACCTTTCTATCATCCTGCAAGGGCTTTCCAGCGCTTACCCCCTCATCTCCACCCTGTGACATGCCATGCAGCCTGGCATAGCAGGCGCAGTCGCCTGCCTTTGACATGATCAACCAGGCTTTTGTAGCAGAGAAGCCAGACTGAACTTCAGCCTCTGTGATGCTGCTTATTTCCACTGTACCTCCAAGGGCCTGTCTGCCCCTACAGACCACTAGCAAGAGGGTGGCAAGCCTTTTCCTTCATGACCTCAGCTCTTTTGAAGGACAGCACATGGAGAGCTCCTCTGACATCCCAGGCCTTCAGGCCAGTCCTACCATCATGACCCATGTACATCACCCTCTAGGGACTGGATGCCACCTCCTGCAGGAAGCCTCCATGCCTGGCTAAAGCCAACAAAAAACATGTCAGCACCTTGCATGGTCCCTTGGTGGCAGCAGTCAGGCAATCTTCCGTGGGTTTTTGTGTATGTGGGGGGTACATCTGGGAGATGAGCCATTACTACACTAGCCAGGACAGAACACTTTGAAGCTCCTCAGTCACAGCTGAGTGTAGAAAAAGAAGCCCTCATAACCATCTTTAAATATTAATTGATGCTTTGCTGCTACCAGGAAGCCATTTTCTTCTGTTACCTAAGACCACAAAACAGACAACCATCAAGTCCTAGCTCAAGCCTCCCTTTCCTTGTGGTTCAGCCTTCAACTCAAAACAATGGCTTGTTTCCTCCGATAAAACTGAAGTGGGTAGAAAAAGACAAGGCAACCCACTCTCAGATAGGAAAGTAGCAAATGAACTACAGCACACCCACACCTCCAGCGTGCAGCAGCTTTTCACTGCTGGCACCCTTGCCCACCAGGTTGTTGCAAAAACACAAACTCTTGATTTTCCTCATCATTCAGCTTACATGGCTCTGGTTTCAGAGGTGGCATGAGGAAGGTCTGGGAAGGTCTTTTGGCCAAAATGTTCCTGTGATAAATATAATGGAGGGTCCCTAAGTGATTCACAGACCTTGTTGTCTCATCAGAACGTAAGCAGTGAAAGGGAGAAGAAACCAGCATAAACCTTGTATAAAAAGAAAGTCTTTCCCTCTCTAGCATGGTGAGCTTGAGAAGTCCCAAGACAGTGCTATCTGTGATAATAACAATTTTAAGAAGAGAAAGGGAAGAGAAGTTTGTGGGTGGAGAGTTAGAAAAGGAATGAGACCAGACGCAAAGCAAAGGCAGAGACCCTCGCCCTCTTGTCGGTGTCCGTAGAGCATTGCAGCCACCACGGGTGCGTGGGCAAGTGCTCCCACACCAGCATGGGAGGGAGATGGCTCCGAGTGGGTGGTGAAGGCCGTGCACTGCTGTGCTGCTTTGCCGCATACCGGTAACATAAAGTCTGGGAAATGAGAGCTTAAGAAAACAGATCAGGAATGACAGAAGCATGTGGGTATTTTGTATCCAAGCAAAGATCACTCCTGTTATGCTTTTCCTGCTGCTTTCAGTGAAAGCATGTCACAGTTACCTGGAGAGGCACTCGTGGAAACGGGAGGGCAGGAGGCAGGGAGAGAGGACAGGAGGAGGCAAAGGAGACAGGGAAGAGGAAGGGGAGGAGGGGAGGGAGGGAGGAAGGAAATTCAAGTGAACAATAAATGAGGTGAAATGTGTAAGTATAAGGAACAAAATAGTGAGGGAATAGCCATCACGGTGATCATACAGTTGCATCCTGAGCATGGAGGTGCTTGACTACAGGGTGGGTTCTGCCTGCTTGGAGGCTCCACTTCAGCACCCTGCCACTAGTGCCAAAAAGGGCTTGTGAGAACCACGGGGGAGGACAGGCGTGCATGTTGCTGCCATGAACTGCCACTCTGTGTGGGGTGAGTGAGCTCTCTTGGGGCCATTCATTAGTCCAGCAATAACAAGAGTTCAGTATTAGGTTCTTCAGTGAGATTTAGGTCTCCTGGACCATAACACTTGTGCATATGACACCTATGCACATCTTGTATTTTTTATCTTTTAAAAGCTTGATTTTTCAACCATTACATTACTTAAGTTAATTTTGGATGTAATTTCAATTTGCGAAAATGGTAAAATAACATCAGCATATATCTTAGAGGTAGATATCCTTTTAATATCATTGAAGCATTTGTCATGGACTTCAGCATGCCTTTCTGGCATGCATTCAGGATCCTAGGTTTTGCTAACTATGCATGATTTTTATATTATGCCCTGAACATTTTTTCCTCTATTTCTTCCATTTCCTTCTTCTGTGCTTCATGCAGAATCTCTCTCCCCCTCTCTCCCATGCTATTACTTTTTCTTCCATACAATAAATATGTTGAGAGAACAGCGAAACTTTCTTAATGTTTTTAGCACCGTCAAGAGTAAAGAACAATTGCAAGGAAAGAATAGCTCAAACTGGGCAAGTGTGGATTGCAGCGTACTGAGAGCAAATAAAATCTCAGGAGAGTTACCTCTCTATTGAATACTAGCAAGTTTCTATTGTCGAATGATTTTTCAGAACTTTGCAACATACCCAAATTTTGGAAGGTTTACTTAGGAATAAAGCCAGGACAATCCTCCAAACCACAGAGGTCCCCTAATTTCTCAGCAGAATGATGTTTTAATGTGCAATTGTTATAAGCAACAACCCCCCGCTAAGCCTGTCAGGGTCTAAGAAGCATTTGGACAATGCCCTTAACAACATGCTTTAACTTTTGGTCAGCCCTAAAGTGGTCAGGCAGTTGGACTAGATGATCATTGTAGGTCCCTTCCAACTGAAATAGTCCTATTCTATTCTATTCTATTCTATTCTATTCTATTCTATAAAACATTGTAGGCAACCTCAAACAGAGTCTTAAATGGAAAATGCTGGTCAACATTAATCAACTCCGACTACATTAATTTCTGCCAGAATAGCTATATAAAAAAAAAATTTAGTAATGATAATTTATCATCATGACACTGATGGGCTTTTAGCAAGCAAACCAGTTCATTTGCAGTGTATTTGCACTTGTGATTAAACAGTTAATGATTGCAGATGTCTATGACACAGAAAGTACTGTAACTGTTTCTTAGAGTGTTACAAAACAATATCCACTGAGTTTTATCTGCTTCCTATGTACTCCTGTTTCATTTGAAGTTGGTGAGTTACAGAGAGCTGAAAACAGTGAGTACCTTTTTGAGGAAGAATTAAATGAAACAAAAAATTTGCAGTCTAGATGTTAAGAGCTTTACAGTTAAGCATAAATTTATTCCATAAATGATTAAACATGCTCAGCACCTTTTGAACACCGCAGTGGTGAACCCAGATTAGATGGCAGCCCTGAATAAGAGCAAAATAAGGTTTTCTGTATTGAATTTGGAAAACGAACATCCCTAAAGCCTTCAAGGAAGCAGGCATTTTCCTCTTTCAAGGGTATTGCACAGAGCGCTCTCCTTTCTTTGATCTCTAGCTGACACTTTCTGGGTTTCAAACCATTGTCATCAAATCTGTGCAGTGCCAATGAACTCAATGAGGTTGCCAAGCACACAACATTTTTAGTCAGTAAAAAAATTTGTACTGAATATTTCTATCCTTTATGAAGAGAGAAAATAATATTTCTAAATTTGTTTAAAACTTTCCAGAGAAGGTTACAGTAGAGATATGCTTAGCTAATTAATTTTGTAAAAGCTTGAAATTGTGCACAATTATTTCGTTCTTTTCAAATTCTATAATTTAAAATTTGCTTTATAAACCTATTGAATTCACATAACCTCCCCTCCCATTTTTTTAGTTGTAATTAAATTCAATGGAACTTTTCCATAAAGGTTGCTAATTCCTGAAAATTCCTTGTTAATTTACTTTGAGGAAGTAAAAATGCTTTTAAACCTATATTTAAGTCTACAAAACCATGGCCTTAAATGAATGAATTCAAGCACATTCTTCTGGAGGGATCATACATTTCTAATTTATCACTGTAAGACTGTCAGTCTGACCAGTGTTATTCTAGTAATCCACTGCCTTTACCCTTTCCACCTCTACATTAACCCTGAATACACAGGTATGCCTGATGGGTGGTTTTGCTTATTTGTTTTAAGCTGATGGAATATTTGTAAATATATACAGAAGAAAAAATGTGTCTGCAGTGTCGTGGCAGAACACAGATGCAACAAATAAGAAATGGTGCTATTTGTAAGCACAATGGAGCAGCACTTTCTCCAGCTCCAGGTGCAAACCAGCAGGACTTCAAGCACTTTCTCTCACTACCTGTCCCAGTCCTGAGCCCTGGAGTGAGAGTGCAGTTGGGGATGGAAGAGGAGGAGGATGCAGAGCAGCAGGACCACGTGTACACAGTGTCAGTATGAAGTGGATGCTTCCTGTGAAAGCCAGCATCCTGACTGCTTTTTATGTCCACATGGCAAGCCACGACTTCAGTCTTCATCGTTGGCCCAGTAATACCAAAAAGCAGAGCTCAAGTGGTGGACTCAAGTTTTGAGTGAACTGATGACTTTTATGAAAGACTACAAATCATTTTAAAGCACTTTCTGGAGTTCAAGAATGGGCAAAGCTATTTGTATGGACACAACCAATGTGTTTTGTTTTTTTCCCTAACTGAAGGTTTAGATGAAGACATCTGTTAGCTGGCCCTAAAATTTTGCTCACACAGCTTGTCCGAAATCAAAAGAAGGGGTGTAGGAAGAAAACAAGCTGGCAAAAGGGAAATTAAATAGATAACCTGAAGTAATATGAGAAGGTTTTGTTGCAAGACTCATTTTCACAACTTCAGGCTATAGTAATCCTTCTCAAAAAAAAAAAAAAAAAAGAAAAAAAAAACAAGAAAAAAAAAAGAAGAAAAAAGAAGAAAAAAAAAAGAAAACAGATTTGCTGGGTTGGTGACTGCTAGAGGTTATTGGTTGCTGTTTCATTAGTTGCATACTATGTCCTGACTGCCATTTTGGATAGAGTAAAAAAACATTTTCAGATGCTCTGAAATATTAATATGGAATATATCAAGAAACTTCTGCAAATTCTCAGGGTTGCACTGTGATGCTATAAAAGAAGTCAATGCAGCTGAACTTTGCTGTCCTGTGTAAATTCACAGCTACAAGTTGTTTGTTTTACTACTTTTCTGCAGCACAGTCATCATCATGTTTCATCTGCAACATGAAATGATGGAGAGTCCAACACAGGCTGAAAACATCTTAGCTAAGGGAGAATTATGTTCGTCTGTAGCTAATGTTAGCATTGGATTATTTTTTCCACATGAGCCATTTATTAACTAGAAAATATGCTTTTGAATAACCTCAAACCACTTGTAATTGCAGATTGAATTCAGAGAAAAGTTGTTAATGAAAGCTCATTATACACTTATTGCATACTATAAAAAGTTATTAATAACTTATTTTCTATTTATTTTAGAGGTAATCTGATCAAAACAGTGGAAGAGAAGTCATCAGTTAGATTCACAAAATGCTGGAAGAGGTTGTATACAGCAGTTAGGCTTTTACCCAGGGAATGGAGAACATACATCAAATTCCCCTTTCTCCTTAAGAGATCTGCATCCACCGCTCCCATCCCACTAGTTAGTCTGCCACTAACTATAAAATACCAATCACAGAAATGAAGTCACTGAAGCATGACTGCACACAGGACGGGGCAACAACCGTCCTATGAAGTCATTCTTTGTCTCAGTGACAATATTGGGACTTTATACTTCATACAGAGCAGGGCAGGAACACGGTGGGGAATGTGGGAACCTTTTAAAAGGAGCAGAGAAGTCAACCTTAGGGCTCTAAACAAGTGCGATGACCTACCTCCAGTTTTACAGAGGCTAACGTCACACTCACCTTTTCATTACGTCATGGTTGAGGGCGATGCCTGATATTCAAATGAAACATTTTGTTGATGGACAGATGAAAACATTTAAATTTTTCATATTAAAGAAAGAAAAAACATAACTTTTTGTCTTTTTTTTCCACTGATTGTTCAATTTTAGCAGATCTACCAAAAATTAATTATGTTCACAGTAAGCATTTATATCATTGGTGTCTTCCCCAACATACAAGAGCAGGGGAAGTGATCATAAAGAGAGCTGGTTTCAGGAACGAGCAATTGCCTTTAGTCCAAGATCACAAGGAACCGAGAGGCAGTCACAAGGACAGCTGAGATTGCAGCGTAAATCATCAAAGGAAGGTGGGAGGAAAGGGTGAGAGTATGCTGTAGCTTCTGGCCTGAGTCTCCAGTGCTCTAATGCAGATACTGCTCACCAGAGTGCTTATTCCTTTGCTAGTAAAATAACTGCAAAAGGATTTTGTCAAACAGATTAACAACATGAACAAATTAGCAGGATTTGTATTATATTTGTATTACAACAGCTCCCGTCAGAACAAGGTCATCTTATCACGCTAACTGTACAAACAAATGTTTCTGATCTGTAGAGCTAACAGTCTCAATTCAGATACAATAAACAAATAAAATAAATGGAGTCACTGGAGAAGAGGACAGGAGGGAAACAGCAATAAAAACACTTAGTTGCATAGACCATGTACATGCATAATTGCGGCTCTATTTATAAGCTAGAACTAAACATGAGATATTAATGAGGTTAGTAATGCCTGCTGGCCAGCTGCCTAGCTGCTAAAGGAAGGACAATTTGTCTGTAAGGAGAATATTCCTGCACCCCGCTGTGTTGCTGAGCAGGATTTTATAAATGCCATGGGGTTTATTCAGTTTCTTAATTCTGTTGGCCTTACCTTCTTGAGTCAGCTATGCAAGGGTAGAAGTTGTACCTCTTATGGCTACATATTGTCTTTCATCTACTTTAACACTTACAGCAGCTGAGGGAGTCCTTTCCACCCCACCATTCTCAACAAGAGGACCACTTGACATATCAGGATGGAGAGTACTCTTGTAACACGAGTAAGTTAAATGTTGCCTCCTTTTTACTGACAGGAGTTTTTGTGATTTCTGTTTTAGTAGTATTATAATCTGTTACAATATGCAGATATATTACATGATAATAAACACGTTTCAGTAATAAAAACTTTGGATCAAGATCAACCAGTCTCCTCCCTTTTTCTCTGCCTCCTGAAACTTAATCCTGATTTAAAAGACTATGATTGCTTCTTATGGCATCGGGATTTGCTGTTAACACAATGCTCCATGCAATTTTCCACTTTCCATGTGGCCCTCAGCCCTAGGCATGGATGCTCTGCTGTCCTCAGGCTTATGCTCCCGCTCCCAGGGAGCAGCGCGCGGTGGCCATAGGGCTGGGGTGAGCTGATGGATGTTATGGGGCCAGCATGTTTGCAGGAAACACATGCACGTGTGCCTGACTGAATACTTTCCTGACAGGTAATTCTGCCTCCCGATTGCCATAGCTTCCTCTCTCTGTGTTGATGCCTGTCTCCTGGGAGACAGAGCTCCCCTTCTGTTTTTGTTCGCACAAGCCAGGACCTGAATACAGGGAGAAATTAGCTGTTGTTGACAGTAGCACTCAATGGGAGGGAGGTTCATCTCCCATCTTTCCCTCTACCCTTCCCTCATTTCCCACAGTGGTTTTGAATTGTTTTCTAGGCTGGTATAAATAAGACAAATCTCCTCCCAATGTTCTTTGCTGGTAAGATGCTCACACCCCGTGATCTGTCTGCTGCGCAGGGAAAGATCAGCTCAGAGCAAGAGGGGTTGTTTGTGCCTTATGAGGAAAGCTGCTGGTAGATGGGCGGTTAATTCACAGGTAGAAAGAAGATGTGCAGGAACTACAATCTCCACGCACTCCGTGGGAAGGGGCTGCGTAGCCCGTCTCCTGAATAAGCAGTGCTCGGCCCTGCTCAAGCCGTCACCAGCTCAAGAAAGCCATAAAACACAAGCCACTGGGAGCAGCCCCAGGGAGGTATGAATATGTGCTTGTCCTGTTCTTGTACTTTTAACTTGGCATCTGCTGCTGGTCAGATACCAGGCTAGGCAAATCTTTGGTCTGCGTAGGGCTGTTCTTGCATTTTTATGGTCTTGTCAACGGTCATCCTAAATTCTTGCATTAGGGGAGTCATCTCAGATCAAAAAACTGGCCCCATCATCTACCTTACTCCTCTCTCCTCAACCCTTTTATTACACACCTCTCTTTCGACTTCAAGCTTTTAGACAATCTTAAAAATTATTTTCCATCTTTGTTTTCACACTGCCCCAAGTCTCTTGGGACTAGAATGGGAATAGCCGAAATACTATGAGAAAGCCTTTTCTCAGGCTATTTACAGCTTATCCAGAAGCAGAAAGAACTAAAAAAACTCATAAAAAAAACAGTTCTCACAAGACTGTCCAACCCAATTTAGCAGATAAAAGGGATTTGAATAGCTTCGAGAGCTATTCAGACTTTTGGGTGGTTCTCAGTCCTGACCTTTTCCAACAGTTTATGGTTTATTGATCACAATCTGTATTTAATATCGGTGTTAGGAGATCAAGATTTGTTTCTTGCTTGGGTTGCCTGCATGGAAGTAAATTTTACCCTTCTCTTTGAACACCATGAATTTTACAGTCAATGAAGAGAGGCAGGTGCCTAACATGTGCATTGTACCCTCCTCTAGAGCCATCAGAGATGACACATTGGACCGGGGCTCCTGATTTAGGCACCAGCTACATGCCTAAGGTTTAGAGTGTTGAACATTCCCTTCAGCCTCAGTGTAAAAAAAAGTCTTGCCCCAAAAACAGGAGAAGTCACCATGGAAAGTGTCAATACTATGGTTCCACTCAACAAGTGAAACTTGCTTTTCAGGCCATAACCAAAGCTACCTGTGGAAAAAAAAAGACAGTTTTCAAGCTTCTATATAGTGGCTTTTCAGACAGATGGCTGGGAGGCTGTCCAGAAGGTGAGAAGAGTGCTCGTTTTTATATTTCATGCCTTGCTTGGAAGCTAAAAGGGAATTGGTACTGGAGAGGATCCAATACGGATAAGTGCTTTAGCTCCTATGTTTTCCCTAACAAGAAATTTCTGATCAGATGTGACAAGAACAGATCCAACAGGGTTGTAAGATATCTACAGTGCTTGAGGTGCAACATTGGTCTCTGTAAATTCAGTGGCAAAATTCCCCTTGACTTTAGCTGGATCCAGGTTTCTCTCAAGTAATTTTGTCAAGAAAGATCTTTTTCCCTGAGGTGCCCTTAAAGAACAAACAAAACTTACATTACAGAAATTTGGAGCAGTGATGTGATTATAAGGAGAGTCCAAACCCCCCCACCGACCAGGCAATCAACGCCAAATCCCTGAATCCTATACAAAAATGAGCTCTTGCTCCTAAGTTTTCAGCAGGGGGGTTGCTGCCTACTCAATAGCATTGTGGTACCCTTGACTGAATTAAGCCGGGTATGGAAGACCTTAACAAAGGCTCATTTATCATATTGAGAAGCAGCCTGCATTGTAGTCATACCCGTCACCTTCAATCACGTATCTACAAGTGATTAGAAAGAAGAACTAAATGGACCATTAACAGTATGGGAGCAGTCTGTAGCTCTGCAACAAAAGGATGGAATGGGAAACAACAGTGAAGCTGATGAATTTTGGGGATTTCAGGATGAATTACAAGATACTTGGTGGTGTGCAGTGCATTGTTTCCTACAGCCAAAACTCAGGCTGAAACAAAATCTCCTTTTAGGTTACAAGTCAGAACTTATGTGTTTGCAGCTAACACTGTAGCTGAGCAAGACAAACACAAGGAGGTTATGCCTGGTTTTTTCAGCAGCAGATCTGGGGACCTGCTCTCTTCACACACTGCTTGTGTGGATAATGTTTCTCTTTTGTTTATGGCATAGTAAAATCATTTTCTCAGCTAAGTTAATGCAAAGTCCTCAAACTGCCCCTTTGCATAGTATGAATATGTCGAGCAAAAATTAATGAGACTGTATGAGAATCAAGGGAGCCTGGCAGTGAAAGAATGAGTAAATAGGCGGGACAAGGTTAAGTCTGCATTTGCAAAGATCTTCCATTGCAGATACAGCTAAAAGAGAGTGAGTTGGAGCCTGGAAGGGAGACATGGGCAGATTCAATGGAAATTCATTGTGAATTAACGGAAAAATCCCATTGGCTTTTTTTTTCTTTTTTTTTTTACTTTTTTTTTTCTTTCTTTTTCTCAGTCATTAAGAATTGCCCTGGAGAAACAGAGACAGTTTATTGAGGATACAGGCAGGATTTTCCAAAGGGTAGGCAGGATTTGGGTATAGAAGGGAGGAATGGCAAGGAGCCACCAGCCATTTGGAGGTGGGGAGGGAATGTAAGGCCAGTGTGGGTGATGTCAAGTAGTTGTGAAAAGATGGCCACAAAAACAAGGGGGTCATGGAAAGCTTAGGTTGCATGTGCATATGAGGAGACCAAGACATATCCCATGCCTCACTCAAGAGGACACTTAATTCTGCTTGCTCTTACGCTGACCCAAGAGAAATCCTTGTCTGAATGATACAAACATCTGTCCTGCTCTGTCTATAGTACTCTCAGTCAAAATAGCTGGGACAGGAGGGAGTCATGTAAGGAAAGCAGTTTGCTTATGAAAATGGTTTTTTTCCTGTTTGTATATAATTTGTATACAAACCCATACACATGTACATAGCCACATCTCACTGGCAAGTTTTTTTCCTAAAGAGGCTCAGTAGAGCAACCACTCATAATACTTTCTCACAGCTTTGCTTACTAGCAGTGTTCGGAACAAAGAGCCCGGTTCAAAGTCCATTGGAGTCTGTGGAAAGATGCCCATTGACTTCACTGAGATTTGGGTGAGGTCCAAGTTTTTCCCTATTTAGAAGCTGGAAAATAGGCTGCAATTTCTCAGCTGTATATGCTGGGCTAACTGGGCCTGAAACTAAGTGCACAGGAAGGGCCCACATACCCCAGGCTGTACCTTGCAAATGAATCTTTTGTTTCTGTCTGTTCATGGATCACTGAGTTCTTCAAAGTCAGTCAAACAAATAATGCTTCTAGTCATTGGATTTTCTGTCCTTAGAAGGTTTAGCAGCTCTCAAAGATGTTATCTGCAAGATGTAACCATCCCTGTGGTTATGCCAAAAGATACACATTTGGTCTTCCGCAACAATAAAAATTAGTCTTTTTTGGAAATTGGAAGAAGAAGAAATATATTTTGAAGAAAATTTTTTCACATTTCTTCTGCAAAAGAGATATTCTTCAATCCTCCAATAGGCTTTAATAAAAAGAAGTATCTGTGGTTTAGTCTAGGCATTAGCACTTAAATTTCTTCCTAAAGCACGGTTTTATCAAAGCAGTTTTGCAAAAGGTTTAAATGAATGACTGGTGGAAGCTTTTGCATGGTGAGGGATGCATTGACCGTGCTGATTCTGATGTCCTTCTTGAGAATTAATTAATTAACTACCTTCATGCCTTCTTTTTTCTAAGCTTAATTTTATTTTTTACTGTAATAGCATTTTGAACTAGCACACTAGACTTTTGTTTTGTTTTTAAATGAGACATTAAAATTACTACTTCAAGCTTAGAATAGGTATGAATAAAAATAATAAGAAGGATCCTGTCTTTCATCTATGAAGAAATCTGCATTATTTTGAGGCTTTTTAAAGTCAATAAGAGTTTTTCCATTTATTTCAATGTGAATTTCATCAATTTCGGGCTCAGGAGAAGGGCTAATGAGGGACAAAGGTAGCTTTAAGCTGGATGTCAGCCCTCTGATACTTCTGCACCGGAGGAATCTGTTCCAAGTCTATTGTTTTATGCAGTGATAAATTACTAAAGTGACGTAATTATGTGGGTGGCATAAGATTTATGATATCCTTAATTATTCATTTATTTAAGTGTTTGGGGGTTGCTCCTAATGTGACAGATGTACACACTTGTCAAGGCACCAGCTGAACTGTCTTTCTTTTAAATAAGGTTATTTACTTTTGGAAAAAAACCCAGATGTAGATAGTCATCTATTTTTTTCAATTTAAATTTCATTCAAACTCATAAGAGAGTTTGTTTAATTTTCTTATCTTCATTATATTTTGATGACAAGTTAATTATTTTAGAAAAATTAATGGTTCCTCCACTTCCCTGCGTTAAACACGAGAAGAGTATTATGCACTAATTATAAGGAGTGAACTACAACTGACGTCAATAGAATTTGTGTGACTGCACATATTATAAATGAAATCAGAATATTTTACAACAGCTGGAAGACAGTCTAAGAAATAACTTTTTGAATGCCATGTTAAGGAACATGCTGACTAACACATTCATTTAATTCAAGAATCTCTACACAAATAGTCTTCTTGTCTACTGACTTTTGCGTATCCTGGAAAATGTAAATGAGCTGATTTCCATGCTCGTTCTGCCCAAATGTAGTGATTCATGTTTAAATACATCAGTTGTACTCTGATTAGAAATTGGTTTAAACTGCAGTGAAGCCTGACGTAGGCAGAGTCTGAAGAGCTCGAGATAGTGGTCACACCTATAGTCACTATGTGTGTACAACTAGCCAAAGGCTGGGAAGGAAATTCATCACCAACTCCAGGATTTTGAAAAACAGGTGAGGGCCAACATCCTCCTACTTGTTGTGCACAGAAGCTCATTTTAATAATTCGTGATCAAAAAAAGAACACCCTATATTTTGATCTTTGGCTGCATTTATCCCACTCCTTTCTGAGTGGATAATGGATATTCTTTTTTTGCGACACTACACGAACAGGGCCCAGCTGTGCCTTAGGGGAGTTCCTGCAGACAGGAATGGCAGGCTCGGAAGCAATCTGTGGCACAGAAGACCATGGAGAAAACAGTGGACTCACTTCTAGGACAAAGAATTACTTAAAGGGCACAAGAGTGAAACAAAATTTCTCCCTTCATGTATCTGATCTCCTAATCTCATAATCCACAGATTAGCAGTGTTCGTTGCAGACTCTAATGCTAGTACACAAATTAATTTGTGCAGACATTTGAGAGTAGACCTCTCCAAAGCCCCGATCTGTAAGCTAAACCAAAGATCACTAATAACATCTGTTCAAAGCATAGAGGGTAACTGTCTAGAAATACCAGTTGTCTTTACTGTGAAGTCTTTGCAGTCATTAACACAGAGACATGATGCTGTGGAGTAATATGTTGGTAAGAGAGTGGCAGAAACCAAGTGGATGTCAACTGAGCTCCTGCTGGACTCACTCAAGAAAATGGAGCATAATTATCCATTAATCAAATGCCATTTGCACAAATCATTGGTGTGATTGATAAGATTATAATGGAAGCTTATTTTAGCAGGTACCTGTTAGTATTCATTATATTTAAGGTAACATCAGGGACCTTTTATTTCCCAGGCCTTTTGGGGAAAGGTTTTCTTTTTTTGCTGCTGCTGTCCATTCTGAAGAGCATTTACTTTGGTAGATTTTGAAGCTGCTTGTGAATTTGATAAGACAGTTCACCCTATAAAAAAAAATACTTTACTCCAAAACAACTGGAGTTTTACATTTGGTAGATATTTTTTTCTTTTATTAAACTGTCCGTGAAGACTATCCTCTTACTCTGCAAAACTGTTAAATATTGGATGCCAGAAATCACCAGTGTATTCGTGCTGCTGATATGATGATTCTTGGCTGCAGGTATGCAGATTGGTTTTGTGTAACTGAAAATTTAGAGCCATACACTTGGTATTGCACTTGCATAGATCAGAGTAAGGGGAAAAAGAAATCATCATCTCACTGAACACAGAGCTTGCCTTCAGGGGCTGGGACATCTCACTATAGCCCCAGCTTGAGCAACTCTTAGGAATCAGGGCACGTGAATGAAAAAACTGTAATCCTTCTTGAAGAGAAGCAATCCTCTTGAATATATGCCTTGCGAGAGCAGAGTGTCAAAGCAGTGGTTTTTTCCTGAGTATATAGGTTATTCCTGTTCCCCTCATTTCGCTGCCAATAACACACAGCAAACGCTGGGACAATAGTCTTCTAATATTTCCTCTGATCCCTTGATAAGCTTCATGCTCACAAAGGAAAGGGAGGGAAAATGCTATTTATCTTTGCTTTCCTCTGTGAAAATATGGAAGTTTTCTGGTAAGGAAAGAGATAAAATCACTCGGCATAAGGACTTCTAAGTCACACTGGACAAAGTTAGGACAATGATAGCCATATCAACAAGCAGTTGTTGAGGAAATTCCTTAACATCTGATGATATTTTCTCAGTCTTCTAGAAACAAAGTATTTATTAAAGATTGATTTAATGGGATGCAAAGTTCACCAGGGCTCCAGAATAATAATATAACATACAAGTTTAGGTATTGATATAAATATCTTTTACCTATATTCTTTGATGTAAAATATCTTATGTATCTATATCTTATCAACCTGTATCTTTTAATACATACACACTCCTGGCAGGCAGGGCCAGACCACACACATCACCCTGTGGTTGCAGAGCTGCTTCTGTGCAATTTGTAGCTCAAATAACTTTGCCTTCCTTTTTCCCCTGAGTGTATTGAAGATATCGAAGACAAGGTTTGGAAGCAGAAGTAGGTGTCTTCTATGAGACAAGTTAATATAGGTGGGAAAACAGACAAGTTTGGGGAACAGGTTTCTTGGTAGCAAAAAAGGCAAGAAGTTCCAAGATGATTAAACTGTATCAAAACAAGTGAAACATAAGTATGCTTAATTTAATCTTACTACAATTACCCTTTTTTTTTTCTGTCTTGGTAACCTTGCTGAAGCCATCTTGAGCTCCAGAGTTTGACATTTTTTCCATGTATATAATTTGAGCAAATAGAAGTATATAATATTTCTTAATAACCCGCTTTCTGCACATTGGAATGGATTCAGCTGGAGTAGTTTGCAGCACTCCCCATCTGAGCAGCTCGTAGCTTTGTGGTGAGGGCATTTTCCTAAGAGATGGGTGCAGACCTGTTAAGCTGAAGTCGTATTTGAATTTCTTTCTCTCTGTTGCAAATGAGTGGTTTAGAGGCCGCTTAAAGAATCACCATCAAAGAAATTTGCAGAAAGTGATTTTAATAGAGATTTATAAAGGTGTGACCTAACAGAATTTGATGGCAAGGTTCACTCTATTACTTATTACACGGGTGAAACATATAAAGGAAAATCATCTAAGAGTTTATATTTCAGGGACAGTCTAGGTTTCATTCACAATTTAGCAACACCTTATTATCAACTAATCATTAACAAACTTTAGTAACGCCTAATCATTAACTAATTCAATATTTGCAAAGTGAGTTAGTAAGTCTACTACAATCACAACTTAATTACAGATTATGCTTACACAGAGAAACATATATATATACAAAAATATACAGAAGGTACCTGTTAAAAATTCCGCTCGATTTCAGTGAAGAAATATTCACGTCGAATGTCTAGGCATTCCCTCTCAATGGGCGAAGGGTTGAGCTTCGAAGGGGACTCACCCAGGACCCAGTGGTCCTCCGAATATCGCAGGCCCAAAAGATCGCAAGCTCTGAGAGGCTCCCACTCAGAGGGAGATGCTGGGTGCAGCCGCTGCGGTCCAGGAGAGCCCAAAGGGCCTCACTTAGGGCCACCGTTTATAGGTTTGCAAGATGGTTGGCTTTAGTCATCCGTAAATTTCCATCCTGGCCACAGTCCCAGGTGGTAATCACCAACAAATTCTCAAGGTTTTGGTGTTGTTCTACTGGACACCTGGGCCAGGCAGCAGGAGGATGTTCCCAGCCTCAGCTGTGCAGAGTTTCTGATACAGTCAAGGAGCGCTCAACTGCTAGACTTCAATACACCAAGGCCGAGGTTTCATGGACATTTCGGAGATCAACAAGCGGCCCAGGGAAGAGAGGGGGGGTATGAATGCACCACCACACTCTCACTTAGGGCTCTGTGCTCCAGAGTACAAAGGTGTAAAAATAGGGAAATAGTACCTATGTTTAGAGAGGGAAAAAAGTTTTACTTGGGAAAAAAAAAAAGGAAAAGAGAACTATACATACCTCTTCAAAGAATGGTTACAGACTATAGAACTTGAGTATATAGCAGTGCCTCTGTACAACCCTGTGAAAAGTACTGCAAGGCGGGCTGTGTTCCACATGTAACCTCAGAGCTTACTCTTGGTTTGCTCGAGGGGTCCGTATGGTGAGTGTGACAAGAGTTGGGTTTCCATCCTCAGGTGCAGCATGAGGGGTCTCTGTTCAAGGACCAGGCTTTAGCGGTTCGACATTAAAGCATCTTACTCTCAAGTTCCTAAATCTTTAGATGTATCCCTAAAGCTCAAGTTTCTGAATATTTACTTATCCCAGAAGGTGTGAAGAAATAAGGCTAGTTGGGGGGAAAAGGGTCATTTGAGAGTGAGCTAAAAATTAAATTGCCTTTTAAAGTTGTAATACTTTGCTACATGGTGAAAATGAACTTCATTACAGAACATTCAGGAATTCCCAGGGTCTGGTGGGCTCTAGTTTTTGTTCACTACTGAAATCTGCCCGGTGTGTTAAGCATATCACTTCAATCCAGTTTCTATTATTTTTGATTCTTAAATGTTGTCCTCTACAATGTTTCACATGTGAATAGCAACTTACAAGTTTTTTTGTTCAGAGAAAGATTACCATCCTGCTAGCACTGGCAGTTAGTCTGTATTTATCCTTCCAGCAACATACAATCTTTACAAATTCCCATAGCTACCTGATATTTATAGGCACATTTATTATCCAAAGCATAATTTTACTTGTGGGAAGGCACACAAATGCCCTGCATTGCAGAACGTCTGGTTTGGTTTTTTTCCCCTCCAATATTTCTCTGAATTTATTAATCTTAGATGGGATTCACTTCACCTGAGAGGAAAGTATTTGAGTGAAACTACCAGTCACCTTCTACCAGCAATTTATAGAACCAGGCACTTGGGAAGAAGCGATTCATCCCAACGGTCTGGGCTGTCCATTTCTCCTCTGGAGGTGCCTTTGTCCCGTCACTGAGGTGGAGGCTGATTAGATGTCATGCCTACCTTTTAAATGGTGATAACTAAGTGAGGTGAATTCTAGACTGTTAATTTACAAAAATACTTCACACATTCTAGGTAGTATTCTGACCGATATCAAAATCACATTTAGCTTCTGATTACAAAGATTTACCCTACTTTTTTTAACAGAAAATCTTGGATCTAAGAGCTCAATTTTTGTAACAAAAATATTTTAATATAAGGAAAAAAAAAGCAGTCACTTCCAGAGCTAATGAAAATAATGGGTTCATGCAGTGATCTTAATTTAGTTGCACAAACATATAATAAGAATACCAACAGGCTATGCAGTCGTTATCTAGGTTTTGGTTCTGGCATTAATTGTGCTCAATTCCCATTCACAGTGCTGTCATGCTCTATCCCTCTATTTTTAAATGTGAAAATGCCTATGCAGAAATCTAGGTATTTTGGATAACAACAGAATTTTTGTCTACATAGGAGTATTACCCCAAATATGGGACACAGCAAGGAGCAGACACGCAAATAAATGAAGCACAATTCCATTCCAGACAATGGAAAATGAAAAAAAAATCCTGTGTTAAGCGTATATGGCCCTCTGACCAAAACCAGTTAAAAAAAAAAAGTAAGAAATTTCCTAACCACCATAAAATCTTCTCTAGTGACAATGCTAATGTAAATCTGAGCAGTTCTGCAATGGCAAGAGGACTGGACTCTCTATCTACACACAGACCTCAACACTGACATTCTGGGACCTCTCTCTGTTGCAGGAGAGAGGATGTTTTCATTTTCTCATTCTGTTGCATTTAGGGTAGCAAACTTCCTATCTGCAAAAGACAAAGAAGCAAATGGATTCCAATCACAGTCTACAACAATGGCATTAATACAAATTACTCTGTTGCCCATGCACCAAACCAGAGCTATACTTCCACTTATGCCCTGTATAAGGAAGGAAGAAGCAGCCCGAATACTCCTGGGAAGAGTTTCTGGACATTCTGATTATATGGGAAATTCAGTGACTGAAGCAAAACCCTGAACACTTTTTTTTTTTTAATTTAAATTTTTGCATCTATTTTGTGAGCACAAAGATTGTGGACATCTTGGGCTGCTACATTGCCCTTGGGCTACATTTTCCAATATATGGGGCTGTGTGCCCTGGGACACACAAAATCTCTGACCAGGCAAGCAATGATATAACTCAGGCTTTGCTGTTAGGGAAGGACCACTACAGTGGATTTTCCTTACTTTTTGAGAGGTTGTTAAAGCTCTTGGCAATCGTTACTGGAGAAGCAGGGTAGCCAGTTCTCATTTTGCTGGTTTACTAATCTGCTAATGCTTCATAGTTAATCCAGCAACGTTCAAATCCCTGAACACCACCAACCTTCAACAGCAAATGGATGAAGCAAGATCTTCTGTTACCAAGACTTCATTAACTAAACAGACTATGATGCACCTTGCCAAAAAACAGGAAAAATAAGCAAAATAAGTACCCAAAACATTGGCTGAATTTTGCTCTGAATTACCCTGATGTAAACTAAAGAGAACATGTACAGACTTTTCTTGCACTTACAGTGGGTAAACATAATTTGGGTGCTGTGTTTTGAGATGCATAACCAAAATTTTGTTTGAAGAAGGTTTAATAAGAAGAATAAGATTTTGCCATATTGATACAAATGCAGAAAGTCAGAGTTCTGGGACACGTAGGAGACACAAAAAACTCCTAAAGCTCTTGACTTCTGCCAACTGTCCAGATTGCCAACAGAATTGCGGACAATATAGGATGTATGAATATATTTCTTTCTCTTAACACTATTCATAACCCGCTTTGAGAGAAACACAAACACACAGAACATGAATAAAGTTTCTACTATCTTTCGTCTTTCCACTCTTCAGAAAGGGGGCAAGCTTTCAGCCTGCAGCTGCCTATTACTAACTTCAGCTTGTTTAGTTGCTTTTTTATGCCCATTTAACCAATTAATCAAGACAATCACGAACAGAGAAGGGCTGGTGGGAGATGTGGTGGTCGGAGGCCGGCTTGGGCTTAGCGACCATGAAATGGTAGAATTTTCGATACTTGGTGAAGTAAAGAGGGGGGCCAGCAAAACCGCTACATGGACTTCCGGCGGGCGGACTTTGGCCTGCTCAGGACACTGGTCGAGAGGATCCCTTGGGAGACGGTCCTGAAGGGCAAAGGGGTCCAGGGAGGCTGGACGTTCTTCAAGAAGGAAGTCTTAAAGGCGCAGGAGCGGGCTGTCCCCATGTGCCGCAAGAAGTACGGGCGGGGAAGGCGACCGGCCTGGCTGAACGGGGAGCTCTGGCTGGGACTCAGGGAAAAAAGGAGAGTTTATCACTTGTGGAGGAAGGGTCAGGCAACTCAGGAAGAGTACAGGGATCGCGTTAGGTCGTGCAGAGAGGAAATTAGAAAGGCAAAAGCCCAGCTAGAACTCAACCTGGCCACTGTCGTGAGAGACAACAAAAAATGCTTTTATAAGTATGTTAATGACAAAAGGAGAGCCAAGGAGAATCTCCATCCTCTATTGGATGCGGGGGGGAACGTTGCCACCAAGGATGAGGAAAAGGCTGAGGTACTCAACGCCTTCTTTGCCTCAGTCTTTAGTAGTCAGAATGGTTATCCTCAGGGTACTCAGCCCCCTGAGCTGGAAGACAGGGACGACAAGCAGGATAAACCCCCCATAATTCAAGAGGATGAAGTTCATGACCTGCTATGCCACCTGGATGTTCACAAGTCTATGGGGCCGGATGGGATCCACCCGAGGGTTCTGAGGGAGCTAGCGGAGGAGCTTGCCGAGCCGCTCTCCATCATTTACCAGAAGTCCTGGTTAACTGGGGAAGTCCCGGACGACTGGAGGCTCGCCAATGTGACTCCCATCTACAAGAAGGGCCGGAAGGAGGATCCGGGGAACTACAGGCCGGTCAGCCTGACCTCGGTGCCGGGGAAGATCATGGAGCGGTTGGTTTTGAGGGTGCTCACGAGCCATGTCCGGGACAACCAGGGGATCAGGCCCAGCCAGCACGGGTTCATGGAAGGCAGGTCCTGCTTGACCAACCTGATCTCCTTCTATGACCAGGTGACCCGCCTAGTGGATGAGGGAAAGGCAGTGGATGTGGTCTACTTGGACTTCAGTAAGGCCTTTGACACTGTCTCCCACAGCATTTTCCTAGAGAAGCTGGCGGCTCACGGCCTAGACAGGTACACTCTTCGCTGGGTAAAAAACTGGCTGGACGGCCGAGCCCAGAGAGTTGTGGTGAACGGAGTTAAATCCAGTTGGCGGCCGGTCACGAGCGGTGTTCCCCAGGGCTCAGTTTTGGGGCCGGTCCTGTTCAATATCTTTATCAACGATCTGGACGAGGGGATCGAGTGCTCCCTCAGTAAGTTTGCAGACGACACCAAGCTGGGCGGGAGTGTTGATCTGCTGGAGGGTAGGAAGGCTCTGCAGAGGGACCTGGACAGGCTGGATCGATGGGCCGAGGCCAACTGTATGAGATTCAACAAGGCCAAGTGCCGGGTCCTGCACTTCGGCCACAACAACCCCAGGCAACGCTACAGGCTTGGGGAAGAGTGGCTGGAAAGCTGCCCAGAGGAAAAGGACCTGGGGGTACTGGTTGACAGCCGGCTGAACATGAGCCGGCAGTGTGCTCAGGTGGCCAAGAAGGCCAACGGCATCCTGGCCTGTATCAGAAATAGTGTGGCCAGCAGGAATAGGGAGGTGATCGTGCCCCTGTACTCGGCACTGGTGAGGCCGCACCTCGAATACTGTGTTCAGTTTTGGGCCCCTCACTACAAGAAGGACATGGAGGTGCTGGAGCGCGTCCAGAGGAGGGCAACGAAGCTGGTGAAGGGCCTGGAGCACAAGTCTTATGAGGAGCGGCTGAGGGAACTGGGGTTGTTTAGCCTGGAGAAGAGGAGGCTGAGGGGAGACCTCATCGCGCTCTACAACTACCTGAAAGGAGGGTGTAGCGAGGTGGGTGTTGGTCTCTTCTCCCAAGTAACTAGCGATAGGACAAGAGGAAATGGCCTCAAGTTGTGCCAAGGGAGGTTTAGATTGAACATTAGGAAAAATTTCTTTACTGAAAGAGTGGTCAGGCCTTGGAACAGGCTGCCCAGGGAAGTGGTGGAGTCACCATCCCTGGAGGTATTTAAAAGACGTGTAGATGAGGCCCTTAGGGACATGGTGTAGTGGGCATGGTGGTGTTGGGTTGACGGTTGGACACGATGATCTTAGAGGTCTTTTCCAACCTGTATGATTCTATGATTCTATGATTCAAATGCTCCATGTCAGCTCCAGAGCTGGCAGGTCTGAAAATATTTACTTCCCTATTTCTTTTGTTATTGTTTAGTCTCATTTATTATTTTCAAAATCATATTTCACAGGAGATGGGCTAGTCTCCCCACCAAAATATAAGATTGATATGAGAATATGCTTAAAGCATATCTAGCTAGCAATTTAGGAAGTAGATACTTGTTACACTGATTTTTTTTGTCCCCAATCTTTGTTATTTGCTTGGATGTGAGAACTACCCTGAAATTCATCATATACTTATTATGGTCAAGTTCCTTCAGAGAGCTGCACAAGGAGATCCTATACCAACGCCTGAGATCCCACAGCATGGTTTGGTTTGTTGACTAGGACCTCAATGATTTCCTGAGCTAAGTGATTCAGAATGTCTTCAAGATTCCTTTGTCCTATGCACTAAAATCTATACATAAAAATGTTGTACAAATAATCCATTATATACACATACTTACTTTTGTTTAGATTTGATTTAGATGCTTTTTTTTTTTCTTTTTAAGAAAAAAGGTTTTTGCTTTCAGAAAGCCTAGGATGTTAATTTGTATGACAAAATCGTTTTGCAGATTTTCTGCTAAAAAAGGAAACTCCGTATGATGTACATTAGAAATGGTCCAAAGCTACATGACTTGATATTGCAAAGCAACACAAACACAAATTTGTTTCTGATCACCTGTGAACCTTCAGTTTCGGAGCATGTAGCAAAGTTTTGGATGAGGTATTCTGGTATTGATTAATCTCATTTAAAAAAATAATAAATATAAGACCTTATTCTTATTTTAATTCCCTCATACAGATCTAGAATACCTGCTCTAAAGTAAAAAAAAAAAAAGAGTGGTTTTTTCCTGGAATTGTAACTTAGATCTGCCCTTAAAAGTAATTTATCTGAAGCAAGCTATCTCCTTTCTCCTTTTTCTAACCTATAATATCTAAATTAATACATGAATAACAGAATGAACAGGTTGCAGCTGAGGAAAAAAGATTGACTTGTTTACTTCTAAGGACCATACCTGACCCAGGCCATACCTGTTAAGGCCATGATCTTCATTAGCCTGACCCAGGCTAATCAGGAAATTATAAACATATTACAATAGAAATATGGTAGATAGAGTCATGTTAGCTCAACAATGCTTCTGAAAATTTTTTTGCTGGCTCAACTGCCATTTCTTCTTTCCAATTCCTTCTCCCTCACTTCACTTCAAAAAAGCTTAATAGAAAAGACAATAGAAATAACAGAACTCACTCAACTAAAAAGTAATATTTTCTCAGGGAAAAAAAATCAAAAAAGCTATCAGGAAGAAAGAAAAACATTTCAAAGATGCCCTTTATGATGACCTCAATCATAAAATAAACAGTAATATCAAGAATGGGAAAATGAATTTTCACTCACTCAAATACATAAATAAATACATAAATACATATCATGTCTTTCCAGATTGGAAAAAGGCAGAATGAAAAAATAATCCTTTCATATTCAAGCCATATAGCACAAAATGAGAAAAAGGATGCATCCTGACAGATTTATGGTCTAAAAGCACTGGGAGTTTCCACATTTTTCAAAGCTAATCACATTCAGAAGGGATTTAGCCCTGTAGCATGGTATATATATTTATAGATATTCCATAGACTCTTCCAGTACTAAGTGAAACTCTAGACTACTTTCCTGATTAGCAAAGCAAGAACTGATGCACTTAGGGCTGGCAGCAGTAATATAGAGACAGAAAGCCCCAAAAGAAAGTGGAAACAAGATCTCTAGCTTTCTAGTCAGCATGCTCAAGTGATTTGGTCCCAGCTCCAGGCACAGGTCTTATACAGGCATAATGCTTGAGTGGCTTCAGAAGAGGCTGTAGTACCATCTTGGACTTACTCCAGCGTAATTAAAAGCAGGCTTCTGCTCATCTACTTTGCTCTGTGAGAAATGCAGTACAATTCTTTCATCATACAGCAGCGTGCTGGTATAGGTGAATTGGACTTTCTGAAGCTCCTCTATTGCTGCTCTGACCTGGCTGGACATAAGCTTCCTCCAGGTTGGAAATCATTTTAGGAGGGCATACTCTAGCAGGCCTTTAACGTGGCTGGCCCATACTGACCAAAGCCAGGCCTGGGCTCGTCTGCGTTACATGGACGGACATACTTTCAGTCCACAGTGCCAGCTCGGGGTCTCTCAGCAGTGTAGACACCATTTCATTTTCATTTTCCTGCTCCAAGACTAAGGAACCAGGACTCGAATCTGTCCTGCTGAAAAAAAACGGGAAGGAAGCATGATAAAATCCAAGCCAGAAATCAGGGGTGAGCTAAAGAACAGCCACAAAGAGTTGCCTGCCAGCAAGAGAAGGTGGGAGCATTGGCTCTGCTTCTGGTGGAAGAAGAAGGGCTTACCAGCACCCCTCCTCCTGCCATGTACCCAGCGGTCTCCTGTCAATGCAACAATGACCGTAGCTTTTCAGGGCTCAAAGGCAAAAGAAATAAGTTGTGGGCCCACAGTGGCTTTAAAGAACAACTTGCTTCACCTGTGCCTATAAATTTCCCTGCCCAGGAGGTTACCTGCAAGGCCAATTCTGCAATGACCTGGTCTGCGTTCCCTGACTGATCCCATCCACCAGCTGAGTGTCACTGGGGGGCTCAGGCACTCACGTGCTCGGCATCTATCACTTCACCACTGAAAACCACTCTTCTGGGCTGCAGGGAGAGGGGAGGGAGGATGAGTTCTTCATTTCCAAAAATAGTTCTTCAGAAAAATAAGCTAACCCTAATGACTTTCAAAAATTAGTACTGCATATGGCGAATAGAAAAAACTAAGAACTTTCAATAGGCATTCCAAAGTGCCACTTAGCACTATAATTCAACTAGCAATTCAATTTTCCAAGGTCTAAATTCAGGATATGATGTATAAAAAAGACCCAATTCAAAAGACATATGAATGAAATGGAAATGCAAGTGTGTGTGATTCATTCTGTCAGCATCATCAGCTTTATAAATGCAGGTTCAAAATACCCAAGGTCAATATTTCTCAGTTATAAAAGTGAAAGGAAACTGCATTCATGAGAAACAGCAATAGCTTCGGAGCTGTAATGAGAGATGTTGTGAGAGGTAACAGTTTCTTTCAAAAATGAGTTTTCCCCAGGGCATGAAAGGTAACAGTAACAGTGCAGAGATCTGAGTGTCAAAATAGTCAATGGTTTGGTTTCTGTCTAAATCTGGATTCTCCCATACAGCTAAACAAGTCCTAGAAAAAAAACCCAAACTTTTCTATTTCCATTTTTTCATCCCATTTACGTTCTCTAAGTTTCCCTGAACCTTGCCACCGCAAGTTACTTCCATTGGCCTTTTCCATATTTTCCTGTCAGGCAGATACACCCTGTAGCTTCATTCTTCGCATGTACTGGAATTACTGAACTTTAGGAAAAATCTATGCATTTGTTATAAATTAATCTCTCCTCAATATTTACTATTTTTCTGAGGCAATTGCTTTTACATTCAGATGTAAATTTGGAAATTATATTTGAAACAAAGATTAGTTTGGTCTTGAGTTCCTAAATTTGCAGTGACCAAGTTTCATTTGATTTAATGACTGATACAACTGACTTCCCAATTCATAATATAGTTAGTTTCCATCTGATTATTTCTCGGATCTGCATATTACTAAGAAGGTACATGGAAAGCAAGTTGTCTTAATACTCATTGCCCTCTAATACAATGCCAAAATTTGAAAATATTGGGTGCTCAGTACTGTTTTTATGACTGCTTATTAACCCATCTTTTTTTACAGTGCTGAAAACTTCTGCTTTGTTTGCCTGTTAGCTGATTTTCTTATGCAAGAGCCATCTTGTTAGCAAAACTCAAGTAATGTTCTGCTGTGGGACCACTCTGTTCTCACTTTATCTGTCCAACTCCATCTTAAAAATTTGTAAATTCAGTGCCAAACGCCATGTTGAGAGAAACTCTCTGACACCAGTGCTAACGTCGTCTCTCATTGTCTGTGTCTACTTCATCTGTGCAAGCTATACCTGTTATAAAACCATCATATCACATTTATTTTCTTTTTGCTTATATAGTATTCCAAGAAGGAGGCTATCAAATACTTTCTTAAAATTTCTAGTGCATATTTTAAGTATTTGTTGTTGTTTAATGCATCTTTGATTAGTCTTCTATGGCTGAAAATGTTGTTGAAGACTGGCTAAGATCTACGCTGCTCTTGCTAAGCTTTGTCTTTATTCTCTTTAAGATGCTTTTGTAGCATACTTAGCTTATTAATTCTGTTTTTGAACTTTTTTCAGGTTAAGCTTCATAATTTATTTAGCCCTTATAATTGAAGAATATTATAGATGAACGTAGTAGGCCTTGTGATTTACTATTATCTCTTTCAACAGTCGTATCAATTTCCTTATTATTCATGTAAATCCTCTTGGATTTTTCTGAACTTCTTTTATTGATGTGATTTGTATTGATTTTGCTTCACATGGAAGCGTTGTGGGCTTGCTGGAGTTTTTGAAAATGTTTTTGAGAAGTGAAACATTATTTTGGCTGATTTCCTTTTGTTGATAGAGCTCTGTATTTTCTCATTTACCCATGCTGAAGGATTGCTTCTCTAGAAACTGTATTTTTTCCAGAATTTATGATACTGTCATACAGAAAGGGCTTGACGATGTCAGTGCTGATGTCCTGTGATGAGTCAAGCCTTGCCTCATGTGAAATCTTTACCTCAGTTTGCAAATGCTGTAGTAAATGGCACTACCCCTTGTCTGTTGTGGTCAACTTTCTCTTTTATTTTTTAGAGGTTTGTTTTCTTATGTTTCATCTGCTTTCTTATCACATATAGTTTGTTATCTTTGGTTCTGAGGATTAGGATCGTGGCATATCCAGATATTCATGTAAGCTTTTTCCAATACATATATGGTACCTGATAGCTCTGTTGGGAGAATTCCAAATTACTTCATGGATTTCTTCGTGAGGAAATATAATTCATGAGCTCCCGAGCCAGAAACAATTCAGACATCTATGCATCATTCTAGTTTGGAAACTCATGCTATATTTGTACATTTATTCTGAGTTGTTTTCCCAGCCACTGGGTCTGAAGTTCCTCATTAATCTATTTGCTGTAGGCTTATCTAAATAAGGTGGGGTTGAAGTTTATGTGAAAACAGGAAAAGTTCTCACCTAGATTTTTTGTTTAGTTCAGATTTGTTTTTTCTTTCTTTTTATTTGTTTGTTAATTTTTTTTTTTCTAAGCTAAAAAAACTCCCCACGGTTAGATTTAGATGCTATTACAGAAATGGAATGAGACACAGTCAGTCAGTAAATATTTCTTTAAATTAATTATTTTCTCACAATGTCTTTGACAGTACTATAGCATTTTTTTAAAATATAACTGGAAAAAATATAATTTTTGGAATCAGGAGGTTCTCATATCACAATACTATGTGCTAGTAAGGAGCGGCATGCCTGGTTAGGTGTACCAGCTATCTGGGGTTTGTTTCCAATAGAGCCTCTATTGGATATTCTCACTCTAAATTGTGCTTAGGTGTGCAAAATAAACTTTAATCTCTACTTGGTAGAGTAACCAATGCTGCCAGTTCTTTAACTAAAATGTAATCTTTGATTTGAATTTAGAGGTAGATCTTACTTTCCTTCCAGCTAGTGACCTCTTAGGGACCTAGCTAGTTGTTATATAAACAGAGGCAGACAGCAGGGGTGCCATTACCATAACCGTGTTAATTTCAAATATTTTACAAATTTTTTTTTAGTACTGTATTGTTGGTGTGAACTAGGGGTTAGTAGCACATGTTTTTGTTTCTCTTATCTCCAGTGACCGATTTGTATTTCATCTACTGCTGTACATGACAAGAATATACTGCCATGTATTGAATAGAGAGTTAAACCAAAGCAAGAGTAACTGGAATGAGGCCTTTAGAATACATGTATGTTCACCATATGGTAAGAATTATTATTATGCAATTTACAAAGGTATTGTTTTAAGTTAAAACATTTAGAAGGGCCTTCTTAAAACTCTAGATGCTTTTAAACCATTCGTCCAGACTCCTAATCCCTGAAAGGTCTTTTGGACCATTAATCAAGCCATGCTGGCTTTTGCCCTTCACATTTTTCTTCAGACTAATCCACAGAAACAAGCAAATAAATTACACATTAAAATTTATGAGTACAAATTTTTCCTTCCCTCTAACTAATGTGTATGATTTTCCCTGGAGAAATTCCCTCCTGCATAAGAAATTAAAGCTTTTAAGCAAAGAATAGTTCCACTGTCAGGAAGAAAAACAAAACCATTGCCATAACCATGTTATTTTCAAACATTTTATAATTTTGAATACTATATTGTTCATATGAATGAGGGCTTAGTAGTATATATAACCATAGTTAACTCCTGAATGTCACAACACTAGAATACAGTATGAAAAAAAAAATTGATGGGTTAAATATTTTTTCTGCCAGCAAGAAGATTTTGTAACAGTTTGTTCTTTAAAGAAGCCTCAAAAGGAATAAAATACTTAAAGCAGCAAACTTTTCAGTTCTTTCAGTCCTGGCAGCTGAAATCAACTTCAGAGCCTACAGACGCTTTGGTTTCCAGTCTACGTGATGAACTGCATTTGCAGGAGATTAACTGCTTATAGGGAATGGACAGACAAACCAGATGCATGACTTCAGAAGGCTGTCTCAGTTCAGATGAAAATTTTAATCAGTTTCTGAAGACTCAGCAAAACTCAAGGATAGGTTTTTATTTTAGTCAAGAGTAACACTTTGAGGTCAAAATGGACCGTTTGAAAATCACAGAAATGAAGATGTAGGCATTTTAAACTCCTACTTGATAAATTTCAATGGTATTGCAACTGGAGTTTACTGCAGCATACTTATTAGCATCATTTTTACATTGGAATGCTTTTCAAAACCAGATTATTTGTGCAGAAAAGTAAGGGCTTTATCTCGGCTTCCAAGAATATATCCAGTCACAGTTATCTGCTACAGTATAAATACACATTTTTGCAAAAGAGAAAGCATAATTGCCTACTGCTAGTGGAGTTGATTGTTAGAAGATAGTTATTTTCTTGGGTCACATCAAGACAGAGCCTTGATTAGTTCTATATTAAGCCAAATTACTTTATTGCATCAAACATTTGAGCCAAGCCGGCCTTAGTTTTAGCATAATGTATGTAAGAATGTTATCTTTGTATTGCTAACGTAACTTTTCCAATTGCAGAGTGGAAGACCTGCAAAGGAAGAAACAGCCCACAGTTGCTGAAATTTCATCTGTTACTTACCCAACATTTTAAACATGTAAATTTGGTTGTAGGCTTCCAACAGTAAGAGGCCTCACAAAACAGACAGCAGTGGACTGACAGTCTCTTTGCAATCAACCTATTCAATGTAATTATACCTTACTGTTGCTCAGATAGCTTTGTTCTTCTAAATGGCAGAACAAGGGGGAACTGCATTTTATTTGAATTACTTGGAAAACAGCTTTACTGAGATCAGCTGGGTATTGTACATAGAAGAAATAAAATAAAATAATATAAAAAAATTCTAATTACAGAATAGGTTGGAGTCAGACCTGCAATAAACTGGCAAGTGGTTTTATTCTCTACAGCACAAAAGCAGAAAACTTCACTTTTTCTGAGTAAGACAAAAATAGTATAAAAAATACAATATTAGAAGATATTAGAAAGTTTGTACTTTCTCATTTTATCTTCAAGACAGCTTATCTCGGGGACTTGACTTTTCCAAACTAGGGGGGATTGTAAAGCTGGATTATCAGATGAATTACATAGATGTTTACTTAGTAGCCAGACACCAAAGTGGAATTTAGAAGGGAAATGTAATCCATTTGTAATATACCACTCCAATAAGTCGTAAAACGACAGAATTCAGCATGCAACTCCCCCTTTGGTCCTGGCTGCTCAGCTCCAACTTTTCAATTTCTGTGCAAAGAGGAGGTTTCCCATGTTCCACAATGTTCAGAAGAGAGCCTGCTGTGCTCCAGGAATGAGTGCTGCCACCTTCACTTGGACCATCAAGCTGTACTCATTCTCTGGACATGTTGAAAAAATATATAGGACGTGAAAGTCTGTCTTGACTTAGTTCCTGAGCTTTCATCCAGAAAGAGATTTAATGGACCCAAGAGCTTCAGACTTTTTTGGGGAAAATAGTTTTCAGGAAAAAGAGGTTTTGTTTTTGAAATAACTCAGGGGCACTTTGTGGCAGGTTGGGAATAAGAAGGTCTTTCACATCAAAACAAAAAAGAAAAAGGTATGGATAGCCAAAGAGTTAGATAAATCTATTTGACATAGCTACATTCTCAATTTGACTAGAGAGAGACAGAATTGCAGGTCTGAAAAAAAGAAAAACACCAATACCTTCATTTTCTTTCATTCTTTCTGCTTTAAAGATTGAAGAAGTTCAGTAAAGCCACCGAGATTTTGGGTGCTTAATCTAAGCCAAAATTAACAGCCAAAATTTTGATACCTAACTCACTACAAGTATTGGAAACAAACATTATCTTTGACCTAAACTGGTCCTACTTGTTCTCATAATTTAGGGGAGGAATTGGGGGGGGGTGGGTGCTATTTTGTTTTGTTTGTTTGAAAACTTAAATATGAAAATTGCCAATGACTGTGGGAATGGGTACTCATAAAAGCAGCTTTTTGTATTTCTCTTGATAAGCTTAATCAAAGTATCTGATTATAACCCTTCCCTTAGCACTTCATGTATTGTCTCCTTGGGAGCACAATAGATGTAATTTCACTCTTTCAGACTAAATGATTTTCATGGTAATTTCATTGCCACTATCCATCCCACATGTGGTGGTTTTGTATATAAACATGTCTGACCCATGGCTTCTAACTAGTAGTCTGAAAAAGAGTAGCTTTTAAACATAATAAAAAAGTAGAAGTCATAGCAGAGCTAATAGCATCAAGTACAGATAAAGACACAACTTGGACACAACAAATTTGTTACATAGAAGCTGAATTAGAGAAGGATTATGAGAACATACTTGATTACTCTTCAGTGGAAATAATTCTTGTAAACGTATTAGTTAACTCTTGCTAGATTATTCTGCACATCAAATATTTCATTTGCATAAAAGTCTGATGTATCTCAGGTGTCTCTGTGGAAGATAAGAAATTTAATGTGATTCACGTTTGCCTCTACTATTCAAGGATTACAGCTTTGGAACAAAGTAATGAGATGAGAGATGAAATGTTGAGAGAGCAGACTCTCCCATTGACTGGAAGCCAGCAGAAACCAGTAGTCCAGCCGAAGAAACCTACTGGTCGTCATGTAAGAATGCTCAGTGTTACTGCTTGGACATACCCAAGAGAATATCTCTTCTAGTACAAACATTGCCTTCTTTTAAAACATAAAAATGATGAGGTAGAGTTGTACAAACAGCAGTATGAAAGTGTATGATGAGATATACGTGGTGGTAACAAAACTGATTTTACTTGTTTATCCATTATTCAGCTACGACAAAGGACAGAGAATTAATCTTGCGAGGACCCTGATGACAGGGCAATTCAAAATTCAGGATCCCCTGTACAATGCACAGACAAAGCTCCCCTGTGGAGCAGTTGGCCTGTGCTGTACCCAACAGTGTGAAGCATCACAGCTACTTTGAGGTTCACAGCCAGCATCTGTCTCCTGAAGTTAACCATCTGTATCTGTTCCGTCCTTTCTTTCTCACAAGACAGACACTCACCTGATGATGAGGCTGGCACAGTGGGACGGATACTCTGTCTAGAAACTGGAGACCTGAGTTAGCTGTCTCCCTTCACTTGGCTGGAATAGAAACTTGAACCAATGTCTCCCACCTTGCAGGTGTGTACCATAAACACTGATATATTTGGTTCTGTCCCACTGAAACTGTTCTTAAGCAAAACACCTAAATGACTGCTGGTCAGAGAGGACTTGAGAATGTGCTGGTCACTGAAAACCACCGAGGGTGAAAACACATATGTGCACCAGAAGACACAGGACTTAGTTTCTGCTTCACTTTGGGTTAAAAAACAGTGATCTCAATAATTTTGCCCTCCTGGGACTTCTTCCTCCTCCACTTTACAATGTTGTTGCTACTGAATGTTTAAGAGACTGCACTGGGCCCAAACTTTTTTTCCTCTTATAATTTGTCCTTTCACTGAACAGGTAAGCTACCTTGTCTACTACACTAGTAGAGTTGGCCTTATTACATACCAGGTGGCATATCACTATGAATACTCAAATAAAGTCAACATTGCATCTAAAATTCCTTCAAGGCCTCAACAACTTGAAAAAAAAATACTAAAATGTAATGGTCTGTGCTCATATGGCTAGAGTTGGGCACTAAAGGTCTGTGCTCAAGAGAAAGGTGTATTTCTCTAATCCGCAGTAAGAAATGTCCCTTCATTCTTCCTTGGGTGATACAGCAGGAGCTCTTCAAGCTGTTTTAAAAACATCTTATATTTTATTTATTTATTGTTGTTATACTTATTTTAAATTTCATCTCAGTATGTGTGTTTGACACTTTTAGAATGATGTTGATGGGGCAGGTAAAGGGAAAATTTGAAGTTGTTTCAATGAAGAAAACAAGCAATTGTTGCAGGACAGATAGTTCATTGTATCTAACCAGTTAACACAAAAGTTTTAACATGCTTTAATACACATAACACACTCTTTGAATGTCATTCATGCAATGCTTGGTTCCTTTTTAAAAGACTGTCAGAAAGACTGAATCAGATTTGAAACTCTGAAAATATACTAGAATACAATTTAAAATTACTTTGTACTAATCTGATAAACAAATCCTCCCTTACTATAGAGTAAACTTACTGTATTTTCGCAATCATGGTAGCAAATGTACCACAAATGTATTCATTATTTTTCCCAAATGCATAACATCTCATGAAGGAATCTTTGCTTTACCTCAAGCCAAACCTGAATTCCTTGAAAGACCGAGTTAAAATCATCTAGCCTCATCATGCATCCTGGGTTTCAGGTAAAGTTTCAGATCACCTTGAAGCAAACACCACATGGTGAGATCACCTTGGACTGCAGCAGAACTAACACAACCTGCCTGGGTTGTGTCCTATCCCCAGGGGATCCCTTAGCTCCTGATGGCAGCAACGTGCTGGGTGGTACGTGCCAGGTGGGTACATTGTGCCTCTGGTATTCCCAATCCTAATTGTCTCACTGCTTTCCCCATGTTTGGTGAGAATGTCTTTTTGTGCCTGTTTCAGTGGAACCATTTACTGTCTTGATAGCTGGAGCGTGGGCCATAGCCAACGCTGCTTTTTGTTTATTCTTGGCCCTTCTCTTTTAGAGGACTTTGGGGAGAGCAGTTCTTGAGCCCACTCTCATGGCCTGGGTGAACGTCTAGGTGAGGCTCAGAAATGTCATGAGGTGTCCCAGAGCCCTCGTAGTCCCTGTGTGACAGCTGATGGGCTGTCACTATCTAGTCCATAGATGGGACTGTTGTCATGGAAACAAAACTACAGGGAAATACTAAAAATAAAGCTGGCCAGACAAGCTTGATAGTTTTTAGGCAGAAAACCAAAGTGAGGGAGTGCCATGGATATACTTGGAGTTTAGACAGGCATTTGTTAAGGAGGCACATGATAGTCTAGGGAGAAAATTAAATCAGTTTGGCTTAAACAACAATACAATTAGTCCAATCAAAACCTGGCTTGTGAGCTACTGATAATGGAAAATTATAAATAATTCATTAAGAGAGAGAAATTGGCTGGTGATGTCCCACAAGAATCAGTATAGGGCTACCTGTTTAAAGTTTGGCTATATATATCTACAAAATTCTATCAAGAATAATGAGTTATTCAAGATACACGTAGAAGAGAGAACAATTTGGACTGCCTCACTAAAGTGGAAAATAACTAGTATGTATCATTGCACTAATTGCTGTGAGGTGTGTGTGGGTGCTTATGAAAATACATGACCAAATTTTCCAGCCTTCACAACCCAAACACTTTGGGTTTTTACCTGTCAGTGGAAGCTTTTTGCAGATAAGCCTGATTTTACATGTCTCCTTCCAGCATAATTAGGATAATAGCTCTAAGAACTGGGCCTTAGTTTTATTGGATGGAGAATCCAAAAATCCTTCACTCCCAATTTTCTCACATTCAGACCTACTTTTCCCAGTATTTCCTTTAATATCAACCACACCAAGTAGCAGCATAACAGATAGCCCAGTGCTGTAGGTGCCTGGGCTGGTACCCAGCCACGCATTGAAGAATATACAAAATCCTTCTCCATTATCAGGTGGCTTAATATAGAGTGGCAACTTCATTCAGCTGTGTTAACATGCATGATTAAATTAGACACCTGCTAGCAATGTCTATGATAGAAAAAGGTAATTATTCTCTTTTACCTTCTTTCAACAAGAATATTTTTGCTATCTAGTCTCCCATGCTGACACCTCAACTGTGGAAATCACAGTGCTAATAAGGTAAACGGACTACATAGAAACATTTGGGATGGCTGTAGTTACCCAGTCTCTGACTCTACTCTTAATCATTTAAGTTATCCAACTTTTGCAAACATCAACTTAAAATAAACACCAGCAGCTAAACTCATATATACGTCAGCAATAAAGACTTGTTTACATTTGAAAATGTGGTGAAATGGCCAGAATAACTATTTCATTGTAAATCCTCAAATGACCACTATTTTCTGAGACAGCTATTTCATTTAATTTCTGAAGATAGACAACCTCTGAGTCATCAAGACTATCTCCCCTGTCACTGAACAGGGTTTTTCAGGTAACGAGTTTTATTTTAGATCTCTTCCTCACAGTCTGCTGATTTATCTGTTATTCAAGTAACTACATTTTCCTCTATCCTTGAATTATTTAAACAGTTGTGCATCCAGACAAGCACACTTTCCCAGCTCTCCATTAAGATTCTAAGCAGATATTTGTGTCTAATCACATGCATTAGTGAACGTAAAGACTTAATATATCTAACATTATGATCTTTCTTGGATGCAAAACCCCATCAATACTATTTATAAAATACTTAGATCTTTATATTTTACTTTACACTTTATATGCTAATAACATTTTTTATTAAGGAGCCAATCTGGCTGTGCTAAGTACATATTCTCCCAAAAATTAACCTATGGAAGCTCAGGCTGAAGATAAAATTTATATTCATGATTTAAAACTACCACCTTACCACCTTAATTAAAACTACCATCTTAATCAGAGTATTATTGTGTTATTATCCTAATAGTCAATAATGTATTTCTTGTAGATAATTTAAATCTGAATCAATGCCCAAGAATAACTGATTCCCCAAATAAATTAAGGAACTGAAAGATGTAAATAAAATCTATTTATTTCAAATTAAAGCAGCAGCAGCAGGTTTAAAGAGAGTTTGATCTGAGACTATTATGCAATTGTAATGCAGGGAAAATTAGCTTAGAAAAACTCATCAAGAAGTTAAAGTAACGTGTTTTAAAGCAGTAGATCCAGAAAGTATTGACAGCACCATATCAAAGGCTTAATCGGCTGCAAAGCATACTTGAGAAACTCAGTTTCACTATGTTGAAGAGAGAGCATCCTAACTGCAAAATATATGCGGGTGGTTTGGGACTACAGCTACATAGAGTGTTGTGGCAAAGTCTCTACCCTGAGAGAGAGAGAGGCACCTGGGCAGAGTCGAGGTGGTTATATTCAAAATTATAATGCAGAATGCCCATTCCAGGAACTACAAAATCTCCAGAAGTGGGGGGTTCATACTCCAAAAGGCAGGTTTCAGCCACTGTCAATGTCTTTAAAGACTGGAGAGCCTCCATGTCTGCCTTTGCCGCCAGGAGAGGAGTTGGGCAGTGGGGCACGGAGCCACCCAATGCGCAGCCCCTGCATTAAGCCTCTGGCTCCTGGGTGACATGAGCCCATCCATGCGCCCCATGTGTCCTGCGGGCAAGCAGACAAGGAGCATCCTGCTCAGTCCAGCCTCCTCCAAACCCACCTTGCACAAATTGTCTGTATCTGACAGGACTTAATTTTCCTAGTGAGCTTTGAAGCTTTAAATGCCATTGTGCTGAATCAATCTCATACAGTTAGGTGGCAAATTCTTAATAAGGTAATTTGTAAATCAGGCTACCCAACACTGCACACAAATAGATTAGACTCTACAGTAGTTAATTCTAGCTATCTGAAAATTGATCACTTGAGACACATGCTGTAGTTTCTCCTCTTTACTAAGGTGGCAAAATTTTATACTATTTAAAGAAAATTAAGTACTTGAGGAAAAACGGCACATTAACTCGCTCAAAGAAATACTCACTAGTTGTTTGCTTTCTTTGGGAAGTCTTCCTGTAACAAAATCTATACTTACACAATCATGAACAGAAAATACACACAAAGCAGTATGATGTAAATTTGTGGGTTTAATTTGAATGAGAAGTCCTGAATTTTATCCTAGGATTTTCCCTACCAGAACTCTAATCTGCTTGGAAAATTTGACAACATATCGTGAAGAATCAAAAGAAATAAATTATATGTCCTAAAACACCCAAATTGCGGAATGCCTGAACCATGAGAAAGCTGTACAGTGATGCATGCTTCTACAGGCATTAAATCTCTGTTAAGGGTTAAGAAGAAAATGCAAAGTAATTTATGCTAAAAATTATCACAATCTCTGCAGGGTATAAACCAAGAAAAAAATGTTTCTTTCAGCTTGCCTCCGCCTGGTTTCATGCCGTATACGTATTCTGATGCTCAATGAACTGCAGACCTGGTATCAGCCTGAGAGAGCACAGGGGCAATCGCCAACCCAAGCAGTCCCCCCCTGCGGGCAGTGCGTTTCCCTGCCGCAGCTCTGCGAGTTGCAGCCGTTTTGCTGGCTGGGCTCGGCTGCTTCTCATGGGTCTCTGGGTTATTTTCTCAGCTACCCAGCTCCACACTAGCCAGAAAACAGAGAAAGATCTAGAAACCTGTTTCCTAATATATTTCCAGTAAATAATGAAGTGCTTTGGCTGGTATCTTTGCTGGCTGGGCTGGGCCAGCATCTTTGATTCTCTGGAAAAGGAGGAGTAGAAGAGAGGCTGAGTCCATTGCAGTGGGCATAAAGCTACACACTAATTTCTCCTTTTCACCACAGCAGTTTTCAATCACTTCTTTTGGGGCAGAACTTTCTGCTTTTACAGATCTATTGATAACCGCGGTTTTGACTGCACTAGTCTCCATTACTCCTTTGAAATTACTTGTGTGATTCAAATGCTGTTTGTTCTTTCAGACCATCCCAGTATGTGTGCATGAATATTTGGGAGCCTGAGACAAGAATACCTGAGTGCTTATTGCTCAGGATGATATCATTCAAATAACAAGGATTTTTTGTACAGTACTTGCAATACTGTTTTTCACAGAATAGATGTGTTCACTAATAAAGTGTCTTCATCCTTTCACTTGAAATCATTGATGCGACACTAATCAGAGGCCCTTTCAACCCGCCAAAAAATCCCTCTTGTGCCATTGATAAGTTGGATTGCTGATGTCTCCATGTGGTTTCAGTGGACCATGGCATCAAGCATACTGTTTATTCAGAGACCCTGATTTCAACTCATTTTGTACATTCTGTACATCTTCATGTCAGATATATCTTGGCATAAAAGTAAAATTTTAAAAAGATATAAACAGTGATACACGTTTGGATACTGAGAGTAAAAAGAAGTGTTAGAAAAAAGGATTTATGGATTGTACTTAGAAGCTAGTATTCCACAAAAAGAAAAGAGAAATCTTAGAGACTTATAGTAACACAGATCATTTCAGAAGTATTTGTTTGGCAAAGGTTTTCACATTATAAATGAATTTATAAATGTTATAAATGGAGTAACTGCCTCAGTAGCTGAACAAATTAGCACAAAATGTTTATGAATCCTGTGATACTATAAACATGTGTAGCCATAGGATTGTACCAAACCTTTTACATTTATTGTTGTTAAGTAATTCAGCTTGTGGTAAGATTTCATTTTCTCCTGACCATTGGACAGAACAGGCTTTCTGAGCCTGAGGTAAAACAGTGATGCTTCTTCCAACTCAAATACTTTTAATAAACGTTGTCTGCAGCGACAGTTGTGTAGCAGCCTCAACTCACATTTTCAAGATTCATGTCTTTATATAAAACATCACTTGGGGACCTCAGAAGATACAATGATTTTTTAAAAAGTGATCAAGATTTAAACTATATATGGCTTTTGCTATATTTATTACACTGGAAAGTTGTTCCAGACCACACTGCTTTGATGGATAAAACTCATCCTGACTTCCAGCCTACCTGTATTCTTAGACAGCCTGGATCCATTATCTGCCTTGTCAAGTAGATTAAGTAGTACTTATAGCACTTCGCTTCTTCTCAGCTCTGTTATATTTCCCAAACCATGATATTCACTCTCAGCCTTGGCTTCTCTTAGTTAAAGAAGATGAATCTTTTAGACTCTTTTTTTTCCCTGTTAGTTGCCTGTATTTTTTCATGGAGACCAGAACATGGGTGATTAAATTTGCATGCATTATTCCAGCAGGGTCCCAGCCATGCCTTGCATAATGTCATTAAAACTACTCTTTCTCTAAAGAAAGTACCCAGCCTACCGCAATCCTACTACTGCCTTTCATTTCTGATGGGTGCACCATAACAACAGATCAAGGTCATTCTGTGATCAACTAATTTAGGTGGATTTCTTTTTATTTCAGTGCAGAGCAAATAAGCAGCAATGGCCAGTGAACTAGTTTGTGTTATCTATCTGTATTATCTATGTACAGTGCACATTTGCGTTGCATCAGCTCTGTTCCCAAATTTGCTATTTCAGCACTGAAAAAAAATAGTTAAAAACCTGAGGACCACAGTGATGACTGCAGCCAACCTACACAGAACTCCAAAGCAGACTAAAGGTGAAGACTGTGCACAAGAAAGTAAACCAAGGAATGTTATTTATAGCAAAAGTCACAACGTGCAATTTATGATGGAGTTTTATCCTCATATGCCACATATTATTGTACATGTAATAACATAATGTATCTATAATCCCACAAAAGCATATTAATGTAAATAAACTGCAAGATATATTAAAAAAAAATAACTGTGCTAAATATTAGCATTCCAAGTCCACAGACCTAGATTCAAAGGTGTTCAAACATTCTTCTTAGAAATACAAGTAATTCAGTGTTATATATTGGAGTGCATGAAAATTTCAGAGAAAAGTGCTGTTTAATGCAGCAAAATAATCTGTTCCTTTATAATCAGGAAAACATTCTGAAATTACCTTCCTTTATATCATGAGCAGTCATGAGTCTAAAAATAAATGCGTTTTGGCTTTCTAAGCAAATTATGCCCTCATCTTAGAACACAATGTGATGTAAGTCAGTCTGTAGTTCTCATGCACTTGTGTGATACTCTGAGGTATGTGTATCCAGCATGGCAGAAACAGGTTTAATTTCAAAAAATATTATTGTTTTCATTGACATTTTCAAAAACCTTGGAAGTTTTTGTATCCCGATTAGTCCATATTAGGAGAAAATCTGAAACTCTGGGCCTTAACATTGCCTGAAAAGTCTCTTATCAGTGTCCATGTTACTAGCAGTAATCCAGCTAGAGAGTTCAGTGTTGAACTAAAGAAGAAAAACACGTATTTCTATTTTAAGAGACACATGAACCTCATTGGAATTAAAATACACTGGAAATGTAACCCCTGCAGTGGCAGGAGTCTTTTAAATGGTTTTCTGAAGTTTCAATGGACCTGCACTTACAAGCAAATTTACTGTTATTGCAATTCCATCAAGCCCTTTTAGCTTAAAATCCAAGTTCCATGTATATTTTTTGCCAAAAGGGTAGCAGGTGAAAATCGACACCTGAAGCAGAGTTTCAGACCTGAAAGCCCTCACAAGTGCCCTGCCAAGTAGGCTTACAGCCAACGACACATTAATTTTAGCAGATAAGAACCAACATAAGTCTGAGTTTTCCCAAAGTTGAGGCGTACCTGTAGTTTTGCTCTGGATTTTTCATTCCTCTTATAATACAAAAAGAATGGTTTGCTTAAGTGCCTGATCAAAGGGAAACAAAAAGGTTTAATCATCTTGCAGTGGTGAAGATGACAGTGTTATGAAATACTAGTGCTGTGTGTTAAAAATCAAACAAAACAATCAACCCCTCCCACCCCAGGAAACTCAGATGTTGGTAGTGGGATATTCCTTTAAATCAGCAACCGTCACTGCTGTAAAAATTAATTTCAATTTATTAATTATTATGCTGAAAATAGAGAATCCTGATTGCTCATCTGTGCTGCCTGTTTCAAGCTGAACAGCTTACCTTTTCCTACTGGAAAATCTTTCCTCATTGCTTGTGACGTTTACGTCCCAGAACAGTAATATATGGGCAACAATTTGCCCTAACCAGTTTTATTCCTGAAGTATCTGTGATACCATCCAGCTCACCCTTCACAGGATTTTTTAACTGCATCCAATGAATAGTTAAGCAATAGCACATTTTAACAATTTTTCCTTTCTAGGCTGTTGCCCTAAAGACAGAGATGGAAGACATGAGAGCCAGGGAGAATGGAAAAGAAAGTGAGGAGAGCCTTCACGGAAACACGATTGCTCATGTGCACCGTATGTGAACTATGGCATAAAGTGAATGAATCAAATTTTGTCTTGCCATATTATACTTCATCAAGAAGCATCATACTCTACAAAGTGTGGCCTTGGAGGAAACAGAGTACATTGATTCATCGTAACAGAGCAGCTGGGGCAGTGTGGTGAGAAGCAAAAAGAATTAGAAAATTCTGCTAAGGACCCAGAGTGGCTCTGGCTCCTGCTGTTGTTTGCCTCCAGGAAGAGTATCTCCATGCTCTGCACAGTGATTCAGGATGCAGTATTTGCTATGGTCCCATCTTACAGGTATGGAGACTGAGTTTTGGAAAAAAATTAAGAATTTGCTCACAAACTTGACCCATTCCTCAAGATCTTCCTTATGCCTGCCTCTGCTTCTCACTTCCCAAAAAACCTCATTTATTTATTCCAAGAGAAAACGGACAAATTCTGGTATGTTTTTCCATGTATGCTCAACTCACCACCTTTAGCCTTCTTTCTTGTGTTTCTCCCCAGTCTCTAGTTACTGACCTCAGTAAATAAACCATCCTACCTCTCTAACGCTCCCTTCTGTATGTTCTTCAGTGAGTCCTTGTCTTTTTCCATCCCTCTTTGGGGATCTCCTACAGCTCTGTCTTTTCTGTGTACGTCTTTTCTGTGTACATCTTTTCTAAGTAAATGTCATCTACAAACATAAATTCTCCCTCCACTTCTATGCCTCTCTTCTATCCCTGTATTCTGTCCCTGTGGATGGGATTCATATGTCTGAATGTAGATATATATTTCTGAACCACACATTGTAGGCTCTCTGTGTAGTCTGAAAATCAAGCCAATAATATTTAAAGAACTGTAGGGTTCAATTAATCCAACTGCTAAAGAACATCTCTAAAATAAGGCGAATGATGATCTAACTGTGCTTCTTTCACTATAAAGGGTAATATCTACATTGTAGCTATATAAAGTTAGGTGGGATAAAACCTACTCTTCTGTCCAGACTAAAACCCTAGTCTATCTCTAACACTTCTTTGTGGACATTTAGGCTCAACATAGCTAATACAAAACTAATATTGTCCATAATATTTTTCTGTTCATTTCTTGTGGACAGAACTATCAAGCATCTGATCACACAGGACCATAATCTGACCTTTGTGTTCTTGAAGTCCTCACACTCATCTTACAGCATCTTTCTATCTGACATCTTCTTGTGGTTTAACCCCAGCCGGCCACTGAGCACCATGCAGCCGCTCACTCACTCCCCCCACAATGGGATGGGGGAGAGAAACAGAATGGTAAAAGTGAGAAAACTCGTGGGTTGAGATAAAGACAGTTTAACAGGTAAAGCAAAAGCCGCGCATGCAAGCAAAGCAAAACAAGGAATTCATTCACTCCTTCCCATCGGCAGGCAGGTGTTCAGCCATCTCCAGGAAAGCATCATGGGTAGCAGTTACTTGGGAAGACAAACGCCATCACTTCGAATGTCCCCCCTCCTTCTTCTTTACCCAGCCTTCATGGCCTTCACCCATCATGCTGAGCATGATGTCATATGGTATGGAATAGTCCCTTGGCCAGGTGGGCCAGCCGTCCCGGCCACGCTCCCTCTCAGCGCCCTGCGCACCTGGCAGGCCATGGGAAGATGAAAAGTCCTTGACTAGCGTAAGCACTACTTAGCAACAACTAAAACATCAGTGTCTTATCAACATTATTCTCACACTACATCCAAAACACAGCACTATACCAGTTAATAGGAAGAAAATCAACTCCATCCCAGCTGAAACCAGGACACATCTCTAAAATACACTGTTTCTGATTCATTCACTCAGCTCAAACTCTTATCCAGGTTCTCATCTCATGCATGTGGCATGCTTTCTTGGGCCTGAGTAAATCCCATGTCTCCCCTATATATCCAGAAGACCTTTACAATGATAATTTTCCAAGTCTGTTACTTTATTCATGCCATTAGTCTCCTTCTCTCTCTCTCTCAGATTCCTCCTCTCTTTCATATCAAAGAAAGGCTTTTGAGTACCTTTCCCAGCCAATAACAGCTGTTTTCCTTCTGATTTGGCTCTGAAGCCAGCGTCAGGCTTTGTTCAGAGCATGTGGCTAGCTTGTACCTGGCTAGATTTTCAAAAAGCAGCTTTATCCTTTCTTTCCAGCCACTGCTAATGTTTGAGAGCAACCTCTTACAAATATGTGCAAAACTTCCCAGTCTGTCTTTAAACTCTTTCCTAAACTTTCCTGTTCCATAATGCTTCAACAGCCCCCTGGCTAGTTTGGTAATTTCCTGGGACAACTGTCTTCTCTCCTGTTGACAAGCACTTATGTGACTTTTATTGATCTGCTGCCTCTTCTTGCACATTAGACTCCAAGTTGTCAGGGCTTTGACCATGTTTTTGTTCTGTTTTCTGTACTGCTCCTAAAACACCGAGGTCCCAGCGCATGTGTTGTAGACCACATTATCTCCTCTAGCTCAGCAGATGTGCCAGATTTCAGAAAATTTTCATACTGGAAAGCTCCAACAGACGTGACGATTTTGACCAACATGTTCATGAAGTATCTACACTATGCCAGAATTGATTTATTTCTATTTATTTCTTTTCCCAGCAGAAAATAAGTTGCACTTTCAGAGCATAAGAGGCTGTCAAGTTAAAGCACAGTTATAAAAGTATAAATGATTTGTCCTAAGGCAATAGGCATTAAGGGAGAGGAGGTTTAAGTGTTAATGCAACTACCAGGCACAGAGGAAGGAAAGGAAACCCCACAAGTTTATTTAATTATTTTTACTTGGATTTATTTTACATTCTTGATTAACCAAATCCAATAACAACAAGAAGCCGCTGTGAATATTCTCCAGCTAGCTTGGAGGTATAGGGATAATTTTGCAGGTGGATTTTCTAATTTTGCTTGTGGAAATAATGCTTTTAGTGCATAGTGCGCTGAAGCAAAACAGACAGTGGCAGATGCTCTTAAAGTGTTTCTTAAGTGGACAAATGGCCTTGTAACAATAGAGACTCAGAGTGTTATCTATCAGAAGCTGTGCAAAAGCTGTCATTCAACCTTACCTTGGGGAACTGGAGTCCCACTTTCCTCTTCTGTTATAAACCAGCAATTAGTTCTGAAAAATATAAAGTCCTCACACAAGATGATTAAGGTGCTACAAAAGTGGTTAACAATAATTGCTGAAAAGGCTAGTAAAATGTGCTAATTAAAGGTGAACCGAACAATGTAAAAAATTCAACTACCCATTGCTTAGCTAGCTCCAACTATTCAAAGCACTGGTTCAAAAAATAAAAAAAAAAATTAGTAGGAGACTAAAAGGAAGTATCTGTCACGTTGGCACAAGGGAGACACTGTGCTTCATTCCTCCTCTATCTACTTCAAAAGCACTATGCCTTGTTAACGCTGCTGTATTTCTCCTCCTGTGCTACTTGGAAAGACCTGATGACTGAGTATACTGCATTTGTTAATTATTTCTCTTTCCTTTGGTTCTGCAACATGTCTATACAGGTACAATGATGCTTTCAACCTCATTACTTCCACTTTATCACAAGACCTATTCAAAACAAGATGAATTAAAAAGAAAGAGTCATCCTGTTCTTCCCCACAATTGAAACACAGATGATACACTGAAGTGATTATAAGACGAAGGTTGCTATATAGAAGAAATTAAATAAAGTTCCTCTTAAAAGAAATCAAAACTTATTAAGCAACAAACGTAAGGCAGCAAAATGTAGAACTAAAATAACCATATGTCGTGGTTTAACCCCAGCCAGCAACTAAGGCCCACACAGCCATTCACTCACTCTCCCCTGGTGGGATGGGGGAGAGAATCGGAAGAGTAAAAGTGAGAAAACTTGGGGATTGAGATAAAGACAGTTTAATAGGTAAAGCAAAAGCCGCGCATACAAGCAAAGCAAAACAAGGAATTCATTCACTACTTCCCATCGGCAGGCAGGTGTTCAGCCATCTCCAGGAAAGCAGGGCTCCATCATGTGTAACCGTCTCTTGAGAAGACAAACGCCATCACACTGAACGTTCCCCCTTCCTTCTTCTTCCCCCAGCTTTATATGCTAAGCATGACATCATATGGTGTGGAATATCCCTTTGGTCAGTTGGGGTCAGCTGTCCCGACTGTGTCCCCTCCCAACTTCTTGTGCACCCCCAGCCTGCTCACTGGTGGGGTGGGCTGAGGAGCAGAAAAGGCCTTGACTCTGTAAGCCCTGCTCAGCAGTAACGAAAACATCCCTGTGTTATCAACATTGTTTTCAGCACAAATCATAGAATCATAGAATCGTTAAGGTTGGAAAAGATCATCGAGTCCAACCGTCAACCCAACACCACCATGCCCACTAAACCATGTCCCTAAGCGCCTCATCTACAGGTCTTTCAAATACTTCCAGGGATGGTGACTCAACCACTTCCCTGGGCAGCCTGTTCCAAGGCCTGACCACTCTTTCAGTAAAGAAATTTCTCCTAATGTCCAATCTAAACCTCCCTTGGCGCAACTTGAGGCCATTTCCTCTCGTCCTATCGCTTGTTACTTGGGAGAAGAGACCAACACCCACCTCGCTACAACCTCCTTTCAGGTAGTTGTAGAGCGCAATGAGGTATCCCCTCAGCCTCTTCTTCTCCAGACTAAACAACCCCAGTTCCCTCAGCTGCTCCTCATAAGACTTGTGCTCCAGGCCCTTCACCAGCTTCGTTGCCCTTCTCTGGACACACTCCAGCACCTCAAGGTCCTTCTTGTAGTGAGGGGCCCAGAACTGAACACAGTATTCGAGGTGCAGCCTCACCAGTGCCGAGTACAGGGGCACGATCACCTCCCTACTCCTGCTGGCCACACTATTTCTGATACAGGCCAGGATGCCCTGTAAGGTAATTCTTACCTTTCTGAGCTTTTAAAGCCTAGCTAAATAGTGATAAATGTTTTTGTCACACATACAAGGTCTGTGTTCTCAAATTCAGCATCACTTAAAGTGTAGTTTGGACATGAGTAATAATGTGAGCATCAGTGCTTTAAGAGTCCTACAAGAGATGTAAAAAAGTGCATAATGCGCAAGTTCAATGAGAACTGAATGGGAAGGTGAATTTGGCTCTGATATGAATAGAAGGACAATAATTTTCAAAGAGGGAAACCAGTTACAACTATTTGAAATTAATCTAGTAGCTCAGAAATAAAGGCTGAGATTTAAGTTAACTTTTGTAAAGTAGTGTAATTACCATCCCACACTTTTTTCTTACTTTTTTTCTTTTCTTTTTTCTTTTTGTTGTTCTTGTTGCTCATGTACAAGTACTAAAATCTAACTAAATTCCCTGGATGCTGAGAACCAGTTTGAATCTGGAGACATCAGCCCAGCTCAGAGCTGAGCTGCAAAAGCATCTGGGGAGATGTTAAGTAGTGATTACTCAGAGGTACTGGTGAGAACCACAAAGTGCAGCAGTAACTTGAGGACATCTCAATCACGAAGAAAAAACATAACTTACACTCTCCTGACCTTCTGCGCAAATGACGCTCAGCTATTGCTGTTTGTTATCTTGTGTATCGGCACTGCAGCCGATAAATGGAGCTTTGGAAAAATTGGAGCTGTGGAGATTGCTGGGATTTGAATCGTGAGCTTGAGCCCTAGCTCTGTTTTGAATGAGTAAGATATTGTTCCTGCAGGTCAGGATCAAGTTCATGTTAATTTGAGGGAGGGGGCTATCTACAAAAGGCCCCTGGTGCCTAGATGTTGTGTGCCAGGTGCCTAAGGATTAGACAGGCACCCAGCAGGGAAAGACCTACACACCCATTTGTCTCTCCTGTCACAAAGACACTTTTACGTGTGAGGGTGAAAATTAAGGATGCCTGCAGGAACCAAAAGAACTGAGGAGTTAGATGGTTTCTTGGTGGACCACCCAGTAATGCAGAGATCCATGAATTGCACCTAAGCTCCTTTTGGAGATACGCCATCACTGAAGCAAGGAACTAAAAGATGAAATGATGCCTAGATGAAATGCCAACTGTCAAGTCCCCAGCCACAGATCTAAGTGGTGGAAACCTTCCCAGCATGCAAAAGCAGAGCCTGAAACTATAGAAGTATACCGAAATATAACATTAGGATGTAGCAGGTGGGAAGTCTCAGTTTGTTGTGCCCCATTCTTTCAACTGTTCTTACTTAATGTAGATGTTTCTTTTTTACAAAAATACAGATAAGCAGCTTCTCAGCAGAGCCCACACTGGCATCCCTGAGATTGTAGCAGGCTACATGTGAACTCAGTTCTTTAATATTATCATTATGAAGCAAAGTGGCAGGAGGCCAGCAATCGCTAATTGGGGAACAATAGAGCTAATTACAGCTAACTGCAAGCTGAACAGCCACCAGACAACAAAAATTCTCTTTCATTATGGCTGAGTCCCATCCTGAATTTCATTTCAATTCAATCTGTTCTGAACAGCAAAAAGTTGGACAGTAACAAAATCCTTTCCAAGGCAGTTCCTGGAGCACCAGCTTACGGGCTTTTCTCAGCTATGGTCTCCTGCGCTGGTACACAGCAGCCAGAACCTACAGTGCTCTACATAAACCCAAACTGATATCCTGGTTTATTATCCAGTACAACTCTCCCGCACTGTCATGGAGACACATCCCTTTCAAGTTTTAAAAATTAACAAGTCCTTTACACTTGCATGACCCTTTCTGAGCTGATCTTCAAACACTCTAAGTGCTGCCAGACTAAGTAAAAACTATAGATGGGCTGCTAGACAGAGTTCTACAGCATTTTTTTGAGGGAAAGAAATGTTAGGTAAACTTCATATTCCCCAAGGTCTCAACTGGGATTGTGGGGCTAGCTAAGGACTGAGCTTACTTTTGATATATGGTAGAGTTTTCTCAACGTTCATCCTAATTATACAGATCTGACCCTGCTTCCCACTGTCTATTGTAAAATAAGCCTGGCACATGCCAACTATTTCTGCATTGACATACATGTCACAGACACAAAAGGTTCTTTCATTATACATATGAAATATTTTTGAGTGTAGCAATGTTGAAATAGAGCACATTAAATTAAACACTAGAAAGAGTGGTATCTCTATACCACTAAGTTTTTTCCAGAAGAATCCAGCAGTTTATCAGTTATCACTGATACAAACAAACGCAAGTCTCTAGAAATGCAGGCATACTCTACTTCTCAATGTCGTAAAGAGGACAAAACTAGTGAGTAATAATAGCAATACCTTTTCTGTCCTAAAAGAAGCACAGGATCAGAATAATGAAGATGTATCTTGAGCCCATCGGCACAGAAAGCACAGCTGGGGTGGGCTGGAGCCCTCCACCACAAGCCCATCCTTTCCTCAGCTCAGAGCAGGGGCTACAGCAACCCTGCAGAAATGCTGGCTCGGCGCTGAACATCCTGGTGCTCCCCCTCATCGATTTGCAAAGCTCTTTTTCACACTTTCTGGCTCCAACACTCGAGAGCTGGTCCCATATGTGATAACCTAGAGGATCAGGCTTACTCCAGAATAGTTTAAAAATCCATAGGACTCCAGAAACACATATCCTCTATTGCAATGAGCCTTCAGAGACAGACAGGCGTCACTCAGTTTTCATCAGAAAAAGTGTCTGTTTCACTTTTAAACAGACACATCTTTCTTTGGCTTCCCTCTTGCTGTCTTGAGTCCTCTCTTGAGGCCTCATGATGGACATTTGCACCACTTTACATTAACAGAGTAAAGTGGAAAACATTGTGAATCCAAGAAGTAACATTCAATATCTTTGGGTGATCAGATTCTTGTCATGCACATACCCATTTTAAACCAGTAAATTGACTGGTTGCAATGGGACTGTTGGCTGAACTAAACCTATGAGAATGACTATTTGAGACCATTTATATTAAAAACGGATGGGAATGAAGGCACATTCACTGTCTTTGCTATCTTTCAGGCTGGCAGTCATAGCATGTGTAACTGACCTTATAACATCTCACCAAATAACGTGCTTATGACCACTTAAATTTTGGAACATGAATCAGCGATTCAGGAGGAAACTGAGTATTCAGTAAGACCTGATTCAGGACATTGATCTTTACAAGCTTAATACAGCACCTTAACTGCTTTGCGAAATCAAATGGAAATAGCAGGATTCAATATAAGTTTCAAAAATAATTCAAAATTTATCACCATAGAGATGGGTGACAGGACCCTGGGAAACAGGACACTGCGTAATGCGGTTACAGTGGGCACTGAAACAGTTGCAAAATTTTGTGATGAATAACCTGTAAGTTAGTCCTTTCTTGTACTAGACATGAGTGTTATAAATCCCTGTGGTACTCTGAGTGGGGCTTTTTGCATTCGGTGCCCTCTAGGCAGGAAACCTAATTTTTCTGTAACGTTTTCATTTACCTTTCCAAGCAGACAGGACAGCAATTCCACAGCACACAGTTTAAATAATGTGTGCAGGATTTTGCTAATGGAAGACTCCTCTTGTTATTTCAAATGTTATTCCAGGTGAAGTGAATCATTCAATAGGAAATTTTGCATTTGTTTTCCTCGTTTTGCTGTTCTTCTATGACAGGAAATGGCCATACTGCCAGGGTAGAAGACAGCATCTGGAAAACAGAGCAAAAAAGGGAAAAAATGCTACAGGTCGGGTTAGGAGCCTTGTTCTTATGAAAATGGAATTAAAATAGCTCTCCATCACAGAAGTAGTACAATGAAGTATCATTCCCTACATTTTTAAAGCTACTGCTGTATCTAGATAAAGAAGGAGGAAATTACTGCATTTATTTTTCCGTGTAGCAGAAACTAGATTAAACACTTTACTAAAAGAACTAGATTTCAGATTTAATCAAGAGTCAAAAGGATTGTCTTCATTGAGCAAAACAAGCCTCTTTTTTCCTCTGTTTTGGGTTGATGAGTGCATATGAGGTATTCAAAGATAAAAAACACAGTTAAAATATGGCACTTTGATCTTGGCAAAAGCCTGTTAGTGCAGGGGCAGAGGGCTGACCTTGGCCAGTTCACGTCTAGTAAAATTAAGCCTTTTTTCTTTACCGTTCTCCCTTGGGCTAGCACCCACATTACTTATAGACAATTAAAAGCCACAAAGAAATTGATAGAAAAGCAGCTTAGTTGCTTTTGAATAATCCACTGTTTCCAGTTCATCTTTAGGAACTTAACTATATTTGAATATACTTCTCCACATACTCTGGGATTGAGTCCTCTCTAAAATATCTATATAGATTAATCACATAAATAAACAGGAAATATAGAGGTAAATGCCACTTAGAATCCATGGCAAGAGATTTAAAGAATATTTTTGACTATTTTCTATTTCCACAGGGCTGATGCTCAGGCTCAGTGATATGAAACAAGTGAATATAATGATAATAATAACACTCACGGATTCTCTTTTAGCTTCCCACAGCCCAGAAAAGGAAAATAAGATAACCCAAGATGGGTTTATATATGATTTGCTTGTACTGAGAGATGTGTCATGGAACTTGGCAAACTTTCTCAGGTCACAGACTTTGCTACCACAGTGCAATGTGAGCAGTTTAACCAATTGAAGAAAAAACAATCATTTCCTAAATAGACCACAGATAACTCCCTTAACATACTACAGCTGATGGCTGCAGTTTGGGTTTGTTAAACCAACGCAGTACGAAGGCATACAACTCAGTGGTTTTTAGGATGAATTTGCATTTCCAAGGACAGCCTCAGTTTATGCCTTTCACTTCCATAAACCAAAGAGAAGGTCTGGCAGATGCTGTCCAGGCACGTAGAAAGTACTTCCTTGGTAGCGTCATCCCTACCTTGGGGCTCTGCTGATCTACTTTCTAAACTGAAGCAGGAAAAAACACCTGGAATATTTTGGAGTTTAGGCTACTGTTTGAATTAATCCCATTGAGATGCTCACGGTAAGCTGCCCCGTGCGCTTTGGAAGACAGTATTGTCTCTGTAGATCCCTTCCCACTTTGAGAAGTCAATAATCATTAGTGTAATCATCTCTTCACTGTGATTTAACGAAAGGTTAGGATTGCAACTGCTTGCAAGCCATGGAGAGTGGGAAGGCTGGGAAAGTTCATCTAGGCTTTAATTACAGATAAAATACCGCTAGCATTTAGAAGACATTTAACAACAAGGTTAGTAGATGAGTATTTCTAGGCTTTTTTTTTTCTTTCTAACAACTACTAACTATTTCAAAAGCAGCAAGATCAGTTCCGCCTGCATGTAAGAGTGCAATGACAGCTCTGTTAATCATCCAGAAATCATCTGCTTGGGACAGTGTGATAAATAACAGGCAAACTACCCAGCCAGTTCTTGGAAGCAGAGCCCCTGCTTTGGAACAGTGTGAAACCACAAATACTATCCTTGTGCAAACAAATGTGACTTACAGTTTATCATTTATATTCGAGCTGCCCTGAAAATATCTTTCCTCTTCCTGAATCATTAACTTGTCCGAAAAAAAATAGAATCAGACACATATTAGAGGAGGTCAATAGAAGAAAAGCAAATGACAAAAATTAAACAAAACAATAGACTGTGTTATGTTTCCATGGAAAGGCAGCAAAGGAAAAAAGAAAGGCCAAAAAAAGAACGATGAAAGGATTAAGCAGAACATAACCAATATTTCAGTAAACGATGGCATGTTTCTCTTCCCTTTGAAAATGTTTCTCATGTGTCAATAGTTATAGGTCTTATGATAGGCAAGCTGGGGAGAGCTCACTCTGCTGAGGGCATCCCCTCCCTCCTTGTTACACACCCGTGTATTTATTTTGCAAGTTATTTTGAAGATCGCTTTTTTCCATTTCCTAAGGCCTCCTCCATTTGTTCAGAATTACATTAACCAAAGAGAAAAAGATGGTTATTGACTACTTACACGAGTGACAGACGATTACTACTGTAATTACACCCAGAGCCTGCGTTTGCAGCATATCACCCCTCACAGCTCCGAAGCTTCTCAAATCTGAGAGCTCTTCCAAGGAGATGTTTAGCTTGCCATTATTTTTAGAGATACGGCTGAGTGAAAAAAGCTAAGTGGATGCTTGTGTTTATATGGAAGCCTTGATAAATAGAATCTAAGGCAGCTTTTCACAAAATACATACCCCAGTAATTCCAGAAGTGATAAATAATCTGTAATTGAGAACGTATCAGCGGGCAAACACAACAGATATAACTGTCAAACACGTTGTGGTGTCAAAAGAATGTGAAAGTAGGACCTGACATGACAACATTTATTCTATGGTAAAGGTTCAAGGTATAGACTCATGCTACCTAGTCTGATTACACACAGAAATCAGTTTTTGCAGTGTGCTGCTCTGGCTTTGTACGTGGCATTAACACAATTGCATTTTGAAGATGCAGGGCACAGTTTGCATTTTTTCCACATGCACTCAGTTTTGGGGGCTATTTTTACCAAGTATTAAAGCCATAAAATAAACATGATTCTAAATATTTGTGAAAGATTTTTTTTTCTCGTGCTGCATTTATATATATTCTTTTACATTTGATTCTCATTCTGCTGGTTCCCATTTAGAAAAGGAGCTAAAGGGGAAGGAGAATGATAAAAAGCAGATATCACATGGATTGTGGTTTTCTTGCATTTTACTTTTGTTTGTTATCTATGCAGAAATAACTCTGGAAATAAGGATGTATCTTCCTTTAGGATTTTAAATTAAAAAAAAAAAAAAAACAAAAAATGATGTGAGTCTATACAGAGGTGATGCCTATTTCTTGTGGGTTGTTTTCAAAAGGGTGAAAGAGGTGGGTTTCATCTGCTGTTCTGATAACAGAACAAAGAGATTCATCCTGAAAAAGAGCAAATTGGATGTCTCTCAGAAGATCAGGGAAAAGGTCATGACCATGGGAGCTATGTCTAGCATTAGTCTATAAAAACCACACCACAAAACTCTCTCTGATGTAGTAGTTGCAGGGCTCGTAACTCCAGTCTGGAGACCAAGGACCAGCCCCTGGTAAATGGTCATAACCCCACTGAAGTCAGAAATGCTTCCTCAGTTTACACAGGCTGGCCTTTTGTTTAGAGAGGCTTAAAAACATATGCTTTTTAAGTAAAATGACCTAAATACATAGGCCTGGAAAGCCCTTTGCAGAGGGGCTGAATATTACTCTCTGATCCCTGAAAACCTTTCTCCAAGACTAAATCAAACAGCTGCTCTTAAACATTTGGTGTCTAAAAGGATGAACGTGCCTCTAATAGATAGCAGTATAAATTAGCTTATAGTCTCAATGGGATATTTGAATTTATACTAAATGTAACTAAACCACAAACTCTTTGCTGGGCACAGGATCATGCTTAGCAGTTGCTGTATGAAATTAATTATCAGAGTAATTTCATTTAAATGTTCATCTCAGCAGAGCAGGCTTGGGGCTTCAGGATTTTGTCGCTCCAGAAAGTGAGAAAGTCTTTTCGGGTGTAGCACGGGAAGTGATTACTTCTCAGTGCTGTGGGAATCCTCAGATAAACATATTTTTGTTACACCTGGGGACTGATACTGGTATGTCCGGTTTCTGCTAAATGAGGTCTTTTATACTGTCAAAACACAGCCACAATCGCATCCATTAGCAAACCCGTGATTTTCTCTGTTTCCCTGTTACAGTGCTCTCACCGCTGGCCACTGCTTCAGACTCGTGAGCGTCACTGTCCTGCCGCACCGTGCCACCGGCCGGCACGCGCCGTGGGAAGTGACCTTGTCCTCTGGCACCTGCTGTGGGTTGCACTGAAGATTACCTAATGTTAGCAGAAAGAAGAGGTTAAAAAAAACCTTTAGTGTTAAACTGATCTTGAAACACTCCTAAGTATCTCTATTTCAGACTTTTAAAACCTGTGTTAGCTATGAAAGGTGTGGCAGACAGCACCGATACTGATAATTAACTGCACTCTTGCTCTTTCCTTAGAGGCACTGCACTCTTTTGGTAAATTATTTCCAAACAGGGTTAGATTTTTATCTATCTTGTAACCAAGATTCTCTAATGAGTATTTTGCTGAATATCTATCAGTGTATATATGTATGGCTTACATATATACAAAAGATTTTATGTTACTTACCAACTAATCATTGGAAAAACTGTTTGAAATTCACTGCTAGTAGTACCTATGTACCTTTCGATTCATATTTGGCCAGAGACCCATACATACTACTGAACCACAACCATAGCAAGATGCCAGAGTTACCATTAGAGAGCATTTACTTAACAGGAGATAAGGGAGTGGAAGAATGAGAGCGGCTGATTCTGAGAGATGCTGCCAAGAAGTCTCTGCAGTCACGAGCTGTGCATGCAGCACTTTGCATGAGGGATTCAGCTTCTCAGATCCATGGTAAGGAAGCTATAAATTGCTCAGTCATTTAACTTTGTGAAACTAGGTTTGTACAGTGCACCTGCCAAATGCCAACTAAAGATAACAATTTTAACTTTTGGTTTTTGAATAAAAATACTTTGACAAGAGCCTCCAAAATCCCACAGCTTCCTTTTTTTTTTATTTTCCACTGTTTTCCTTATGTGCACAAAAAAGCGAAAAGCAATCCCACAGACTAGCAAAAGACATACAATATAAAACACCTGATAAATGGAATTTGACTGTTTTGCAGTATTTACCAGGATTCAAAACTGTGTGAAACAAATGAAGAAGTCAGCTGTCGTGCTGGAAAGCTGTCGTGGGAAGCCCTCCTAGAAGAAAGCAGAATCGTTTGCTGTGAAGTAACACAGCTCTCAGCAGCGTCGCTGAGCACACAGGTCTGTGCTCTCTCTCAATGTATAAACTGGTTTCAGGGTATAACAACTGGTGATATCACAACATTTTAAAAGCTCAGAGTTTCCGATTTTAATCTAGATGCGTGGCACTTTACATGATTACAATTTTGATGGAAAGGACAAGGATTAATATTATTGTAACAGTTTTCATGATCTGTGTTATCCTATTTTTTGACTCTGTAATCGTAAAAAGCAAGGAGGCATCTACAAAGCTGTATTAGCTCTCCCTCCCTCTCCCAAGAGCACTCATGAGCCCTGATCCCCCGATCCCCGCACTGTGGATGCTGTCCCTCTGGGAGAAGAAGAGTGGATCAGGGCTGCTGCACTGAGCGGGGTGGAGGTAACAGAAGACAGCCCCGAGGCACATGGCAGGGCACCCGTGCACGTACTCAGGATGGACCGCATTTGGGTGCTGCGTTTTACACTGCTGAGCCCTTGCAGGAGCACATCCTGGTGCACGAGGCAGCTCGTAAGAACTCGCTAAGACAGTACACGTCTTTCATTCACACCATCACACTGGCACTGGGGTGCTTCTCGCCAAATCATCTCACTCAGAGCTGCCACTAAGGACTGTCTGGTGGCGATGGAGCCTACCTCGACCCCATGGCTCGGACCTGGCACGCTCCTCTCCATTTGTCACCACCCTCTCCTTCTGTGAGTTAAACCAACCCTCAGTGTTGGCATGAGCTCCTGGCACTCGCAGCTCGGTGCAACACGGCCGTGAGACCTCGTCTCAGTTTAACCAAGAACATGGTTATTCGAGGCGTGAGCAGGGCTGTGAGCTGAATCCATGCAAGGTAAGAAAAGCAAGAACAGGGAGGTGTCATTGCCGAGACACTAGTAGCAGCTCAGTGAGCCAAGAATACTGATATACAAGGTATAAAACCTGAGGGGGAAAAGCAGGGTATAGGAAGATGGCAGCTCAGCAGTGCAAGGATCAGCAGAGGCCGACCTTTCCCGGGCTGACGTCTGCGCTGCCAGTAAAGGCTTGCAGTTTCTCGCTAAAAATGGTGAGATGTATTAATGCTTAGCCTAGCAGGTTGTGAGTCCTGGCCTTTTGTTGTGTGCATTAGCCAACAGATAATTGCTCTGTCCTCTTTAGTGGGTATGTCCCGCTTGGAGTCTCTGCCCACAGCAGTAGACGTTGAACCAAATGTCACCCACCGGGAGAGGTTTATCTCACCGCTGCCTGGGGCTGGGACAGGCTGAGGACTATGGGGACTCCAGTTCTCCCAGCTGCAGGCAAGCCCAGGACAGCTGGTGCCAGTCACAGCTTTCTTCCCTGCTCGATGACATGGGTGTGCAGCTATCTTGAATTGAGGTACTTTCTGTAGCTGGCCCTGAAGCAAGCCTACCTTCTACCACATGTTTTAGTGTTGGCAATTCAGTCCCTATCACGCATCCAATACACAGCAAATAGATAAGGCCATAAAGAAGAGGCAGAAGAGCACAGACCTGGTTGCGGCATCACCTCCTGGCTTGTGCCCAGCTGTGTCCATAGCCCTCCTGGGGCAGGTACGGGGAAGGATCAGACAGCGGATATTTCTGGGAGTTAGGGCGGTGCAAGCGTAGGCCTCCCTGAGCCTGCCCAGCCAGCGCGGGGTCTGGCTGTGGGGCAGCATCAGAAAATTCACTGCAATGGGGCTGCTACGCTGCTACACAGAGGAGGCTGAGGGGAGACCTCATCGCGCTCTACAGCTACCTGGAAGGAGGTTGTAGCAAGGTGGGTGTTGGTCTCTTCTGCCAAGTAACGAGCGATAGGACGAAGGAAATGGCCTCAAGTTGCACCAAGGGAGGTTTAGATTGGACATTAGGAGAAATTTCTTTACTGAAAGAGAGGTCAGGCCTTGGAACAGGCTGCCCAGGGAAGTGGTGGAGTCACCATCCCTGGAAGTATTTAAAAGACGTGTAGATGAGGTGCTTAGGGACATGGTGTGGTGGGTATGGTGGTGTTGGGTTGACGGTTGGACTCGATGATCTCAGAGATCTTTTCCAACCTTAATGATTCTATGATTCTATGATTCTATGATACGTCTGTTGCAACCCAGACCCTGAGCCAGCTTAGGCACTTTCACAATTAATACAGCAGGACATGATGCTCAAGGTATTGAGGAAATCAAAAATACTGAGTCAGCCATGTAGACCTCTCTATTTCTGCTGTTTCTCTGCTTACAGACAACAAAACCCTATCTGCTCGCTCCCTTCACCTCACAAAGCAGACAGGCAATCTCTCGGTTTCTCCGCTGCAGACCCCGACCTGATCTTCCTTCCCCTGAGACACCTTGCACTCACCATGGCTCAAACAGCCAGCCTGAACTAACAGGGTTTCCTCCAGTCTGCACGCAGCCGTTTAAAGAGAAAATAGATGGACAAAAGGTTTAAGATGCAACCTTGAGAAAGAGGATTGCTTAGTTATCTGCTTTCTACAAGTTTTCATTGGACTTTCAATTGAATTTTAAATTACAATAAATAATGATTTTCAAGAAGAATACAGGTCTATAAACTCCAGCATTGTGCCCTAGGATATAGTGTTACGTGCCCAGTAGCTGGTACCTGCCAGAAGACTCAGAGAAACCCTAGTACAGGTAACCACCAGATAGATTTCTTCCCAGCAATTTTTCTCCTGTTCTCTCTTTTCCAAGGAGTTAAAAGCTTGCTATTGACCCAGAACTAAGGAAAACTGAGACCAACCTCTAAGGATGATACAACTGCAGGAAAGGAAGTGGCACACTTGGTGATGCTACCCTCTCAGCTCAGCTGGGGTAATTGCACACGCTCCTTGTTTTTTCATAATGTGAACTAAAATGCCCTTGCTTAAACCATTGCGGAAGGTTACAGTGCATCAGTGAAGATGGTCAGTACAATCGTTTTACTCCCCACTGCAATGGGCTTAGTTTCTACCCAGCCAGTCTTCATGCCTGGGCTGCAGGGCAGTCACTTACAGCTGAGAGTGGTGACTTCTGAAAACGCGATGCTGCAAGCGCTGACAAAGAGCCTACCCTCTTTTGAAACCTTTGCCTCAAAGGAATGTCTCTGGTTTTGAACACAGTCTCTCCCATCCATTTTAAGGCAGTGTGCAAGGCAGTCATACCGATAAAGAGGAATACTGGATGCCTTTCTTCTCAGCTTCAATCAACGCTGGTTTTGAAATTGCCGTAGGAGTCTTATAGAGTGATGCTGCTGGTGTTCATGTTCTCTTACCCTAATCCAGAGCTGAGCAAGCTGGCTTTATTGTGATTCCCACATGACCTGCACAAGGAATTGGATACTTTATTCTAGCTTAAATTTTAAACTTTAATTAACTTTAGGCATACTTGAACTGAGAGGCTTGTGTGGCATCTCAATAAAATAGATTATTTCCAATTGCCCACGGTACACCTGCTTCAAGGTGTCCCTGGATGATTCGTTCTTTAAGTACAGGGAACTCCAAGTAAATAAATCCTGACATTAAAAGTTTTATCTTGGAGAATCTGATTTACTGCAAAGTTCCAGTAACGGCTCAGAAGATACTTTATTTCTTAAGTATGCCTCCATTGACCCGTTTAGCTCAGCACCTTGATGTCTGTCGCTGTTGACAGCAGATGCCAAGGAAAGATTATAAGAATGGGGCAGGCATAAAGTGCCTGCTCCTGTGATGTGCTCTCCTGCCTTCCAGCACTCTGCAGTTTTGGAACTTAGTGACCCAGAGATGCTTTCCATGTGATCCACAGGCATTACCAGATATGCCTTCCAGGCATTGGTCTCATTGATTTTTGCTCTTTAGGCATCCATAGTCTTGTGACAGTCATATTATGTATTGAAAAAACCCCAAACCTACATTGTACATTTTGAATCTGTCACCTCATAGTACAAGAATTAGGGGGCATTAATGAAACTAAGAATGGTGAGAAAAAAAATCCTGTTTATCTACATGATCTTTCTGATTTCTGAGACTTTTTTTAGAAATGCTTTTTCAGACTGACGAGCCCCAGTTTATCTACTTATTCCTTGTACTGAGGCCATTCCACACCTCTGAACACCTCACATTTCTATATCCTTTTCAGATTGGGACTGTCCATGTGCCTGAGGCAACAGCTCAAATGATAAGAACACCTCAACCACTATAGTTCTCAGGAATGACACTGAATAAAAGAAAAGCTGTGGTAACATCTCTTTCTTGATTTGTAATTTTCCTGAAAGCTGTCAGGTGAGCCTTTAAAAACCACTCACTATAAGGCTAACGTTTTTAAAGGCACTCAAAGATACACATCATTAGATGAGCTGTCAGCATTGCTTCCCAACCTCACCTACTGATAGCAGTGTAACCATAACCCCAGAGATGTCTCCTCTGGTGGGATTCGTCTCACCAGCTGTGGACACCTGCTTCTACATGTCTGTTTCTGATGGGTCACCCGATAACTCTGTATAGGCAACGGAAAGAAACAGGCACTATTGGGAAGCATTTCATGCAACCTAAGTAAGGTTCCTTCACTGGGACAATTTAAAATATACCACCTTCTCTCCACTGACTATTCTAGCAAATCTAACTGGGTAACTCAGATCTTTACTGTAAATTTGGTAAGATTAGCCTTACTTCCTGTGTCCTCAAATGCTTGTGAAAATTTCTAGTCTTAATTTTTATGGCCAGACGTGTTTTACTCACACCCACCTCATGTTTTCCACACATTCATTCATTTGTTGGATGAAAACCAATGTAAGTTCTTTAGATCAAAGAAGAGAACCTTTCCTTTTATATGTTGCATTACACTATATATATTAGCATTTGCGTATGCATACCATGCATAATATATGTGCTATACAATATTAAAATATAGCAATACTGTGTATAGTATTATACATTTGTCTTTCTCAGGGCTGACAATTGCCTGTAACATTAAAGAAACTTGGTTCAAAAACACTCCTGATGACGGAGGGAGGAACAGGGGTCAACTTCTGTTCACTGCTCCTTTCATTCATACAAGGGAAAAATGAACTAACGTTTCTTGGCCTGCCATAACCTGGAGATCAGTGCCCAAATTAAGAGGGTTATAATTTTTTTCTGCAGGAGCTGAAAACCGTGGGTTTCATCCCCGATGCATGATTAAATGATTTAGTGAAGTGCTTTTCTTTTACCCATTAATTTCTTTCCAACACATTTTATTTAGACCAGTGCCTCTAGTCCAGGAGCCATCTGCGACTCTCATGAATGACAAGTGAATTCCCAAAGAATAAATAGAAAAGGGCTTATTCACTACAGATTTTTCAATCACATCCATTTCACTTACAGATTTAAATTGTAACCTGGAATTTGACCAATGTTTCTATTAACTTACCCCTTCATATTATATCAATAAAGCAATTACTTTAACTAATAAAGATAATGGATTATGAGAAAATAAAGAACAACCAGAAGAAGAAAGTCTTCTATACAGATACTAAAATAAAGTTGCTTAGAGATTATCAGTTTGCACAGTTGTGAAATTATTGGGAATGAGTCACTGCAGAAACAGTTAAATGTTACCTAGAGAGATAAGGGGTCTAATAAGAGATGAGTCTTAATGGGTTATGTGGGTGCCCTTAATTCCTTCCTCTTATTGTTTCTTTGTCCTAAAACAAACCTGACAGTATGTCTTCAGATCATCAGGTTAATGAAAGATGTATGTATTGTGAAGGTCAAATAAGGCCTCTGGTTAAAGAAGTTTCAACACAAAAGCCTGAAGCAATTTGAATTTTTCTTGTGCTTCTGATTTCCTAATGCAGCCACTAAAGAGGCAATTTGACAAACATAAAGCACTCAGGGCTTTTTGTCCACACTTGTCAACTGTTTTTTGTTCGGTAAAAGCCCAGTGGAAAGAAAGGGCTTTAAATAGTCATTTGGTTAACATAGAACTTGGATTTAATACACACGCATCTGTACCCAGTGGTGCTTTTTGCACTGTTCTTTGTAAACTGTAAATCCCCCATATGAGGAATGTGCAATCTACATGTGGGAGCTCATCCGCCTTCCCCTACTGCTCCTGCTTTTAAAGCAACTTCTCTTTAGCAGTCATTAGGGGAACACAATGTAAAAAGGTTTTTAAAAGCAAAACAAATTATTTAAATTATTCTTACTTGCATGTTTCCTAACGAACTTCATGTTTCTGAGGGCATACATTAATCTTTATGCATGTATTTTTAAGTTTTATTTAAAAGCTTGAATAAAATTATCTACCAACATGCAAGGAAAAAAACCTCAACCTATAGTTCCATGAACATCATTTAAATCAGTGGATTTACAGAATTATCAGTAGGAAGGAAATAACAGTGTCTTGTTTCCTGTTTCTTTTTTCTAAAATCTTTGTTCCCTGGTTCCATTCAAGCAGAAAATAAGGATACGTAAGAGCTGGTCTATCAAGTAAAACTAGTGGTTCATTAAACATACTTTCCCCTCTTTTCTGGCAGCAAATGCCAAATGTTGGCATGAAACCCTGTGACAGATAATTATGGATTTTTTTCTTTTTTTTTCTTTTTTTTTTTTTTTTTTTTTGTGGAATAACCAACTGCCAGGGAAATACCAACTTATTTTCATACTTCAATGGCATCTATGAAAATGTTCAGAGACTTCCCAGGAACCCAAGGCAAAATGGAAACTGTAGAGAGTCTGCAGAAGTTAAAGACAAGCTGCAGGAAATGGATGGGCCTTGGAGACCCTCAAATCAATTGCCCTCTGGACATACACTACACTAACGAACTTAGGCCCATGTTTAAAAGATCGGATGTTACGTTTAGGAACAGTGATTTCCACACTATGTCAATAGTACTAAAGATGCATGCTTTAGGTGGGCTTGGCATGTGCAGAACCTAATGATTTTTGGTAGTTTAAAATTATTTGGGTTTGTTGTTCTTTAATGCAAATACCTATCAGCAACTAATACACAAACTAAATGTGATTATTAGCCTCTGCTGACTCTTAAGGATCCAGGATGCACTCTGGCTGTGGCACCTGGATCCCCATTCAGATTGGCATCTAAAACCTTGTCAAGACTGCAAGAGCAACTGGCTGCATTTTTAATCCCAGTCAAACCTTATCTCAGCAGCGAGATGTGAGATCCGGGGGAATGGGCTGGCTTGGGAGGAGTCTGCAATGCTTCCCAGGGTTTCTGAGCACAGAGATTTTCTGTAGAAAGATATCATCCAACGAAAAATCTTGTCCTTGGAGAGTAAAGTCCACCATTATATATGAATAGTTGTTAAACTGGCACCAGTTAAACTTATTTTTCCAACACAGATCAGCAGGACTTAAAGAGGTGTTAGAAAGCCATTACGAATCTCTGCTAGGAAAAAGAGAGCCAGATACATTCTGATCATTACAGTTATTAATCTTTTACATAAATTAACATGTAAAAAGTGACTGGACTTTTAAGAAAAATTACACTGGTGAGTCCAGCTGTCAGTCAGATTTACAAAAATCCTTAAACTATTAAATGCATATTCTTAAGGATACAGTTTGACCTTGCTGCTTCTTGGATTGCTAATGATTCATTTTCTTGTTTTCCAGAGGAGATGAATTTTGCAAGAGCAAATAGTTGAAACATGCTTTCAGACCTTCTAGCTCTAGTATGGTAAGGGAAAGAAAAGATGATATCAGGTCTCATCAATAGATGATAAACCCATTGTATTTTAAAAATTCTGCTGAAAATCAAGGAGTAAAAGTACAAGGAAGTCTATTTTGTGAAAAGAAAGGAGAGAAGAAAACTGGTTTGATCTCTAGATTTTCTCCTTGTAGACACTTATTTAAGATTTTTGCTAGCAAGAACCATTCAGAAGATTGAGATTCTGTCAGAACATCAGATCTTTCCTACATGGTACTCATTATACCTACCTAAAAAGTGTGCACCGGGATTTATTCTCATTTAAATGTGTCCTAATTTTTAGGCTTTTTCTCCTATGATGTCTTTTTCTCTCCTTTTTTCTTCCATGACTCTGATCATATTGTACAATCTCCTGGTAGCTCCTCACAGTTGCATGTCCTCTATATGTTTAATGAGCATTCTCCTTTTCTATCCTTCCGTAGTTAATGAAAACAGGCTCTGAAGCATCCCCCTTGATTATCACTACAGAGTACGTATTTCCAGCCTGTTTTCCACCTCAGCCTGTTGTAGTTCCATTTAGAAATGTATTTTCAAAGCCTGCTTGTGAGAATGCTCTATAAAGCAATGCGAAAAGCCTTATTACAGACACCACACAGGGTATCTTCCGCTCCTCTCTTATTCACAGAGCTGCAGAAGGAAATTTGAAAGGTTTGACATTATTTGTTCTGCCAAGACCGCGCTAGCTGTTGCTCAGCTCTATCTTCAGCTCCCATCATTCTTCCTTTTGCTCTGGCTCCTATGCAGTTGCTCTCGCCTCTGCAGCTTTTCTGCCAGCATGATGACAAAACTTCCACTGACAAAATTTTTTGCTGTCTGTGGGATGCAGCTATCATTCCCTTGATTTGCTATCTTCATACTTTGATTTGCATTTCTTTTTCGCCCCCCTTTTTCCAAATATTTTAATGTTTTTCTATCTGTTGAGAAAACTCATGCAAAGGCTCTCATTCTTTGCCTCTAATTATATTCCACCTCTCTGGCTGCTTCCTCAATTTCTTCTCACTGTTGTGTCTATGTTTTCCCCTCTGCCTCTAGTCCTTCAGACCACCCTCTGACTTCCTCTATTCTTTTTCCTCTTCCAAGAGCCCCCACAGCTATTTCTATCATCTTTATAATCTATTCTTTACATGCCATTCTTGCTAATTCAAAACAACAAACAAAAAACTCTTCTCACCTCATCTGCATCACATTATCCTCCACCACTGGAAACTAATAGATAGAAACCTTTTAAATATCTTTGTCACTTCTGAAAATGAAGAGGAAAGATTAAGTCAGTTTTAGTGATTTAATCTGGGACCCATGAGCACTATAGTAATCCAGGATTATATTCTCATAGTTATTTTTTAAAGCATGTGTAACAATATTCCTATTTGCTAGTCTGACAGCAACAGCAACATAGTCATAACTTTTTACAAATTGACAACAATCCCAAGGCTTCTGCCTTCTAAATAAGGCCATTCTGAGTTTCCAGCTCTTACAAAGTAATTATGTTTTGTACTACATTTACAATGGAAATGGATTAATTCAGTCCAAAGAAATAGGCTTTTTCAAAGGAAATCAAACCGAGGGAAAGTAGCTCTGCAATCTGAGAATTCACACAAAGCAGCAGCTGATCATGCCTACACACACTGGGAATTTCTTTTAAAAGGAAAGGTCTAATTACAACTGGCACTTTGAAACCAAATAATTCTGCTTTGCTGAAAAGTGACATAATTCTTCTGACACTGCTAGCATGGGGCACAACGTGCAGCAGTCCCCATCCTCTCACCTCCAGTTCAAAATAAATAAAATATAATAGGATTTTTGTTTAATTTTTAATGTCGGAACTTTTGCATTTTCCTTTGTAGCATTGTGTCAGGGAAAAGGTTTAGAGAAAGATCAGGCCAGGCAAATTAATGAAAATCAAAGGGCTTGTTTAATTCCCTACACAGTGGTAATAAACTCAGAGCAACAGTATTTATGCTTCAAAAGTATCATTTGAAGAATTTACAAATTGCATTTTTAAAATCTGACAGATGACCTCAAGAGGTAAATCCACTTAAACAAATCACATTCTTTTAAAATAAATGTCATTCCCCCTACTCACAGCAACACCCTCCATTCGCTTATCAGCATTTGCTCTAACAATGCTCTTAAGTCAACTCTGACTGTATCTGTAATACAACTGGTTGCTGGGGATGAAGGAGATAGCTGTACACTCTGAAAGGAAGGTTTCTCGCAGGTGAGAAATGCAGGTGGACTCTGGATTGTTTGGATGGGGAACAGGTGAGGACTGTCTACCTGGCCCCAGTTTTAGGACAGGGAAAACCCAAGAATACTATCTAAGAAACATGAAGGTATCAAAACCTACCAGTGTATTCATGAAGGATGAAAAAGGGTCTAGGTAATTTCATCCAGGATCATTTTCTAAATCTCATCTAACTCTATATTAAAGCCTGATAACCCTATTTAAAATGCATTTCTTATCCCAGGGAGGTGTGACCTTTCTATCACTCGCTAGTCCAGACTAGAGTACTTGGCTCTTTCTCCATTCAACTCTTTTCACAGCCTCTCCATCTTTTATATAGAAAAGAATTCTTCACCAAATTTTTATGCTGTAATTATGAATTTAAAAGTTTCCAACACTATACAAGGAGTTTAAACTCATTCAGGTGGCTTAATACTAGGCAAGCAATGCCTTGTTCCTTGCAATATTTCTATAATGTTGATCTTGTTTGTGTTTTTTGTTTTCATTTGTCTTACTGCTGTGCAGTCTGAGAGATGTTACCCCATAATCCTATCCCCTTTCTAGCAACCCAGAGCGTGAAGGTAAACCTCCTGGTGCTTCTGAGTCCTCTCCTGCACTTGGGTTCTTCACCAAACACTGACTTCCATTTTGCATTGATTATTGTTTCTCAGCTTCAAGCAGTCTGAATGGCAGAGTCAGCCAATCTCTGCAACCAGGCGGCTTCTGAGCTGACTGAAAAGCAATCAGAAGTACATTGTTTGAAAAAGTCCAAGCTTTAAAATATCCTCTTGGTCCTTTACAGTCAGACCATCAAACAGCTGTGCAGCATTAACACAAGTGAATTGCGAAAGTTTATATTCTTTCATGCTGATAATAACAAAAATTCAGTTTCTTCCCTGTCTGCCAGATTTATCAGTCATGAATGACAAAGTGAAAGGGAAAAAAAAAAACCAAACACCCAAACCAGAGAGAGAAATAGAAAGAGAACCACTTCTCTCCTTGTTTACAGCTTGGCCAAATTACCTCACGGCTGGGCTCACTCCACCTGTACAAGAGGGACTTGTTCCTGACAGTGCAGCCGCTACCTTGGGACAGGGCACTTCAAGGGAGGAGCTACTGTTACTTTCAAGCCCTATGCACCATTTAAATTCCAATGTTATACGTAAGCCTCTCAGGCAACTCTATAAAAAGGATCAGTCCACTTGCTGAAATGGAAAGCATTTATGTATCTGTTCAGATGCCTCATCCCCAAAGAGGCAACATGTTCCTTAAGTTTCCTAGTTCCAAATGAGGAAACTTTTGGAACTAGATTTCCTAGTTTCCAAAAGCTCCATAGCCTCAAAGTCCACGTGTGCTTTGGCCATGCCCAGAACAATATGTCTCAATAGTGCTGAGCAATTAAGCACTTAGCTGATCCCAAAGTTTTGAAAATATCCAGAAACCCTTCTGAGGTCTGATTTGGAAGCCCTGCTTTGAAAACCTTGACCTGGCTGGACTCGTGCGGCGCTCAGCTGTAGGGAAGGGATGGCCACGCTGCGGGGTGGGAGGCGAAGGAGCACTTCTCTGCCAGGACATCTCAACTCACCTCTTCTAATTGATAGTCCTAATTCACCAGGTTGGAAGATAGACCAGGTTTGTGACCTGCTCTGTGGAAGGAAACGCTCTGTTGCATGGGAAAATTAAATATGCATCCTGCATATGATAAAGAAAAGGGGAAAGAGAGAAGAGGAAAATGACTTTTCATTCTCATGGTTCATCTGGGACGAAGGTTATCTGGCATTCAGTCTCTACTCCAAAGGATATGTACACATGCTGTTTCAAGATACTGACGTTCTGGCTTGTAATAAAATGTGTTTTTAAACCCAAGAAGTGTTGGACTACACAGTGAATCTGCACTTAAAATTACTGCATTTGGGATGTGATCATTTTTAAAGACGATAACATCTGTTTGAAAGCTGAACAAAAATTGAGCTCATGGGTTTGCAGGAACTTATTAAATAACATAAGACAGATTGTCTTTCTTTCATACAAAACTTGCGTCTTTTTTTTGCTTTAAAAAGAGAACTACAAGCGCTATGCAAAATGAAGTCAAAGGCTGCTAACACTTCCACTCTACAAATGGTGTTTACTAGTAATTATTTGCTGGATCAAGCTGGTACTAGTGCTGGTGTGTTCCCACTGAAATAATAACCATGTAATTTTTAAATCATATCTATCACTGCCCCTTGTCTCTGTAGCCTTCTTTAGCTTTACACCTTCCTGCATTGGCAGAGCTGGACTCTTCACACACAGCTGCCTACATCAGGATTTCAGCCTCCTGGCTAAGGTATTTTTTAAAATTCAAAGATGTTTGCTTCACATCTGTACATCAGTTGAGTTTTGCAAGTGTGAGCTTAAGTAGAGGAAAAGGTGAAGGTTTCTGCACGGTTATTGCAGCTGGTATTTAAGAATCAAAGGATCTTTCTCTCTCTTTACCCCAGATATTTTAGGCTTACAAGGGTTCCATGGTAAATAATGTGCAATACGCAGCTCATGATTCTCAATATAGTTATTTGGATCTGTACATCAGACACACTGTGTCCCACATTGCCTTCATACAGCAAGGCAGACACCTTTGAAACCTCCAGAGGTTCATCCCACTTGTCTAATTCAAATACTTATATTTAAGCCTAGTTGCGTATACAGAAATACATATATATGTACTTACACTTGCATGTAAAAGTATAAAAAAGCCTTTCAGTCACAGTGAGAAATTAGTTTCTTCTCATAAGCATGTGGCAATATGTTTGGTATATTATTTAGATTATAAATCAGTATAAATCAGTATAAAATGTTCAGTGTAACATGATGACTTGAGGAGAAAAGTGGGTGAGACTCCTATTTAGATGGCACTCTCACGATTTTTAGTACTCTGAACTGAAAAAACACAACAAAACCAACTCTGTCCCAGGAGAACAGTGTGTCGGGTGAGGCCCGCAGGAGGCTCAGGCTAATGGTACATGGAGTGGATCAGCACTGTTTTTTCAAGGCGGGCTGCACTGCCTGGGCAGGGCTCTCTTCATGCTGCCCTCCCTAGACAATATGCACATACACCAGTTAGGCACGTGGGGTCCCCTTCTGGGGGCCTTAGAGGCATCTTCCTCTCTCCATTGGCAATCTAGAGAATTTATACATTTCGTTTATGTCCACCAGAAAACTCAGCCTGGGAGAAAATTAGTTACTCAAGCTTGTAGATGGATTTATCAGTAGATGAAGGTAGTGGCAGCAGAGAGATGCATTTTGCTGCAAAATGAGGAAATAGAATAATTGTAGTTTTATGCTAGCAAGATCAGCCTTCAGTGACTCCAAGCCTATTTATTTTACTTATTCGTGCTTTCTTTCTTCTTCCTCTTTCTTTTTTAACCTTATTTCTTCAGTATTTGTACCCAGAATATTTTTCACACATTCATCTGTCTGCCTGTGGATGCTTTTCTTTTCTCCTAGGTCAGTTTACACCAAGATATCAGTATTTCACTATTTTTGAGATGATTTCTCCACAGTCACTCTGACATTGATATGCCCAGTAGCGAGGTGCACAATGACTCCTGACCATGCGAAGCCAGGGGGTGGGATGGGGATTGCAAGCTAAAAACCTGCTGAGGACTTGATAGCTTAGGAGCACCAGCCCTGCTGGGACCCACAGCTTCAGCACTGGTGAGAGATCTGGGGAGCAGAAGCGATTTGAAAAGGGGCAATGAGATGGCTTTGAGTACTGGCATGAATGGTATTAGTGGGATGAACAGCCTTCAAGGGCATGGGTCAAGCAGAAAAGGATGGGATAGGGAGACGTGGCAAAGGAAAGAGCAAAAGAAAAAACCGATACAGTCAGGCCCACATAATAAAGCTTCTGGTAATCACCACCCCTGAACAAGCTTCAGCGCTGGAGAAATTCATCACAGTCATGTAGTAGCACAATGATTCTTCATATTGTATAATAAATGCTGTCAGCCTTATAAAGTGACTACACTTGCAACTCTCAGGGAGAATTGGATCATTTTCTCATCACAAAACAAAGATAGACATTGGACAAGAACAAATTATGGAACTTGAATGTATTTATTTTTATTCATTGTGTTATTTTATGGAGTTGAAAGGATTTCCTGTATAAAAATATTAATCATTGGGAAAACTTTTTTTTTTCCTGATAAGTACTTTATACTGCTAAAAGTTTCTGCTAATAACATGTGCAAACAAATCCAACAGTCACTCAAAGGCAAGTTTCTCCTGCCTTTGTCCTTTGTCAAGACGACTGGCAGGAGACAGCCAAAAGATTGAGCTTCTTCAATAATGCTGTTCTGGTTTAGTTACTTTATTAAAGTTCTAGTGGTATGTTCTCACTGAGGACCACGGGCATTACAGTTTCTGTTGGACAAGTGTCATATTAGGTTATATTTTAATTCTGGGGCAAAACCTTTTGGACACCTAAGTGTTTTTGCATGGCAGTAGAGTCAAGCATGCAAGAGCAATATCCAGTATTATTCAGGTCATGCAGAGCAACAAAATGCTGGCTTACTATGAGTCTGCCAATACTCTAAATGTCTGAAATCGCCAAATCTTCTACTCAGGTGCAGAAGAAAGCCGATAAATTGCCCTCCTCTGAAGTACATGCCCTCTGCCTGTATTATTTATGCCCCTTCTAGCCAAAGAAACTAAGCTATCTGTTTTATAACATTTTAGGCTTTGCCTTGTTAGCTTTATCATAACTCTGTTTAATGGCAGTTTGCCATTATTCAAGTTCTGAAGGATCCTGAAGCACTTCACAAACCATAACACAAACTATTAACTGGGGTTACTCTGTTAAGCACTCAGAGGCATCTGTCCCTAAGGCTGTTCACTGTTCCTTTTTTTTTGTTATATCTATTTTGACCTCACAGTTGTGGTTTTTTAAATTATTATCATGCTTCTGAGTCTCAATATGAAAATGCTCTAGGCAGGAGGAAGAAAATGCAGCCTCTAAACATCAGATTAATATGTACCACTGTAATACTGTATCTTGGAACACGCAATTGGAATAAAATGTACTTCCGTGATAATATAAACACCAGAAACTAGTTCTCCCAATATATTGTAGATATATTTTCCAGGACAGAGATAAGGGAGTAGAAATGTCAAGAAATCTCTATCCACAGGTTGATTTTAAACCTGTGGGTTTGTCCTATTCCATTGACTGCAGACATTTTCTTGTTTTTCTTTCACCCATCACTACAATAATCCAGTACTTGATAGCCAAAAGGAATAACTTAGCTGTTTTTTTTTTAATGATAGATATTTTTTAATGATAAACATATAACTTACTTGCTACATCTATGTCATAGAGCAAGTGAAACCTTCACAAGCCTCACCTCTGCAATTTTCCTGATAGCAACTTCTAAGGTCGAGAAAACTCAAGAGGTGTATAGTTCCTGCCCGTGCTATGTTTCTACCAGCTTTCACTATTTATTACTCACATTTCAGGATTTTCAACCAGAACTATTAACCTCTCATTGCCCTTTCCAAAACAATTCAGAATTCCTGAATTTCTAGTGCATTGCTGCTACTCTTTCAAACTAGTTACTCCATTAGCAAATGTTGCTGCTTTTGCCAAGTAACCGTTCCATATGGATGCATGATACAACTATTTTCTAGGTAGTTACATAAATGTTACTGACAACGGCATCATGAGTCTCACCAAGCTGAACCCATAAACTTACTTCCTAAAAGAGGGAAATTATCAAATTATATAGTGTGGTAGTGTTATAAATGGAGATAACTTTTGAATCTTTCTAGGCCGCGAGAGCAAAACAAGATAGCCTGGCACTGGTTTGGTGTTACGTGCCACCTATTAATAAAGCATCAAAACGCAGATCACCTTTGAAATAAAAAGGAAAAGAACTTAATCTTTGTCTAGATAACTGCATTTACAGAAAAGGTGTATATCTATCTATATAAAACATATTGAGGTGTATCAGTCCCAAGCAAAGAATTTGCACCTTGGTCTGAAAATATGTCTTCTCGCAGTGTGCTCTGGGCCCCAGTTCGCCTGATGAGGATGTCTGCATATAGCATTTATTGGAGTCTGAGTCATTACAGATGCATTACTCAGAAGAGAAAAAAAATTGCCTTGCAGAACTGATACAGGAACCAGCGTATGAGAAGCCCAAAATTCAGTGAGCAGAAGGCAAACATGCACTGTGCAATATAAAAGTACTCAGAGGCAACTGAGAAAATTCTTGAATTGGGAACCTGTGTGTAAGGGAGAAATAATTTCATCTGCAGCCCTGAGTCTAGCATTTCCTACCAGCTGGTTTAGCTTATGGTTGCTCTAAATCCCTTTCTTTGCCCCACTTAATACTTACTTAGGGCATAGCAATTTAGCTGTCCGTCAAAGCGTTGTGAATTCTTGGTGCCAGACAGCTAACATTTAGAAGCTGCAGCACTGAATATTTCATTGGATTTTTGATTCTTTTTCCCAAGAGAAATTGTAGTTTTGTTACAGGATGCTGTGACCAGGAGTCCCATAATTAGACCTTCTGCAGTCATCAGCTTCTCTAATACAAAAATGAGACCTAACCACACTGTCCTCCCAAGCCTTTATCATCCATTTTGATTCTGTGACCCTACTGTTCTCTCTGTGACGATTGCATATTGGTCTCTATAACTTCCCTTGGCTGCGTGCCAGATCAAGAAAAGGGGTGGATACTACATTTTATATAGCTCCATGACCTCTGCGAGGCTAACAGCAAATTGCCAGTGCAGCTGTCAGCTGGGCGGTTTGTGTTTGGCTAAAAGCAAACGTCAATAATAATCAGCATCTGTTGTGGGTCCTACATTACTGGGCACATCTTCAAGTGTGAAGCACAGCTCCGAGTGAAGCCGCTTATTTAGCTGCTTAAATATGGATCAGGAGCATCCATTTTTTGTCGTTGCTGTGGTTTTGCTGTTTGTATGCATGATCAGTGTTGCTTCCCCCTGCCCATTCTGACCACCTTGGACTAGAGATAACTAACATGTGGCTAAGAGGAAAAGTTTCTATTAAAAGGATTAAGTTTTAATCTATAGTGAATTCCCTGTCTTACATGATACTGAGTTATGTTTGAACATTATCTGTCCTTTTGCATAGATCAAATGAAGTCTCAGGGAGGACTCTGAAGAGTGCTAACTGTGCTGCTTATCCTTCAGTTTAACCTTTAAAATCTCATAAAATTTAGTGCCATTTCACACAAGAAGAAACAATGACATCAGTTAGTCTGACTTCTTGTATACTGCCTTTCTCTAAAGCCTTGATCTACTGAGGACTGAAATCAACTTTAGATAAAGGTCATGGCACAGAGATAACAGGGGACACCCAATGCCCACAGTGGCAGAGAACCAACTAGGTCAGATCTGCTTAAATGATCCTGTGGACAGTCTACACCTCATGGAGAGGACAGGGAAAAAAACCATGGTTACTTCCAGATTGAGAACTTGCACTAAAGATCAATCTGGAAGTAATCAGCTTGTGTCTCCAGAGAGTGTCCTATCATGCAAGTACACCCCAGGGGACTCCCAGTGCCCTCCAGCAATAATTCACCATCCCCAACATTCACAGTCCCAGAAAAGATTTTATATCAATCCCTGGACCATCACATTTTGAAAAACTTACCAAGGATAGAGCGAGTCTTAAATTAGAGTGATCCACTATCAAAGTAAGGAACAATTTCTGGAGAAATTCCCTCAGTTCCTGTGAATTGCCATTCACTCATCAAGTCCAGGTAAATACAGTACAAATCTCTTTAATCCCAGTTTCTGGTATCGAGGATGACAATATTACACCTGGACATAAATGGAAGTAGGTTACTCTTTATACTTAGGCTGATCCCAGTGCTTTAGCAGTACATTGCGGTCGCTCGCTATTCATTGCCAGGATTTATGGTTATGTAATAGGTTGCTTAGACAAGGATTCCTGTGATATTTTTAGCCAGTTTTTCTTTCTTTTTTTATCTCTTCTTTTAGGCCAGAGATTCAGAACTCCTGTAGTATTTAGCCTCAGGGTAGGCTTTCTCCCCTTATCTTTCTCATTTAGACAAGAACATTTTCCTTTCTTCCTTTCCTCCTGCTTTTTGAACTACTACTGCTGACAGGGTGTATGTACTCAGCAAAACAGAAGGCTTTGTAAACCTCCTGAACACCCGTTCAGGGAAGAGACATTTGGCTCATGAGAGAGATATTTCCATGAAATTCATGGAAAACTGAGCATCTCATTCCTCCAACCTTCTTTGAAAAATCAGTCTACAACTCTTCTAAACATCAGACTACGCTGAGTTCAATCTTTCTGCTGGTATAGACTTACTATGCAGACTCAGACACAGACTCATTGCCAGCCTACATGAAGATCATGGAGATTAAAGAAAATGACAAGTCATTTGATATTATGCATGACCTCTATTTCTCAAGATAGCTTGAGAATCAGCATCTTCCCAATATTTTATTTACCCATAGACCTCAAACTTCCTCCCATTTCAGCTTTTTTAAAAAATCTTATTTAAAAAATTGCTTCGTTTCTTATCTGAGCCTTCAAAATCAGTGTAAAATATTCAAAATGAAAGTAATAGAAATGTCTGTAGCTGACTCTCCATCAGTGTGCACATACCACCCTCTTTAATACCAAAGGAATTTGTTATGATCTCTGTTATTCCTGAGACCACATAAATTAAAATAATAAGACAGCTAAAATAAAGTGTTACCAAATCTTAATCTCTAAAAGTGGTATGAAATATTTTCCAGTAAATAAAAGCAGAAAGAACTAATGATCTAGAGCTTTTAGCCTATTTATGTGAAAGACTAAAATAAACCTAGATTCTAAGTTTTGATCAATAATAAAAATGTGCAGTCTAGAAAATAGTCAGTCTAACAAATATATACATTGGACTCCAGCTGAAAATGTGGACATTTGTTAGTCAAATATTTTGGTGGGGGAAATTCACTCTGCAGTTTGGAGGGGCTCTGTGTTAACTTCAAAGGAAATGTAGCTATTTCTGGTTGTTATTACAAGAAATCCTTCATAGACCTAGACCTCTGTGGAAAGAATGCTAACAATTTCAAATGTCATAGGCCAGTATTGACACGTGCTTTGAAAAAGGATCAAATTCAGTGTAAAATATAGAGTCAAGAGCAGGATTTTGGCAGCCACAAGAGATTTTCTTTCCAGGTGTAGGCATCAAGTAATTCACATTTTTTTGCATCTCCTTATATAATGTAATTGTGGAAAAATGAGCAAACTCACCTTTTCATCAGTTAAAAAGAGCAGAAGGACTTGGTTCATTATGAGAGTTTTGTACCTTCGTTGAAAATCTTCTTTTAGCTGTGCAGGACATAGGAACACAGAATAGATGATGCTTAAACCTTGGATGCTTGTGACAGAGAGAAAAGGCACAATTTTCTCATCTTTTCACTTCATATTGCAAGTAAAAGTATCAGTCTTACAGTTCTTCCTAGGACACATTTCCTAATGTCCCCGTTAGCACAGTTAATTCTTAAGTGGTGAGGAAAAGGGGGACAGTGGGATGATCTTCTCCAAAAAACACACCACGTCCACCAGGGAGGTGCCCGTGGCCGCAGCCCCAGAGGAAGTCCTGCAGGAGGGACCATGCTGCTTTATGCAAAGGAGGATTTTGACTCAGTCAGGCTTTATAGCCTTTAGGACACTTTTGGTTGAATGCAATGGTGGCTTTGACAATTTCAAAGTGCTCCTGAGCAGCACCAGTGTTGCACTAAATCTTCTAATGCCGGAAGAAAAATCCCCAACCTTATGCCTGATTACTTTTTTCCTTGTCTAAATTCAGGACATAGCTGAAATCTGTAGCTGCATACATCATACATCATACATGATGGGAGCCTCTTAACCCTGAGAACCAGCCGAGAGGGCAGCACAGGGTTGTGCATTTGCCTTTGCTGGGGCAATTCGGATTTCACAAACACCCTTTAGGCACGGACAAAGTGGCATCCCCTGTTCCCTCTCCCACCCATCAGACACCTCCACATCTGAACAACCCCAGGGCAGTGGGTAGCTCCTAGCTGGAAACACGGGGAAGAGAAGACAAGGGGGAATCCAGGAAATCCAGGTGATATCTCACGGTCCAACAAGTGAAGTCGCCACGAGATTATGCCTAAACCTCATATTAAAAATTAAAACTTTTATGTAAATTAAAAATTATATGTAAGAGCTGTGCCTGAACATTACGTTTATACTGTGTTCTCATCAGGTGTTCAGGCACACTAACATTGGCTCTGTCCCCAGATACTGATAGTGAATCTCGACACTCAATTCACCTGCCCAGTTGTCATTTTGTCATGGGACTTCATAGAATCATAGAATCAAAGAATATGATTATAATATAGCATTTGAGATGTTCCAGGACACCCAAGGCACCTGCACAGGGCTAGGAGGACCAATGGGGATACCCATGCCCTTCTGGAACCAAGAGGGCCCATGATCATTGGGTACCTCGGATGTCACTACACACCTATATGTGGGCAACTGGATTGAACATTGACTGTCACTGTTTTAGATACAATAGAAAATTAAAATAATTTTTATTTTTAAGAATATGGTTTCAAAATATTTTTCGTCCAAGTGGTGCACTGAAAGTCTTGGAGGCTTTTTCTGATGTCAGCGATAAGCTGAAAATCTCAGTGAAACAAATTCCTTCTCTTGTCCCCTGCAGTCACTTGCTGATCTTTGCTGCCTTGCCAGATTTTGTACTTTTTGTCATTTGTTCTTGGCTCAGCAGATGAAGATTAGTTTAGAAACAAATGAAAGAGGAGTAAAATGCAGATGCTAAATAAAGTAACACATGTTAATGGGCATCCTACAATTTCTTCCACTTTAGCCAAAATTGTCTCTAACGGTGGATGAAAGGAAGAGGATGGGAAGCAGATGTTTCTACTGTCTGTAGCAATTGATTGTAAATTGGCCTGACGCTTCCCCCAAAGAGTTCGTGAAGAACATTTGATTCAGTGAATCAGTCCCAAACCCAGAGTTGAAGCACCAGTATCTCAGCCAGAACAATCGACCACTTGGACCTGATCGGGGAGGGAGGGTGGGGAACAACCAACCAATCAGAGAAAATCTTTTGGCTTTACATAAACACATTTCTTTTGCCACAGGTGAAGAATTGAAATACTAGAGTCATCCTGTAGAGTAGCTACACCTCACATTGATAGCCTTGGGAGTTGGCCATAGACCTCCATGAATCAAATTTAGGAAAATAAAAATTTTGTTCACTCTAGAACATGTTCCCTTGTAAAATAAAATGGTACCATTTGGGAGGAGCTGTCACCTCAGTTCAGATACAGCAGAAGACAGGAATAACAGATGGCAAAAGTCAGTTGTGGGACATGTGCTGAACTAAATGAAAGGAGAAAATTAAGAGAAAAAAAAACCACCTAAACAATCTCAGTTAAATTTTAACTAAAGTTTAGGTTTGAAACTGTATTTTAGTCATTAGAACTGGGTTTGACTGAAGGTGCAGAAGTCTTATAATGAGATAAAAATAGGCTCTAGTGTTAGATGTGAAACACAAATCAAGGCATAAAATAGCAGAAAATTATTTTAATGCAAACAATTATTTTAGTGCATAGCAGTGAAGACGTACAGAAACACTACTTTAGCTTGTCAGAAAAACAAATTGGAATAACAATCACACTTCCCATAAGGAGAACCTAAATAAATATACTCAAAGGAAAACTAAGAACAATATGTCCTCCTTTTGAAGCATGAGGAAAAAGTAAAACAACAAAAGAAAGGATAATATAGAAAACAGCATGGAGAGAAAAATATTAAAGAAATGGGTTATAAACGCTATTGCCAGAATGTTGCATAATGATCGCTTTTATGAACAAACAGAACTGGAAATGTTGCCCACTTGCTTTCCAAGAAACTTCCAACAGGTCAGGAATGTGACATGATTAAAAAGGAGGACAGTTTTCTCCCTCTGAAGCAGTGAGTACTGGGCACTTTATGTACTCTTCGAGAAGTACACATGCTCTGCTAGCTTTTCAACATGCCTCATGTTCTGTCTATTTTCTGTCAGCTCTGGGGAATTGAGCAACACGCTTTAAGGACGATGGAACTTGAGAGTTTATCAAATTCAGATTTCTAAAGAGATAAATAGTATACCAAAGAGAGTCTGGATTTATATTTATTTTTCCCAGCAAATCTGGAAAATTTCAGTCACATTTTATTTTCCTGGATTTTCCTGATCTCCTTTTCTTTCTAAGATAAGAGGGAAAAGAGGGACTCCATGGTGGGTGGAAGGAGGGGTTGTTCTGCTAAATAAATACTCAGTGGTACAAATCAGTGGTTTTCATGCCCTGAGGTACAACCACTGTGGGAGCTATAAGAAAATCTAAAGATTAAGATCTGCTAACAAAAGCTTGCAGCCATTCAGTCCCCAGTCAAAGGGAGAAGAGAGAAGACATTATCACTGCTGGTGCACGTGCAAGCGTATGTTCTCCCTCCTCCTGCCCCATCTCCCCTCCTTGTGAAAAAACTGCAGGCTGGAAAACATAGCTCCCTGGCAGGCATGAACATTGCAGCCAGTAATTACGGGCTGCTCCTGGATGGTAATTTCATGCGGCATGTTGTAGTAGCCCCGCCAGTTGAAGGAGCTCCCTCTGTATTCACACTCCTCCCATGGCCCGCCTGTGTGCTCTTCTGCTCATGCCAGCTCACACCCATCTTTAGGCTGAGGTCAATATACCTCAAAATGGTGGTTGCAATAATCAAAAACAATCTTGTGGTGGGTTGAAACCTGAAGGGGAGAGTGGAGTGTTGGGGTGGGGAAGAGGTGGTTAAAGGAAGACAGATGAACCAGAAGAGCAAATACAGATGTAACACACCTTAGAATGTTCTTCTGGCCTGGCTGGCAAGCTGGATGCTTTCTCATTTTGAAGAATTTCTGTTTGCGTGAGTGAATTGCCATCCCGTAGCAGTCTTCCAGTAAGTATTAAACAGGACAGGTCACTGAGGTTGTCTCTATATTAGTAAACTAACGAGTACATCTACAGTGGTAAATAACCTGGACCACTGCTGGCTGTGAGGCTGTGTGGGACCTGTGCAGTGGTTCCCTGCCACCCACCAGAGCAGGCAGCTGCATTCAACCCCTTAGCAGCAAGATGCCCCAGTCTGTACCACATCCTGCATGAAGTCTCAGCATCTCATGGCAGGAAACAACAGAGCAAGCTGCAGTCATGCCAGGCCAATCTTTAGAGTTTAATCTTTGGGACGCTTGTAGTCCTGAGGTCCTGTCCCCTGGGCTTGCTTAATTTACTAGTAGAGACACAGCTAACAAGGCTAGCAAGTAGCCATTAATTTTTTTAACATGGTTTGGGCTCTTCTAGGCAAGGTGTAGGCACAAGTTCAGGGGACAGAAAAGACCAGGGACTGCTGCCAGTTAGCAGTATGGACTACTACGGGCCAGTATGTGCACTCAACACCTAATAATGTATTAATACACATATAGTAAGTGTGCAAGCATGTATTTTCCTGGGTTTGGCAGACTGATGGCCCAGGGATTACTGCTGATGTGACTATATGGATTCCAGAAATTTCAAAGAAGATGCATTAATATTTTTCATAGCTGAAGGGAAACCCTTCAGAAAGCATTCCTCCTGCATAAGGAAAGTAAACATTGAAAATTTGGTCTGAGGGACGGGATGGAACAAAACACGCAAATTTTACGTCTTCTACAAAACAGTAATTTAAATTCACAAAGGTAAAAGTTTCTAGTCAAGCTACTAAATAGCAAGACGCTGTGTTTTGAGAGAAAATAGGCCAAAATGCATCAAGAATTGTCTATGATGATTTATTTTACGAGAAGGTCCAGCGAATTTCTGTGGCTTAATTTAAGATCATGTCTACATTAGTGTTTTAGTCCAGATCAGGAGGGTGCTTTGTTCCCATTTCCCATGATTTGATTCACTTCATGGGGAGCATAAAGAGTTTTCTTTGCATGAAACCAGAAGGTAACTCCAAGCACATTCCTCACGGGCTCCAAACACATGGGGTGGTTCAGTCCAGGGGGCCCACCTACAGCTAACCCAAAGTAAAACCCACTGAAGTGTGTATGGTATAAACACTAACACCAAATGTTATACGTATCTGCTCCCAGTATCTGCTCTACTGGCTGGTGTAGACATACCCTGCAGTGCTTTCTGTCTATAGCCTAGATATTAGAGTGTTTTTAACATTTTGAAGAATAGTAGATTAAATAGGTAAAGCAGAATTTTAACATGCTATTTTGAAATTTCGGAAAGAAGAAAGCCAGAAACATTGTACTATAACACATCTAAAGAAAATCCAATCCTTTTATATTCATGGTGGGTTTTGTATTGTTTATGCTTTTTTTAGCCTGAAGCAATACATTTGGCATTACGTCCAACCAGCAAGTTGCCAAAAATTTAGCCTTAACATTCCAATGGACTGAACCAGATTTGGCTTAGTCGGATACCCTGGTTGTATACGTACAGTGTTATTTATGTCCAGATATAAATATTTATATTTATATCTGTGAGGCATATATGGATTACCCTCACGGTGCAATATTTAATTTCTGCAGAAATACATGATACAGGAGTCTGTGAAGTGTGCAAAAAGCACAGAGCTTCAGGTATTCACCATTCTAATTTCTTCATTACTCAAACATTTCCACTGAAGAGTAGACAAAAATGCTTAAAACCTACCAAATGGACAGTAAGGGAATCATTAATGATCATCAGTATCATTTATAAACATCTGAAATGACAAATCTTGGGGTTTAGATTTTTAGGGCATTTGGAAGTCCCCAGAGGAGATCAGAGCAGGCACCCCATAAGTAACCTTCATTTCAGTGGCTACAGTTGTTGGTAGCAGATTCTTTGGGTCAGTACAAGAACCACAACCGAGAGTTTCTTAAATTAGTTGTAAACTGAATGAAGAAAAATGTTTTCTTTAAATATCAAGGAGTTTCAGCTGTAGAAGTAAGGCCAGTCACAGTGGTTAAATATTCTCTTGTGACTTTCTAAATACAGGCAAATGCATCACTGAGTTTTATTTCTGTACAAACAGGATACGGGCTGTACATGGTATGAGTGAGTCCACTAGTCCAACACTTAAATGTTCGCAGAATGCATCTATCTGTGAAGAGAGGTGTTATGTACTATTCACAGGCTTTATAAAATAAGAACTGAATATGGAGTTATTATACTGCCTCATGTCACAGTGGAAGCATATAATCTTTTATAAGTATATATAAACAGTAACACTTGAGATAATAATGACATAACACTATATGCATGTACAGTATTATTCTTCCTCTTTTATTGCTAAGCAGAAATAAAAGTAAAAATTAATAACTGAGCTAGAGCCTAAGTGCTTCGCTCCCTTTGCAGATCATCTGCTCCTTTGAGTATTTCCCCATCTATGCAGATACAGTATTCACAGTCTGGACCCAGATTACAGGAGCTTATGTCTGAGAAGTTGGAATGGTCAAAAGATAAAATCTGATATAACTGAAAGGCTATATCTGAAAGGGCAGCTGAAAGCACAAGAGATGTAGACACATGAAACAAAGCAGAACAGCTTGGTTGGAAATGAATTGGGGCTGAGCGAAGTGCACAATCTTCGAGGTGTTGAAACAAGATACCACACAGCATCTACAAGAAAGACATCCTGTGCACAGGAGGTCAAAAGAAATCAGATGAGCATACTGAGACTTGGGGTCTACTTTCCAACTGATCTGTAAGCTTATTTCCTAGTAACAAATGACCCTTTTAAGAAAGAAAGAATATACCCTGGGTTACATTTTTCCAAACAAAAGAGACAGTTGAATGGAAAGCTGGAGGACTGAGTGAATCAGTGATGGCAGGGGAAAGAATAAGGAAAACAAAACTGGAGTAGGCAACATGACAAATGCAGTGCAAAGGGAGCCTGACTAGAAAAGTCCAAATTATGCCAGACGACTTATTGAACTAACGTGAATGTAAATAAAAACCAAAGTCAGTCTTCAAAATATAAATACAACAGATATGTACATTAATGTTCCCCAGCTGGTGTGCTATAAATAGCATAGAAAAGGTAGCTGGAGGTCAGAAACCAGTGGGAGCCATCCAAGGGCAGGGTCGAGGCTGAGAAAAGGCCAGATTCTGCAAACTACGGAGAGCTGAATTTGGGCAAACACAGGAGCACAACGCTGGCATCAGGAATCAGCTGTTCACAGGAGGGAGAGTGACAGCTCCCCGGCACCCCTCTGGTCACTGCGTCCCTTGGAAAGCCTTTTCTTACCACCAGCACAACAGGTACAGCTATATACTCTACAGCTACGTTTCAGACTTGGCGGTATCCTCTCAAACAGATGTTTTATCCATAATTCCAGTTGTAGTATTCTCAAAGTAGAGTAAACAAGATCTTGCTGGCTGTTTTCCTACATCCTGGATCTGTTCATGAGATCTTATGGCTAGATCATTTCACAGCTGCTTTAGGGTTTCTGTAGATTATTACACAAATATTTACTTTTCAGAAGGAGAAACCAAGTGCATCAGACCCAAGTGTCAAAGCTTTGTTTCTTCCAGCTTCCTCCTGTGGGGGTTTGACAGGCTGAAACAAACGAGAAAAATGAAGACAACACCGTGTACAGCGCAGAGTGTCATTAAAAGGTCAGAGCATCACCTAAGCGCTGTGGTGTTGCAACATCCCAACAGCGGAGCACAAGGAAATGATGTGACTAGCAAATGCCATATGGAGGACCTCTCTGGCCCCAATAGGTAAGAGCAATTTACAGTGGTCATTTGGGAAGCAGCCTTCAGCGCAAGCCAGTTCAGTCCAAGTGAGGCTCAGACACACGCCTTCCTCTGTAGGGAGCTACATTTCCATCCGCAGCGACATGCCTCCATCGGTCCACCTCCTCGCAGAAGAGCAGGGGTTGAAAATTTTCAAAATCACTGTGTGGCTTAGAAGCTCAAGTTTCGTCTTCAAGGCAACTTAAGGTTTGAAAACAAGGTCCAAGTTCTTGCATCAATTAGGCAGTCTGAAAAATGTCAAGGAGTGCTCAGAATTTCAGAAGTGAGGAGCTTTGCATCACTGAAGACAACCAAACACAAGCCCTGAAAAAGCAGGTCCCATTAAAGCAGCATGAGATTGCTCAGGCCCTGAAAAACCTCACATTACTGACTGCCTTTGAAAAATTGTGGCCAAACTGCTGTCTATTTTCTGGCTGTAATCATACATCACACAAATCTGGATCTCAAAATGATACCACGGAAAGTGTCAGTCTGGACTGACTCCAAGGGCTACATTTAGACATTTCTTTTCATTTAAATCATATGCAAACAAAGTGATGTCAGGTTGCTATGAATAAAGGCGATTCATAGTATACACTAATTGATATATGGGAGGAATGTCAGCTCATTTTCTTTCTTAGGTAGATACACTCCTGTATTTAAAAATAGATAATACAATCAAGTAGCTTTTATTGGCTATTAGAGGCTATGTAAAAGTAGTTTTCCCTTACTATATCAATACTGTTCCAGGGCAGCCAGGTTTTATTCTGCTCTGTGACTAATGGTGTCAGGTACATGTTAGTGTATTCCTGAGGTGGTAAAAGTGAGAAGTCACACCAAGTGATTCTGGGGGGATTCGCAGAGGTTGCTTTTAGAGGATTAATTTTCAATTTGAAATGTCAACAAACTTCATATGGAATGATCAAAAGACACACACCCCCCCCTTTTTGTTAACCTCTCTAGATTGATCAAACTCATCTTGTAAAGGTACAATGTTCTACTCAGTAGGCTGCTCTAAATTAGTTCCCTGCAGAGGCATAAGGAAGTAACTTCAGGCATCCAACATTTGTATCAGTAGAATAACTAGAATATTCCAAGCCAGGATGCCTACTTCACCAAGAAACTAGTGGCAACAGTTTAGCAGTGTTATCAACAATTATCTTCTCGGGAACCAGCAGTGCCAGACACTCAGATTTATGTAACTTCACTGACCTGGATTTTGAAGTTTCCAGCTTAACCGGAAACTTTATATGAAAACACTGGCATACTATATCTTACAAATGGCACTAAAAATATCACCTCACTTTCTGTAGTAAGAAGATTGCATCCATGTTGTCTTCAAAAGTGACATTCCTGAGACCTCCCTTTCACGGCATGGCGGAACAGCAGAAAGAGTAGAGCATGGCACTGATTTCACTTCTGCCGAATAGGCTTGCTGAGGTGGCATGGATTTCCCACAGAAAGCTCTCAAAGAGCTCCCTGCCCAAATCACTTGGGCTGGAAAGTCACGTTGTTGTTTTGATTCCCAGCTAGATGAAAAGCACCGGAGACAGAACTCGCACTGCCGAATTCAGCATACAGAGACAGACCATTAGTCAGTCAGCTGTGAAATGTAAATAATTTTTGCCTTTCAGAATATCCTCCCTGATTCTGGCAAAATTCATCACTCACAACTGCTTATTCAAGCAAAAGATAACACAAAGTAACACTAAAAAATTCCCCAAACTTACAGCCTAGCAGTGAACAACTTCATTTCAGTCAATCACTCTTCTCATGACACTTTGCAAAAAACCCTGTTTTAGCAATATCAGTCTGTCCTGAGCCCTTTTCAAATAAAAAAAAGCTAAATCTTTTAAAAGTTAGAGGTCCAACCTCTGGTCTCCCTTATGAACTGTGAATTGGGAGCAGCTCCACGGGCCTCACGAGCCAGGTTACTTAATTCTTAATTGCAATCAAGAGTAACATTTGGCCCACAATCAGTGAAAAAAACAGTAAAGGCCAAAAAATGACCCAAATTTATGCACGAGCACAGGCATTTTTTTGGGTGTAAAACAGACTCGCTAGCAGGCACACCTCTCTGAACAGCCTCCCGCTCTGCTTTCCAGGGGGGCAATGACCCCTTTGCAGGGGTAGGAAAGGGAGAAGAAGAATTGGTTTCAAGAATCAGCTGTTGTCTGGGTCTTAAGTTCTTATTTCCCCCTTTGAATTCCCAGGCTGATTATGTGGAAAGCTGAGTTTCATTATATTTCAAAGATGCAAAGTGGTATGATAATGCACACTGTTGGATGCTGTCGCGGTTTAACCCAGCAGGCAGCCAAACACCACGCAGCCGCTCACTCACTCCCCCCCACCCCAGTGGGACGGGGAGAGAATCAGAAGGGTAAGAGTGAGAAAACTCGTGGATTGAGATAAAGACAGTTTAATAGAACAGAAAAGGGAAAAAAAAAATAATAGAATATACAAAATGAGTGATGCACAATGCAATTGCTCACCACCCGCGCTGACCGATAACCAAGTAGTGATTGCTACTTCCTGGATCACGCCTACCATTCATATACTGAATATGACATCACATGGTATGGGATACCCCGTTGGCCAGCTGGGCCAGCTGTCCCAGCTATGCTCTGTCCCAGCCGCTTCCAGAGCATGGAAGCTGAATGTCCTTGACTAGCAGGGTATTTAGCAACAACTAAAAACATCAGTGTGTTATCAACATTCTTCTCATACTAAATCCAAAACACAGCACTAGGAAGAAATTTAACTCTATCCCAGCCAAAACCAGGACAGATGCTTTCAAAGGTCCAGGCCCACTGAAGCAAGAAGGCCAGACACCTAGGGAAACACTTCAGAGTCCTGAGTTGAGCACATATCCAGAAGTATGTACCAAAACCAATACTCTGAACATTTGGCTTTCCCATCATTGCCGGACTCCACCAGCAAGAGTATGACCGTGAGTTGTTCTTCAAGATCTTTGTAGATGGAAACTAAGTTTCACAGAACCTTTATATAAAACTTACCAATTTTGAACAAAAAATAGGTTCCTCTAAGCCAAATTTGAGTTTATTAAACAAAATAAAGTAGTAGCATTAGCTGAAAGTTAGAAGGGCTATAAAATCAAATTAAATGTAGAGACTATATCATTTTACTAATAGAAGAAAATAAATGCATAGAAACATTGAGAAACAGCTAAATATGTTAAATAAATCCTTGGAAAGATAGAAAATACAACTTGATCTGAACATCTATTTAGATATTAAAGTTGTCAAAAACAATGCCTGCTTTTAACAGGCAGATAAATAGTGCTCAGGCATAATTGCAGTAAGACCGTTAGAGAGAGTGTTCTAGATGTCAGGACTAAGCCTGCTTTTAACTTTGTGTTTACCACTTTTTGTCTTTTTTATCTTTCTTTTACTTCCTGGTTTGTGCCCTAGAATATCTTCCCCAGTTACTGAGAGGTTCTGATAGGGGATCTTTGCAGAAGCTGTCAAACTTAATGTTTTGGTCAGCAATAATGAATGCTTTCTTTAATCTTGTGCCATCAGAAAGAAAGCAACTACCATGTCCCATGTTAGCAGCAAAGAAACGGCTCTCCAGGTTAAATGTGATCGCTGCCATCAAATTTCAGAAAACCACTTCTGTCCTGATTTTTTTCCCATAATTTTCCTCAATGTGCACAATATATTCTATGACCTGCCAATGAATTCAGAATGTCACTTTTAATTAAGAATACTGTTGTACTGATGAGCATCAGAAGAAGTATGGCTATTTTTTAAACAAAGAAGCAAAGAACGAAGCAATTCACAGCATATTTCCTTTTAGGGATTGACTAATTAATTAATTAATTAATTTTAATTAATTTTAGAGACAAATCTTACCTACCCAGTCTTGCCGTATGTCTCCTAGCGTAGAAGTAAAATCAGACTTAGAACCCAAATCATATTCTTTCATCTGCTCAGTCATCTCACAAATTAAAGATTTCTAGCTACCTTGGCAATTGATTAAAGCTTCTTAGAATCATAGAATCACAGAATCATTTAGGTTGCTCTGTGAATTAAAGTAACCTTCCAGCATCCTACTTTCCCTTATCCTGTGTTATTTCATAAACTCGTTAAGACTATACATTACAATTCTATTTTAGTAAGAGCTCTTATATTACAAACACCAACACTTTTGTCACTCAGATCATTAAATGCTCAGGTAATGCTGGACTTTGGCACAGAACATCTCTTGCTGCATCAAATTAAAGCAATTCAATCCTGCTGACTGACTTCCAAAAAAAAATCTGCCAAAAGGAGCAGCTGTGTTGAGTTTGCCAGTGGTGCCACAGGTAGTTGCTATTTGAAAGAACAGATACCATGCACCTGAAAGATGTGGTTTTTCCCCCAACAGGTGATTCAATTTTTCCTGGGAATCAGATTCTTTAAAAAGAAAAATCCAGTTGGATACTCCTTTCCAGCTAGTGTTAAACAACCAGATTACAAAATAAATCTTGTTCCTGATTCCACCGAGGCAAATTCTACTTAGCCCCAGATGAGATGGTGGTGTACAGGCAGCTGGAACCACAAAATTAAGCTTTAATGAAGCCAGAGTGTAAGTAATCACTTCATTCTCCGATGGCAAATTAAAGTTGGAAAATTAGTATTTATTATGGATTTTTTAGAATGAAGAAACTGTATTTATACTAGCACTGTAGTTAGGAGCGCCAGTGAGTTTGTGAGAGATTAATTTAGACAGAGGATGCATGGTAATTGATCTCAGGCATTTCTGGAAATCATGATTTTTCTTCCAGTTCAGTAGTCTTCCTTAAAGACTACAAGGGAAATCAAAGCCACAGCACAAGCAACACTATCCTATGATATAGAATAGGTAGAGACCAGACTGTGAGCTTCTAACAAAGGTCACCACTTATTCACAAAAACAGTTGTGCAGGTTTTGGTGGGGCCATTTGCATGAGGTTTTGCTCATTAATCTCACCCTAGAATTTCTCAGGAGGGCAGGAGAAGAAATGGCAGCACGGGGTTACACATAATGACTTTAGGAGTCCCATCACAATGTAGCAGAGTCATCATGGCAGGAGGAGGTCTGATATAGGGTACCTTGGAGACATTGAGGAAAACAAATGTGCTTTCTAGATAATCTTTGTCATTAGCTCCTATTTGACACAACACAGGGATCTTTCAGAACAAGTTCTGATGTTGCGTACCACTGGATGTACTTAACTCATTTTCTTTTCGGGATAAGATTTATTTCTTAATTTCTAACTTTCATGCGAACATATCCTACACCTAATCTTTTTCTTTCCTTTTTCCCTTATTCACACGCTGCTCTTTCCTCTGCTTCTAAACAGCCACCCTTTGGTACACAAGTGCCATCCTGCATCCAGGATGATGGAAGGGCTGCTAACCTTCAGCCACAGTCTGGGCGCTGCAAGAAGGATGGACTCAGTGCTCCAGCACTGTCCTTGGCTTCCTCCCTGGGTCAGGGAGTCAGCAAGAAATCCCTATATTACATTGTGACACACGAGTTCCCAGTACCAAAGCATGTAAAGATGAGTGTATGAACATGTGAAAGCACTTGGTGCAGAAAGTAAGAGGGAGAGAAAGAAATGCATCTCTTGCATAAGGCTGCTATTCTCCAGCAATGTTTTGGCTATACTTCTTATGAACAGTGGGACTTAGGAAAAAAGGTAAAAGCAAACTGTTTGGTGGATTGCTTTGAATACTGCAGGCTACATCAATGTTCAAAGTAGGGATGTTTGAGGGCTCCCCCCTGCAATTCCAGTTCCCAGATCTGGATATTAATGGAGTCAGCCATAAGTCCTGGTTTTCTGCCCATGGAAATCAGGGGACAAGGAGAGGCACAGGGCTGGGGCACAGCACTGCGTTTCCATGTGTCCCCCAGGCTGGTGGCTCAGACACATTACTGCATCCCAAAGGGTGGGCACAGCCATATGATGCTAGTCTTTCTTTCAAAAAGCACCGCAGAAAACACAGCTTACCATCAGGCTGCTGATGTTCACACCATATTCTTCCTCCTTCTTTTGCATAATTAAACATTTGTGGTGATCCAACCGCTATTACTTACCCTGCAGTGTATTGACCATAGTATCTAAAATACGTGAACGAGTTCTTGCCCTTTCTGTTGCAGCCGCCTTGCAATGACATGCTCTGAAATAGTAGCGTGCTCCACAAAGCAACAGAAGATGACTAACTGTTGCAACCTGTGCATCTTACTGTTAATTACAATTTAATTTAAAAAATTAATTACCCTTTTTTTCCTTATTTTAGATATACTATTGCAATCAGAAATCAAGCATGTGAAAGTATCACTTATATGTAGTTTGCAATTAAAAGGCCATCTACTTGTGCATCCATGTCAAAGCAAGAAGCTTCAAACTCATCATAACAATGCTCAGCATTTTCTGTTTTGTTTTGGTTTGGTTTTTTCCCAAGTGTTGTGCAACCACTCACTAATTAATCCTCGTAACAATGAGAAACAGAAGGGTTAGATTTATTTGGGGTTGTACAATGAGTCAGATGGCAGAGTTAGGAGTAGAACTTCTGCGGAAGTGGTTCTTAGCCTTTTGCTCAATTCACAGTTCCTGTTAACTTTCCACATATAATTCATTTGTTAATTTTGCTCCCAATTTTTTTTCTTCCCCTGCCCCCCTGTAATTACTAGTAGCTGATGTAGTGCCTGCAACGTAGTCGACACTTTCCAGACATACAACCAAGAAAAATTATTTTTACAAGGCTGCCTATAAAAATACATTGCATGTCTGAGATCACTTTGAATTAGTGAGGCTGGGAGATTTTAAACATTGGTATGTGCAATGTATTCAGTATAACTATGTAGATTGGTAACAACAAAGTTTAGTTTTTTTCTCTTGCTTGATGTGATTGTAACTTGTTGCTTCTTTCAGTTACTGAGCACAGCATACTCAAAGTTAGTAAAATTGGAGTTTCACTGACCATGGAATTCCTTAAAATTATGTTTCTCTGCCTTTCAGAGTCTGATCCTAGTCTCACTTAATCATAGTGTTTTACCTATGTAACAGTAAAGATAAAACAAACTTATCAACAAACCGTCAACTTCTGTTAATGAAAGTGAGAGGGGGATTTGAGTCACTTATTTCTATATCTCTGTTAGTCTCTGATTCCTAGGAACTGTAAGGCCAATCCAAAACTAAAACCACATTTGTTTTCCTCATACTTATCAGAGATATGTATTTATAAATGCATTATATATATACACACACTATGTACATATGTATTTATGCTATATAGGTATATTTAAATACTTCCAGATGTTTATATATCTTAATAGATAAACATAGAAAGTACTTTACAAAAATATCAGAAGTTAACTTGCTGTTTTTCTTGAGCCAGGCTGCCAGGTTGTGTCTGCAACTGTCCTCTTCTGCCATCATGCGGTTATTGCTGAAGTTCAGAAATACAGCAGCGGTTAGAAGAAGATGCCCCTGCGCCGCCCGGGTACCTTGGGCAAACTGGTGGAGCTGCCTTCTCACTGCAAAACTGTCTGGCAAGATGCATGAAATCCATAACACCTCTCCATACCTTCAGCTCTTTTTGTATCTAAAAGTTCAATGCACGTCCATAAAATAAAATAAAATAAAATCCTCAGTCACTTTCCTGCAGAGATGTTTTATTGGAGTACAACTCTGTTTGGGATGATTGTGATATTTTGGGTGTTTATTCTAAGGAAGCCCAGGAGCTGAACGCCTCGGGGCTGGTTTCTGCTTGTTCTCAGTGACCATTCACATCTCAGAGCTGCTCGTTTTTCACAGGCCATCAGAGACTAAGGGACTGTTATATGAATATGGTCTAAAATATGCTCCTTTCAGTTTAGCTTATTTAATCCTATCTCCCTCTGATTACGCTACTGACAAAATATATCAAATGTAAGATGTATACAATACAGCTACGTCAAATAGAGGATCTTTTGACTTTACAACCAGTTAAACAAGGAATTATCCATCTAGCTCCTGACTCAAACATGTTCCACAAGTTCTTACTCCTCTAGTAAAGGCCTAAAAAGGATAATAAAATTTTATTTATTACAAAATTATTTAAAAGTCGTCATCTCTCAAGAATTCTTGTACAACGGCATTCAAGTTGCTATAGTTTTGCCCATAATTAGCAGGAAACAAAACTGATACATCTTTTGGATAATGCTGAAGGAGTGTTAACGTAGGATATGGTAGCTTTTAAATACTGCATTTGAAGAGTCAGTGTGTGGGGATTTCACACTCACATAAACACTAGTAACTCTGGGTAAGCGCATATTTTGTCTTTCTATTCTGTCTAACAAAAGAAGGAAAAGTAAACTTATGTCTTTTCATTAAACAAAGGATAAAATAATGCCTTAGAAATAAGCTACAGAACTGTGTTCTTTTTCCACTGAGTGTATCCTAAGTTTGTAAATAGTTAATATTTTCTTTAACACCAGTTAATCTATAAATATCTTTTTGACCTCTGGATAACAGCAGGCTTAATACATCTGTATGTCAAACATTGCAAGTTTTACTTTGATTCACCCACTTTAAGATAAGCCATCATGTGTGCCAGACAGCTGTTTTTTCTCATAGCTTCCCACATAACTAAAACTTTTGCATAGTTACAAAGCAAAAAAATGACACCAGAATCACAGAGATATATGTGCATTACTCAGGACTAAACGGCTTCTGCTTACTTGCTTCAGCCAAGTATAAACCATGAAAAAGTACACTAACCTAGCTTCTAAAAGCTTGTCAGTGTTTCACTCCAGTAGTAAACACTCCATCTTCAGATTTTTCCTCTTTTGCTGAGTCTCCGAAGTAAATAGTAAAAATTGTGCAACTTTTATTCAGGGTGGTAAATACAATTTGAATTAATAGCTCTCTCCATTACAAAGACTGCTTTCCATGACCTACATTGTTCAATATAATCAATGCATATTTTAATGCTAAATAACTTGCTGCAAAATTCTCACAGTATATAGCAGAGCCCTCTGTATCTATTCTTACATATCTGTAAGCACTTTATAAACATTAACATGTTAACATTAACTTTATAACCATGATAGCATTTTAACAGCCCTTAAAATTACACGGGTAAATGATCACCGTCTTATAGCTATTAAGGACAAGGCGACTCTTGGAAGCTTATGCACTTCCAATTAGGGCATTGCAGTGCCTAAAAATTCAGTGTCTGAGTCAGAGAATAATTTAAGAGAGCCAAAGGCTGCTCTGTACAGTCAATGGGAAGAGTCAAGCCCTTCCAAAGGTCAATGTTCAGGAACCAAAAAGAATCAGGCCTCTCTAAGAGGTGTTCCAGAAAAACTGCTTAGCGCTAGAAAATAGGAAATGCTTGAAAGAAACCAGAGGGAAAAGAGTAGAGAGGGTGTAAAGATTGTGTTAACTGGGGAAGTATAGCTGGGAAGTAATTTAGCCTTTGGAAGGTCTAGATAGGTGTAACAGAAGTAGGAATTCCTTTGGACAAAGCAAGAATGGTTGGTTAGAACATGATCACGTCCTGTAATACCCTAATTTGGGTGATCAGGAAGTTTCAGGAAGACTTTTGTCAGAGCACATCATTTTGAAAAGATATTATCAAAGCCCTAAAAGCTTTGTAAACTTATCAAGACCTAAATGAAGTTAGAAATACAGCAAAATGCAAATGGAAACCAAAAGCAAAACTATTCCATGTGTACTGTGCAATATATACAAATACGTACATGAAAGAGTTTGGATTAAAAACAGGGGTTGGTTTTTTTAGAGCTTTCACCAAACTGGTAGATTTTACATCTGTTCATCATCTTGTTCTGCCAAATAGGTGGAATGCTTTAGAGGGATGGTAACCGCTGCCAAGGTTTGCTTAGCAAAAAATGCTTTGCCTGTTGTAGCAATAAATAATGCTCAGTCTACCACATGTTTTCTAAGCACAGTCGTGACTTCCTTTCATCTATGTTTGGGGAGAGACAAACCAAGAAATATTAATAAGGGTTAATTAATCCATGTGTAATCTCAGCAGACTCTTAAGCTCCATAGGAAGCCAGAAGCAGCCTCGCCAGAGAGAGAACACTTAGGCTCTACTCACTGCCAGCATCTTAGCTCATGCATTTTACAAGCAATCAGCATTATATAAAAAATACAGTGACTAAGAAACACAAAAATAACTATTGCAAGAAGGACCATAAGGCCAAACATTCCCTCAAAAGGAGGCTAGAGTCAGTTCATTCATTTTTCTCCTTTTACTGCACATTTCTTGTGTTTGAGGTTACACCATGGCTCAATTTCAAGAGGAAAGTTGTCCTGTGAAGCCTCTTCCATAACCTGGTGTGCTGGTTTTGGCTGGGGTAGAGTTAATTTTCTTCATAGTAGCTCATATGGGGCTACGTTTTGCATCTGTGCTGGAAACAGTGTTGATAACACAGGGATGTTTTCGTTATTGCTGAGCAGGGCTTACACAGAGTCAAGGACTTTTCTGCTTCTCACCCCACCCCACCAGTGAGCAGGCTGGGAGCGCACAAGATGTTGGGAGGGGACACAGCAGGGACAGCTGACCCCAACTGACCAGAGGGATATTCCATACCATATGACGTCATGCTCAGCATGTAAAGCTGAGAGAAGAAGAAGGAAGGGGGGACGTTCGGAGTGATGGCGTTTGTCTTCCCAAGTGACCATTACGCATGATGGAGCCCTGCTTTCCTGGAGATGTCTGAACACCCGCCTGCCGATGGGGAGTAGTGAATGAATTCCTTGTTTTGCTTTGCTTGTGTGTGCAGCTTTTGCTTTCCCTATTAAACTGTCTTTATCTCAATCTACAAGTTTTCTCACTTTTACTCTTCTGATTCTCTCCCCCATCCCACCGGGGGCAGTGAGCGAGCGGCTGGGTGGGGCTCAGTTGCTGGCTGGGGTTAAATCACGACGACACCTGCTGATTTGGGTAGGTTCCTGCAACCCCAACACATGGAGAAAGGCTGGCGTTTCAGCTGGCTTGGTTGGTCTATGGCGCTGCAAAACCACAAGGTCATTATGAAAAGGCAGGCAGAGGTGTCTCCTCTCACCTCTTGTGGAGAGAAAGCAGCAGCAGCAGCAGCTTTCATGTGTTGCACTGGATTCAAGCACCCGCTGTGGATTACAATGCTATGATTAAGACTTGGAGACCTGGTCTTTGATGGAAAAATGCAGGCACCTCGGGACCGGAATCACAGCAGGGTTTTAGCTGTGAGCGAGACACCTATTTCTAAACAACTCTGCAGTCCAAAATGCGAGCACCCAGGGCATTTGAGGATCTCTGAAACGTAGGTTACCAGAGCCTTATGTGGATTTCAGACAAGAACTTCTATGGGCAGCCTCTTTTGTTCCCACCTTAAGTGATTTGTCCTTGTCTGTAGGACTTAATGTTGTGTTTGGCTGGCTCCTGAATTTCATTATCCTCCTTTGCTTACTAGGCTCGATACCCTCTTCATTTTCCTCACTCAAGTTTAGTTTTCCATGATGTCAACAGATTGCAGGGAAGCTGCTCTGGTGATCTCCTCATTCCAGGACTGAATAAGTAAGTGAAAATTCCTAATGTTACATTATTATTATTATTATTTCTCAAGTTCCTAGAGCTATGGGAACTTCTGACAGCTCATGCAGAGCACAAGGCTGTTAGTAGTTATCTTTCAATAAAATACACTAATGAGACAATTTCTCATCAGATCTCAACAAGTGTGTTTTGTTCCTTATAATGTAATGTTGACATATTTGTGGGCTGCTGTTCTGGGCCTGGATGTCAAAGCACATTAGACTTGTACATTATATTCATTAATTTGGTTGGTAAAAATAAATTAACGCTTACCTTCTGCAGTTCCAGTTGTTGATTAGGTATTTTCAGTTCCACTGGTGGTATATTTACAAGCAAACATCTGGAAAAATATTGGCATAGATCAGCTGAGGTCATGTCCTTTATCTGAAATCACCAGGTATCTTGAAATTCAGTGAAATGCAGAAGTATATTTGAAAACAGACCACGTTCACCTACAGGTTCCTGTCCTAACTCTTCTTTAATTTATTAAATACCTGGAATTATTTTAGTCATCTCACTAACTGCAAGATTAAAAAAGTATTTAGTCCGAGTTTAAACTGGCATCTATGAATGTTTCAGCCCTCAGACATAAACTTCACGTCAGAGTTTTCATGTCTTTTCACCCTGGGCAGTAACCCTGAAGGGACTGGGCATGCAGTGCTTATCTTAAGTGTATTTATTACATACATACAACCCTTCACAAATACAAAGAGGACATAGCATGTCGTCAGACATGTACATGGTAACCAAAGCCAGGATCTACTCTGGCTGACAGTAATGAACTCTGACCGTGAAGCAGTAGTTATTTCTGTCCTAAATGACAAACTGCCATGTCCTATTATCTAGAAGCTTTAAGGCCTGACATACTCTATTTCATCTAATGAAAACAGTTTAAAATGAAAATACAAGTTAACATATGGGAGTAGGAATGGAGATGGAGCTGTATTTCCCCAGGTAGCCAAGAACTAAATAGCAGTGATTTTTCTAACCATGGTGGTGTTTGTCGGCTCACTTTATTTCAAGGTGTGCTTAAACTTCAAACAAGTACTTGAATTAGCATCCCAGCATCACCTCAGCTGGCCAGTTTTCCTGGGAGAAGATAGAAAAAGGCTGAAGTTGTCAGAAGTAATTATCCCTAGCTGAGCAGACATTTTACCAAAAGAGTGACAACCACCATTTATAGTCAAAAAGAAGAGACAGTGAAAGCTAACACCTTGTTGCTTCTTTCTCTGTTAGGAATGGGTGGTTGTAAAGTAGTTCAGACTAGCAACTGTAGATGAATCCCACAGTACAAGACAGTTACCTTTTCCTAAGGGTAATTCCATTTAGTATTTAGCTCTGCGTCAGCCTTTTGCTTCTTTTCTAATATTTGGCATTTTCAGTGCTGTAAGGCAATGAATTTTTGCTTTGGTTTTATGCAGTGCTCGAGCCATGATTAGGATTCCTACAGCAGTTACCACTAACACCATTGCATACCTAGACATACAAAGCCCCCTTACCAGGGGCTTCTCTGTCAGACTAATATTTCCAAACTTCAGCACACAGGCAAGGGTTTGGCCCAAAGACTTAACTTCAACACAGTGTTATCACAAACCATGGGAGTACAGCATGTCCTAGAAAGACTATGTGCCCTGGTTCATCTTTAAAGACTCACGCTTTTACTGGAATTTTATCTTCCTAGACATTTTGAAATCCATTAAAATGAAGAATACTTCTTTTGGGTTCCTGGAAGTAATTCATTCATTTATACTTAAAATAAAGGATAGATATTGTAGTAACTGGAACTGTCAAAAAAAGGCGACACATTAAAGGCTTAGGAAATACCGACTGCGTTCCTGAAAGGCAGCTGAGGAGCTGCAGGGAATTAACAATGCTGGGGACATTATGTTCTTTTATACCACACTAGCAGGGACAAAGGACCCTGAAGTGTGGTTTAATGACAGGATTAAAACTTTACAAAGCTTCACAATTTCCTTTTCAAAATTGCCTAAGTATTTGGGCAAGAGGAGAATATGACTTAGTTCCACAGAGGTGAACTAAGTATTGCCACACTTGTCAAAACTAAAAAAGGTTTTTTGCATACATACTGCAAATGAGTGAAGTATCAGGCACTAGATGGGCAGTCTTCAGCCAGATGACCAAAATTAAATGCATACATGTGAGAAGGTATTGGGTTTGAGCTGCAGGCAGAAATAAAAAACAATCAGTTCAGCTCTTTGTGATATAGTCCACTTTATATTAGGCACTCACAATGAAGTTGCAAAAAAAAAGATTATTCAGAAGCAAAGAAAAAAATGCTGTCATACACTGTAGTGAAAAATTAATCACACTATTCACACTAAACATCCGTCTCAATAATAATTCAATTGATTTCATCAAATCTTTTAGTAGTATGAATATGACCCAGCTGAGAACCTAAATGCAGCAATTCAGCATGGCAAACCACCCAAAGTATAGTAAACACCCTGGATACAAGAAAAGATTCCTCTAGACCTTTTATTCTGGGTCCATCTGTATCAGAAAGAGCAAAACAGGAGTCCACAAAAGTGGAGGTCCTGCAAATGGGATGAACAAGATGGACAAGGAATACTGGATGGCGAAAACACAAATCCTTGTGTCAGGATATAAGTCTTCAAGCTGTTTTGTTGGGGTTTTTTCCCTTTATCTATAATGGAAGGGGTAAATTTTGTCTATCAAGGTCACAGTTTTCAGAAACTCTTGAAATGTTTTTGAAAAGGAGCCTATTACTTCAGCTTTGCCTTTTGCAAGCTCTACACACAACCGTGGTTAATCATAAGGTTTCCTTACTGGGACACTAAAGTATCTTTCCATCTTCCTATGTCCTATGTGCTCTTTGATTTTGTTAAAAAGACACTGATTCTTCAATTTTGCATTTTTAAGAAAAAAGCCTTTTGTTTCATCCTCTAGATACCAGTGTGTTCTCTCTGTATATAGTATTTCTACCTATAGATGGTCCAGAGGGGTGCCAGAAAAGTGATAAGGGGGATGGAACACCTCTCCTGTGAAGAAAGGCTGAGAGAGTTGGGGTTGTTCAGCCTGGAGAAGAGAAGGCTCCGGGGAGACCTTATTGCAGCCTTTCAGTACTTAAAGGGGGCTTAAAAGAAAGATGGGGAAAAAACTTTTTAGCAGGGCCTGTTGCAATAGGACAAGGGGGAATGGTTTTAAACTGAAAAAGGGTAGATTTCAACTAGATATAAGGGAGACATTTTTTACAATGAGAGTGGTTGCCCAGAGAGGTGGTGGATGCCCCATCCCTGGAAACGTTCAAGGTCAGGTTGGACGGGGCTCTGAGCAACCTGATCTAGTTGTAGATGTCCCTGCCCACGGCCACGGCCAAGGGACTAGGTGACCTTTAAAGGTCCCTTCCAACCCAAACTATTCTATGATTCTGTGATTCTATGATATTCTGCCTTAGAACAAGTTTGGCAGCAATCCTATGGAGACAGTGTTAATGTATTAGCATGCTGAAGTATAATATGCATCCTTCACACATGTCAAAACATCTGAATTTGTAGCTCTCGGACACTGCTTGTTTGAGTTTATTTCCAGTGCCTGGATTTGTATATACTTTGCTGGAGGGACGTAATAATACAGCAGTTCTGAATCTAGCTTTACTAGATTTTTTTATTGGATTTTACATTTAAAGTAACTAAGACTCTCTATTGCATAACTCTCATTCATGTTTGCTAGCTGGGTATTAACTGTATAATTCAGCACCCTAAAACTGCAATACATGTGCACAAATAATAATTTAAAAAAATTAACACAGCTGCTAACTGCACTATTTACCTGAAAGATGAGCCCAGGTCACAACATTTATATCCAGATCTCGATTTTCCTGTTTTTCAGGTGATGCAAATGTACTGCTGGCTTTTAGCTTATGTCCCATTTAAATAGCCTTTTCATTTGTGTGTTTATAGCTTGTTTATTTTTAACAAGACAATATAAACACCTAGGATTCAAGTGACTTTTTTGTAAGGATTCATTAAAGAAGAGTAAATAATAGATTTTTATCAAATACAGTGAGGCTGAGCTGAGGAGCAGGCGTTTCAAACGTACACAGAGCGATTCGCTCGCTGTCAGAGTGTTTAAGGCTCGCTGTTCCCACCCTGGAGAAGCCACACAGCGCTGTGCTCTTCAGCTTGTAAACTCTGGTTGCTGATGTGATGGGAAACAATGAATGTTCTGCTTACAAATTTAGACTCTTCATCCCAAGAGGTCCTACTAGATCCCAGGCTCTGGGACAAATCCAGGCTCTTTTTTCATGCCCCATGTATTCCAGAACAATAATTCAAGACATATGCATTTACCCGCTGAAAGCCCAGAAGAAAGCTGTTTCCTTCTTGTGCAACATGAGCAGCCCTTTCAGTCTTCATCAACACAAGTCACAGGGCTCACTGAGAACCAGGAGGGAATAAATGCAGGATTGGAACATATATGTTGTTATTTTCTGTATGTTCTGTATTTCACCAGTTTGTTTACAAGGCTTCTGTCTTCCCAGATCATATGTAAATATAGGTATAGGTATAATAATTGCTAAAAAATATATAATAGATTGTCTAGAGTCTAATAGACTATAGTAGTGTGACAGTCCAAATCAGAGTTCCTCCAGTCTCTCCGAACTGCCTGGCAGCGAGCAATGGACTGAGAAACACTCTTCAAAGTGCCATTACTAGTGGATGCATTTATACATATAAAAGTAATGAATAACACATGTTTGCTTTTAGGCCTTTTTTCTTTCTTACTTCTTATTTCAAAAGTGTAAACAAACAAAAAAAAAATCCCAAGTTTCCCAGTTGTATTTTTCATGGATATAACTATTGATAAGAATACTGTAGGGGAACGTAAGATACAGCAGAGCTGTTGTCAGAGAAGCCTGCAATAAGAAGCAGATAGAAGAGTTTGCAGAGACAGCAGAAGGCAAGGTATTTTGAGGCAGCACATAGATGAGGTTTTTAGTGAAGTAAATGATACGCGGCAGGGAGCAAAGCGGGAGAGGAGACACTGCACCAGCATGCCTTATTCTGCCAGGGAGATAGTTTGAAAAAGACAGCAATTGTCTTCTGAAGAAGCAGTATGGATGGGAAAAGTCCAAAATTATTAGAACCACTTTTTTCTCATGAAATTTCATGATAATGAGGGCAATCAGTGCAGGCATGCCACAAAAAATAGCTGTTGCTATGTCTAAGATGTAAGCTTATTACACCCAGAATATTAAAGTTCCAGAAGAAGAACATTTCTAAGATGTTTTAGCAGAATAGTTATAAAATAGATTACTGGCAAAGTTGCTGCTGTTGATTTTATGTAAAGGAAGTTTATAGGTGAAAACCTGTCTGGCTTCTGTATGCATATTAAATGACAAAGATGCTAAGTATCTCTTTTACAGATCGACTGTGTGAACTCTCAAACATTTTTTGTATTCATTTAGAAAAATAGCTCTGATATGAGAGTGCCATTAACTTCACAGTTCTCCAGAATGGCTTTATATACACACACAAAAAAAACCCCACGGTATTTATAACCATTGCAATAAGGTTAAAAATTTTACATTTTCAAACATCCACTAATTCCATCAGTATTCATACATCCCTCTGGTGGACCCTATGGTGGAGTGTCTCTACCAAGTGACCTCAGGTTTACATAGAAGCAAATGACAGCAAAACATTTTACAGAACACAGAGGATTTGTCATGCCAGGCATCAAGATCGCAAAAGGACTGTTTCTTAAAACTACAAGTTTATTCTCCTATGAGTTGCACATTTGTGGAAATCTTCACAACAGTTATTAGCTGTCCTTGTCACTTTTCTTTTCTAAAAATATCTGGTACTTCTTGCCTGCACATACAGAACCAAAACCCTTATGAATTGATTCTGAATGTACAAAGCCCGAAATCTGGTGTTTGGCACAATGTCAGTGTAAAGACTCACACACACCATTGCAAAGGCCTTAGTAGTGCAGCCGAGAGCTTGCAAGGTTTTCATACACTCATGCACGAGGAATGCAACTCCCCGTGAATTCAATTGTGGGTCAGACATGTCTTTTGAGATTAAAGCTCTCACTAATATGTTGGGAGCATACGATTTCAAAGAGGGTGTCTGACTATGATGAATGCCACTGCTGCATGCTGAGAACTGCTGCTGCACGTTTCAGTTACATGAATCTTGCAGACATTTCTCTTGCTATAAATCCTCCCCTAGCTTATGAAAATCCGCCACATAGATGGCCACATTTTAAAAGTTTCCTGAACTTTGAAGGATTTTGGTGATTTGAAAAAGATTCTTTGGATAACATTCTGGTCCCACCGATGTTAACGGGAGTTTTGTCATTGATTTTAGCAAGGCCAGAATTTCAAGCCTAATAACTGAAGGGGATAGCTGTAAAAGGAGAAAGTATTTAACCAGCTACTGCTTAGAGCTTGCACTGATCTAGACTCTGCTCATGTTAATGTGGCAACAGCTTAAACCTGCAGTCTTCAGAAAATTCAGATATCTACTTGCGAGCACTTGGTTCGTGCAAAGCTACTTTCTATTTTCACCAGTGAAACTACATCAAGCTGTAACTCACTGAGTTTCTGAATGTTCTGTGAGTATGCAGTAAGTCAACAAAAAAAAAAAAAAAGTTTGAGCCTTAGGTTTTACTTCTTGTGAACTAAGTGACACTAAGTATTACTCTATTTTCCCAAACACAGTTACAGCGTTTCTTCAGCAGAGGAAGACAGAGTTTCCAGCAAGGAAAACACAATGTTTTGAGAGCTGTTTGAAAACTTGAGGACTGTCCTTACCCTTTGGTTCTCCCAAATGCATGCGCGTGCCTGCCCTCTTCAGCATCTCTGAGCCCTAGAAAAATTACAAGTCAGTAAATGTGAGGGTTTGCTGTGTGAAGACTTTGTCAGTGAGACGGTGTGTCCTGACGGTTAACAATGAAAATGCCTTATCAGATTTGTACATGGACTTCAGTGGCAATGTACATAATGGGTACTTGCAGTGTGGTCTTTGTCCTTCTTCTGGGGCTTTCACCGAGTGCTTTCCATAGCCAAGATTTAGGTAGCAAAGAGTCGTTGACTAAAAGGCTACCATATTTTTATTTGATGAAACAAACCAGCAAGTGGTGCCTTCATACAGGCAGCCTGACGCTCAGGACCCCTAGAGACACAGCGTGTTGTGTTCTTAGAGCTGATTTGGCTTCAGGATTATAATAACATTTCTTTACATGAAATGAGGATATCTGTAGGCATTAAACTGAAGAAATAACTTGCCTGTATCATAGCAATGCTTGCTCAAAGTTTGGGGTTAGTTGGATATTTTCCCTCAGGGCTCTAAAAATTCTAAAAACCAGAGCACTCAGAAATTGTGTAGGTGTTTAATATTCCCGATTACTGTTTGCTACTTTCCCAAACTTCCCCTGAAACAAACCCCCTCCACCATACCATCCTTCCAAAAGAGTGTGGAAATTAAATTAATGTCAGCAACAGACCTCGTAACATCGCTACCAGGAAACGGGATTGCACATTTTCAGGGAAAACAAGGTTCAGCGTACATCTTTCATCCTGTTTTTTATCCGTTTTCTCCATGGAAAATATTCTCACCTTGGCTGCAAATTTAGATAAAGTTTTAGTCTGTGAGAAGAAAATTAAGTGGTTTGGGTTTTTTCTTTTTTTTTTCCCCCCTATTTTCTCTTTCTGTTTGGGTTACTTTTAATCCTTCTTGGAGATCTGATATAACCTTAGATTTCTACATTTTTGTACTTGATTCAAAGATCTGACTGTGATAAATGGCCACAATGAAGCTCCTTGGAAAATCTGGTGATATCACTTCTATCTCTGTTGGAGAGCTCCTACATTACAAGACGATTATAAATGCTTTCTCCTTACTACCCCAGCTCCAGCAAGAGGAAAAAAAGAGAATTATGAAAGAAATGTTGACTCCCTCTGACCACCTGATAGCCTCACTTGGTATTTCTATGCTTAAGATTTGTTATGTTATTTAAGTGCCGTTATTGCTTTTACACGATGCTTCATTTGAAAAGGGCTGTATGAAAAATAGCTTAGCTAGCTTAGTGATAGCAAAAACAAAAAACAGGGAGACACAGGTAAAAAAGGTGAACAGAAAGGATCTGCTCTATTTTTGTGATTAACTACTGACCTGTGATACACTGGAAACATTCAGAAGAAGCAGAGCCAATATTGACAGGATAAGGGAAAACTAAATGCAATTAAATGATATTCCAGTGCTCACAATGAAAACATTGCACACTGTTTGCAGCTCATGTTAGGATTTCAAACCTCAGCAAGAGAGAGGAGTGATTCAAATGCCGAGCTCTTTTAAAATTGTGATACACACTTGGACCTAAAAAGATGCCGATTTTGATTCAGATCCAGTTCTCACCAAAAGGTGTGGGCTCTGAGCCCATCATTTACAGGCATTTCTAAGCATCCTCTTACCTGAATCTGAACAAAATGAAATAATTCACAAAACCTTTGTGAAGCACAGAACATTTCATGTGATCACGATAGAGAGCTAACAGAGGGTGCCCACAACCACACAGAAATCTCCGGGGGGTGGTGGGCATCCACCTCTATCAGAAACCAGGCTTCTACCTTGCCACTGTCTTCCAACACCTTGGAGGAAGTTACAGAGAATTTGCAGGTACTCTCTTCTCTAGGATGCACAGTAGCAGGACAAGAGACAACAGGTACAAGTTGTTCCAGGGGAAATTTCATGTGGATTTAAGAAAAATAATTATTCATCCTGAGGAGAATTAAACACTGGAATAGGCAGCTCAGAGAAGTGGTGGAATCTCCTTAGCTGGAAATATTCCTTCGCTAGACAGTACTCTGGAAACCCTAATCTAAGGCCTGGCTTTTGGCTGGAGGTTAGAACAGATGATCTCCAGAGGTCCCTTCCAACCTGGAATTTTCTGTAATCCTGTCCTGTAACTCACCGATTCTGTTATTTTCTAAAATGTGTTGGTAGTGCTTAAGAAACATTAAGTTGTGCAAAGTGCATGTTCACTTAATATATGAAAACATGTGAGAAATAAGATGATTAAGTTGTTATGTCCATGGGATTCAGACAATGGATATTGCTTGAAAGTCAAACAAAGGTATTCGGATGGGGTGAGAGTCTAGAAACACTGGTCATGGTCTATCCCAGTTAACTGAGGATGCCTGGGCACACACACCAAGAGGCACGGAGCGGTCTGCACCTGTACTAGCAAACTATCGTTGTCTCCAAAAGAAGTGCCTGCAAGAAAATGCTTATTTGAGCTGGTCCCTGGCCAATCCTCACTGCCAGCAGCTTCTGCACAGGGTTGAGCATAAGGAAAGTCCTACCTGGGACAGGCAAAACTCCTGCTAGATAATATTCAAACAGTTTATCAGACAGATAGCAGTGGTCCAGGGCTCAGAAATGTCCCTGGGCAAGCTGGGATTTACAGCCTAAAAGTACCAAGGGCATAGGAGTAAATAGGTCCTTATTCCACTGTACGTGAACCAGCAACCAAACACTGCACATACAAGGCACAATTAGCACAAAATGCTAATTCTTTTCACTACAAAAGCACAAGCTCACTTTAAAAACAAAATAAAAAATAAAAAATAAAAAAAACTTAGCTTGTGTAACAGATATGGTGAAAGTATTTCATAAATCTGTAGAAGATAAAATTCTGGATTATTAATGATTCGATTAGTCAAGGGAAGGGTGGGAAATCAAGCAAACAGAATGTCCTTGTTGTCTCAAAGGAGATAAATTGCTTGCATGAGCACACTCAGTGTTCCAGTGGATCTATGCTACCAGTCTGCCTCACCACTCTTTTTTCCCTGGGCCCTGGCTCATTGACAACACCACTATATAGCATATTTCCTAGTTTATTGGCAGGCTCCACTCAGGCATCTGGATATCGAATTCTCCCCGAGAGGAAACCTGTGTATGGGTGACAAAATAGGCTGCTCTGTGGTCCAGAGAGGGCATGTTCGCACATGGCCACCACATGCCTCTGACACTGCCACAAAGGTCCTGCTGTTCCTGATGCACAGTTGCAGAGCAGGTCTACAGACGTTTTGAGCCAGAGAAATCCACTATCATCATTACAAACAGGGGCAGAGAGAGTCATCCTCCAAGGCTGGGTGCCTCACGGTGCCTGTGAGGAAATCCTCTCCGTCCCCAGGTGAGGAGGCTGTGCCTGGGACACAGGAGCCTGGCACTGCTAGAGGACAGCACAGCAGCGCAGCGCTGTCGAACGTGGCTGCGGCACCAAACCATTTAAATGCCACCCAAAATTCGAGAGATTAAAAAGTGGCCTTTATGAAGGCCAGGGATGCCATACCAGTGGTGTACCCTGAGACACGGTTGTACCTCGTGCCATACCACTCCACGGCCTCCAAAGCAGATGTTGCGGCAAGGTTGGCATTTCAGGGTCAGTGGGGTCAGGAGCCTTCAATCTCCCCGACCTTCAAAACTTTCAGAAGATCTAGCAGAGGGTCCACCTTTCAGGGTTTCACCATTGTCACAGCAAGAGAGCTCAGGTGGACCACTACCATCCTCCTCCCAGCATTCCCCAGCTCAGGTGATTGCCTCGCTCTGCCTACATCTGGCTGAGGACTCGGAGGGAAAACAGAGTAAGTATTCAGGCTGTGCTTAAAGGACAGTGTGAGACAGGCAGACAAATGATCTCAAAAAAGGTATGGTATCCTGAGGTGGGAAGAGGTTTCCAGAATCAGCCTGACCAGTTCATCACGCCCCCATCCACAGCAAATACACAGGCAAAGAAGAGGAGTCTCTTCACGTACCAGAGTCCCATGAGCTGTTTAGTGGCAGCCGTGCAGACTGTGCCACAGCTTCGGCTTCTGTCAGCTGCAAGCAGGGTAGATGCATGCGGTGAACAGCGCTCTGCGTGAGCCTCCCAAACCAAAGCCATGTCTTGATCTAGCAGGGGAGCATGTGTGGATCTTCCCTACTACCCTCCCTTCACAGAACAAATGGCCCAGCACTGTCTGCAAGCTGGCAGCAGAGATGATGAGGAAAGAAATCTTTCCCCTGTTTTCCTAGAAACAAGTCACAGTTGGCAGGATGGCAGTTTATTGGGTTTATATGGGACATCCTGGTGGAGCAGTGGTTACTCAGCTCCCTGCTTTTCTGCACAACCCCCTTTGTGCACCTTCCATGTCATCATGCTATGGACTTCTGCTGGCACCCATCCTCCTGTCCCCTGTGCCACCCAGCCCCAGGAGAGGTCACATGCAGCCACCAGGGCACTGGCAGTCCAACAGGGAGGGCTGAGGAGAGGGGGAGCCAGGCAAGCTGTGGACATAGCCAGGTAAAGCTTGCCGCTCACTCACTCACATGAGAAACCTCCAGACACAGCAACAGAGTGAAACCACCAAGTGATAGGTTGAGGCCTCTTCTTGTAGTCTCTCTGAGGTGTTTCCACAACTCCTTGCCTCCACCAGGATTCCCCCTGTTCACATCATGGCACAGGAGATGCAGGTGTAACTCCCCCAAGGCACACACTCAGGGGTAGGGAGATGGGGACGAGAGCCCCAAGTGATCTGAGCAGTCCTGACAACACACAATGCTGGAAACACTACAGTGTAGATGAGCAATAACACATGATGACACTTAACACCACTTTTAAAGTCTCTAACAGGGTGCCTGAGGTAGCAGGAGGTTCTCAAACCAGCCACTGTGCAGCAGAGACTGCAGAGACACGCCGGACTTTCACACACCACTTTCACTTGCTGCTGCCTGCTCCGTATTGAGTTGCTTTTACAACTCATCAGCAGGCTCAGGATAGTCAGGCAGCCTGTGTCATGGCCAACCCTACCATGGTATGAAGACACTTCTCTGTAGCTAACAGACTGTTACCTCCAGAGAGGTTCCTAAAGGTCTGGGCTCAAGAAAGGATGTGCCAGGCTGGTTCCCTGTTATGAAGTTGTGAACTTTGAATTTCATACAGGCTCCACATACACTCATTATGGTCTCTCTCAATCTTTTGGGATGATCAGCGAGGCTCTGTACTCATGCAGGGTGTGTTGTGAGGCTGGAGCAGAGCTCTGCACACCTGCCCGGCCCCAGCACTAACGCCAATGTGAGGAAAGAGGTCTGCAGGGCGGTCTGGGAGACAGCAGGCTGTGACCAGCCACAACACTCAACTGCCACGTAAGCCCCTCAGGTAGATCGTAATGAGACTGTTTGTCAGGGTCTGAAGGATATGCAGGTGAGTTTGGCAGTATTTTGTGGCAATGAAAGCACTCAGTGAGCAAATGCAATGTGTGTTCTTACAGTGCCACCTTGTGACACGCAAAGGTAAAATTTGTGCACTCAGAATTTACAAATATAAATTCATTATAACTATTTGTAAATAGTACTTGTAAGCACTTTCCAATAACACGCTACTGAAAATTAATGCATGCTTTCAGTCTGCTAATTAGCTACAGGTCATTCATCACTTTTAGTTTATTCATCTGAAATTTTGAAAATCCATGCACCTCTGATTTTGAACATTTTTTCAAAAAAATTCAATGGCAATAACAAAGTCACAGTGTCTTCACAAGTGTCTGTATCCCATTTTGGACAAGGGTCAAGTCTGGGAATAATTTTTAAAAAGCCATAGCAATTAAAAAAGCCACTTAACTTTTTTGCTTGTTTTGTCTTTTGAGGGGGAAACCTGGCAGAGTTTGAAGACTTTGAATTCCTTTCATTTGCTGAAAAGGATCTTTCAGAGTGCAGAGTTTCTCAGAAAGGATCAGGCCACTACGTTCAACTGATGTCTTGGGATTTTATTGGGACCTTTCTGGCTGCCAATGCTTTACTTCCAGCTCTCAGATGCTGGTCTCGCGCTCTGAGTTGTTCTGACGGCACATTGCTGATTTAATAGATGGAAATAGAAAACTTCCTCCTTCATGAAGTTGGGGGCATGAGTCTTAGACTGACTGCTTTGAAAATTAACACTAAAACCATAAACTGGCATTGGCTGGAAGCCAGAAGAGGGACTATAACCTGGGGCTACTGCTCTGACTGTGACCTAAGTCATGGGAAAGGCTCTGTATCAACTTCTCAATCAGATTCAAATACCAGTTACCTGTTTCAAATTTTTCATCAAAACAGCAGCAATACTGGGATTTGAGGCACTTTAGATTAAAAAATTAGAGTCAGTAGAACAGTGATGACAAAAAGCAGTTTATAAGGTTACTAAAGCCAAAAAGCTATAGCTTCATGCAGATGCTGACTTCCAAACTATTTTGTCATATAGGACTCTATGCCCGCATTCTGAATCAGCCAAATTACATGCAAAGGTCAACTGATACACTCAAGAAACCGGATCCTTCATCAGTAATCAATATAGCTGGAGTTGTCTGAGTTATTAGAGATCTCCAGCTGGTAGCTGTTCTACAGCTGCTGCTTCCTCTGAAGAACATCTTTTTGTCCATTGCCAAAGAGACCTAGAGGTGATATGCGGTGAGAAAGACAGCGATGTCAAAGTCTACTGTCCCTGCCCCACAAACTCGAGTGGAGGGAGTGCAGATTGCTAAATGGAATTGGGGAGGGAAGCAGCAGGGAACTGTGGTGCTCAAATACCCTTGTGATAGGTGCTGATGTAAAGCCCAGGCTGACGAGAGCTGACCGTCTATCACTTGTTCACAGTCCCATTTGGAAGGTCAGTCTGGGTAACTTAATCCAGAGATCTTGCTCCCTTTCTATTTTCCAAATAGTTTCCTCTGTATTTTAATGATTTGGGGCATCTTTATTTTGAGACCTAAAAGTGCAGAAAATATAAATTTAAAGGAAGAAACAAGACTTCTGCTTACCTCTGCATCTACATATCTCTGGTAATATAAATTTCAATATCCATGGTAAGCATAACGATTATTACTGATGTTTACTTGCATGAGTAATCATAAGTGTGTTTTCTTAGCAGTTTTTTTTCTGTGCTTGGGTTTGACATATAGTTCAAAAATTAAAGAAAAGAGCAAGCCCACATCTATGTTTTAAAATTTCCGGCACATTTTATTGATATAATTAACTTGTAAAGTCATCTATATTTTTACTGACAATGTCCACCTTTCCCTATGTGTGACTGAGTTGTGTGACTCTTCATTAAATTAATGTCTGCTATAGCAGAGTTTAGGATTTGTCTCTTCCCACTCTCCTGGACATTTAGAAATTGTGTTGGTCTCTTGATGTCATTCTACTGCAAAATAAGGAATATATTATCACATACAAAGTCCTAAACTTTCAATAGAGAATACCTCTAAATAAGAAAATTGTATGTATGGTATTCATCTCACCTAACTTCAGACATCAACAGTGTAGACATTTATAGCTAAACAAGTCACTGCAGTGTCTTTTTATAGGGAGTTAAAAGGTGTTTGGGGATGATGTTCTTCTGATCTACTTTAGTTATCTACCTGGAGAACAAGATGAATTTATACCTAGATCATATTGACAAAAGTATCTGCTTCTCCACTGACTAGGGTAACTAGCTCAAATGTAAACCTATCTTTGGTTAGATTAATGCCATTCCCATTGTAAAAAGGCAATAACAACACATTAACAAGTATCAATTTAAAGAACAATTCTCAGACTTCTTTTTAGCCGATGTTGTATTATTGTAACATCATTCTATTTTCTCAGGGTTTGTTGCAAGGCTTATATTATCTAAATTGGTTTAAGTTTGATACACAGCACAGTCACCCTCCCAAAGCCTTCCCTAAAGCTTAATTCTGTAATCTACAAAGGCTACGACAGTCACTGCACAGTCTATAACATTTGCCTGCATCTCAGCTAACTTAGAAACAGAAAGTCATTTGCATGGTGTGATACCGGCTTCAGTGGGTGAAAAATCTACCAAAGATTTCTGTTTCTTAATGGAGAACTCTGTCTCCCATAGGTGGGAGGGGAAGGGGTAAGGGAGAATCTTTTCCTCATTCTTTGGGGAGAAAGAGGTTTAAACAGATAAATGGTTAAAAAAATAGTCCAGTCTCCTCTTGATCTACTAGACCTTGAGTATGCTACAAATATTGTTAGATAGAATTTGGCAGGGTTTTCAACCATATTCACTGGTTCACAGAGAAGTATTTAGAAACTCCTACAGAAATGTTCTGCCATAATAACTAGAATATCAGAGTCCGGCTGTGCAGTATAGTGGATTTATAGGACTAAAAGGTTTAGACTTTACTGAATGATTAAAAAAAAAAAGCTTGAAAATTTTCAACCCCAGAAAGAGGTTTGTTTTTTATTTCCTGGAAATTTACTTTACTTTAAAAAAACCCCAACCTTCATCTGCCATTGTAATTAAGATAAAAACTGTTGCAATATTATGAGCCTTGTCTAAAAATTGATCAAAATTTTCCTCGCGATTTGTAAAGCACAATGGTAATTGTATTGTCCTTACAGAATTAGACATCCAGTGCTGAAGTTCAGTTTATTAGCAACACCTACCTTTATTGATTTTTTCTATGGCACCTTTTGACCAACGCTCTGAAAGTTATGCAAACTTAATTAATTTAGTTTCACTTCTCACTTACAAAATAAAATCAAAATACTGACCAGATTCTAGAGACTGAGAAACTGAAGCACTAGTGTCTCACCTGTACCAGAAAAAAAAACTGAGTTCTCATGCTGAGTTCTGAAGTCAAGTTAAATAATGCAAGGTAACACTGAAGTCTAGACAGTTTGCAACTTTGACATGAGTTTGCAGGTCAAAATAAGCTCGTAGGTACAGTTTTTACTTGATGTGCTAATTGATGTGAAAACTAAAAATAGAATTTAGCTTTCAATAGAATTTAATTGCATCTGAGTTGATTCAGTTAGGTAAAGCTAAAATTAATTTTTTTCCCAGAAAAAAACACAGCCAAAGTTGTTTAAAAAATGACATTTGTGATGTGTTCAGTATCTACAACTCAAGTTCAAGTCACTTGATACAATAGTGGTCAGCAGCCTAACAAAGATTAGCTGGAAATCTAAGACAGAGTTAGGAAGATTCTGCCCATTTCCTGAAACCCAGTTTTGCCTTAATTTGTGTGAAGTTGGCATGGTACTGCACCTCCTGAACATTTTCCGCTGAGTGCTATTTAAAAAAAAATCAATAACTGAACTGCTGTTTATGAGAAAAACATGGTCTCCTCTCATCTTTGAGCAGCCTATTTTCCTTCCAGTGCACATGCCATTACCTCAGTAGTGCTAATGGGATTTGGAACCATGTGTCCCTGGGACCTCTCCGAGAGATACTGAGCATTTGCAAATCTCATTGGCCTTAGCAAGAATTATCAAGTTTTGGTCTTAAACACAGCAATTTTTTTAGGTCAGATGTAACAGTGTGTTGTGGCAGAAAATTTGGACTTCGAAAAAGAAAGTGGAAACTTTTTAAAAGAGATATGAGCTAGATCTAACAAGCCTTTAGGCACGCATGGTCTGTACATATGCAAGTAATCACACTGACATAGAGATTGCACTATCAGGCAGTGTTAGAGAAGAAAAAGAACAAAATTAAATTACAGTAAAGAAGAAACAATCAAAATCCTCTGAAAAATCATCAGTAACAAGTTTTATGCATTTTTTTAATTTTTATTTCTTCACATTTTTGTTCGATTCATCTTTCTTTGAGTCTCATCCAGTAAGGTCTCCCTCCCACTCCCTCTGTCTGGAATATGAATCTAATTCTTTATGTACTTTCTCTTCAACTTACTTTTACAACTCTATCCCCAAAGATCCTGACATTTCAGTGATTAATTGAGCAGAATCTGGAATACTTCCAAGCCTACTTCGTCCTCACTGGTTTGACAATGTTCCTGTGCTCTGGTCATTAGTACCGCATAACCCTGCAGAACTAACTCAACCATGAAGCAAGTTAAACAGTAAATGAATAGAGTTCTTGTACAGAGAATTTTTATCCTGAGTTCACCAAAGCAATTATGTGTTAATTAATTCTCTGCCAGGCACAAACTGAGACAAATATAGGAAGTATGATCTTCAGAGAAATAATTTTCTGGGGAGAAGGTCAAACCCTAAACTGATGTAAATTGTCAGAGCTTACTTTACTTACATTGAGCCGTTACGCTTTATACCTTCCGAGGATCTGGCCCTATTATAAGAGGATTCACTATTTTAATTTTATTCTTAATCCTAATAACCAATAGCATATCCATGCCAGCTGAGCCTTTCTTCAAAGAAATAATGAGTTTTCTCTGAAAAATTGCTTTATAGGACTTAAATTATAAATAACAGATCTGGTATATCTCCATTTTCTAGATATACATAGATGTGTCTCACATTAGACAACATATAAATATATATCTAGATCCTGACTTTTTTTAATGTTGAGTTTCTTACAAATTTATACATGTAAATTACTAAAAATAGACAGCATCAAAATCCCTAGGAATATGCACACTAAGACTTGAAAGAAAGCTTTGGATTGTATATTTTCTTATATTTAAAACATTAACTCCTATGAGCATAACTCAAGTAGACCATAGTTCAGAGTGCTGCACAAGCAAAAGAGCCTGCAAATCTCAAATGAAAAACACATCAAGAATCTGTTTGTGTTCCCATTTCAATCAGTAAGATATTTATCATTGATTTAAATGGGAACCAAAGCAGGTTTTAAACCAAGTGTCCTCTTCATTATTTCAGAACTCAATTTTTTAAAAATAGACACTGACTGGGGTTTCCCAGTTTTCAGATGTCCCTTTTGTAACCCTTTGATGGGATTTAACGTTCAGAGGATTCCCAAGTTTAGCCAATAAAGTCTCAAGGCACCATTATCTCAAGTCACTTTGGAAAGAAGAGGACATCTAATCTACCAGCAGAGCACCGACTGTACACATCTCATTAATCCTATGGCTAAAAGTCTAAATAAAAATTGATCATTATCAGATATTTTTTGAAATGAAAGCATTTCATATGCTGACCACGCCAAAGGTGCTGCTCAGAGTGCTTGTCTAGGCACCGTACTTTCTCAAGAAGGAAGATGTCGAGTCTTTGTGCTCCGTTTCCATCAACACCCAGTTTCATTGTGCTTTCAGTTCTATTAACATACTTACGTGAGAGTGAGATGAGAAAAGCCTTTCATATTGGACTCAGCTGAATTGCACAGGTGTAGCTGAAAGCATAGTGTTTCTTGCCAAAACTTCGTATCGGATGTGCCTAAGGGCTTATGATTAATACAAGCTTCTCAAAAGTGTAACACTCAAATGTCTTCTCTGGAAAAATGATTATAATTCCCCTAAACTAAGCTAAGCCAAGTCAGGCATTATATATCTCATCTATAATTATTCTATAAAATCTCTTGTCATCTTTCCATATTTTTTGCATTCCAGATAGTCAAACACGAACAAAATAGTAGCGAGAGATGTGTCTTCTCAGAAGCTATTATTATTACTTCCAAGCTCACCAAAGTGCCCACAAAAGAGTACTTCTCAGATTATCTCTGCGGGACAATGGGATTCACATTGTTTGCAGACACAACAGATTGAACAATCGAAGGTGACACAGAAGGTGTAATATATGCCTGTAGGCAATCATAATTAAATATCACTAATAGTCCTGATAATATGCCTCTTGCAATTACTTGGACTGCATGTGACCAGCTGGTTATTTTACCGCTTCTGGTGATATTCAACATGTAATATTTATCAAATAATATTCTTCATCCTTCATTTGTGATTAATCTCTTGTTGAAGAACAGTGTTTGCTAAGGAAAACAGGGTGTTCTGAATTTTAAAGAACACAGAGAACAATTTTAAAAAATTGAGTACCCAACTGCGCTATCGCCTATCTAGATACCATAGTTCTTAGTGCAGAGTAGGTAACTGCATCTCCAGAGAGATGTATGACTGATCTTTAAAACTACAAATACACGTTACATGCTGAAACAAAGTGCCAGCACAATGGAAGTTCATCAACAGACACAAGCAGTTCTACGTACAGACGAGCTGCTTCCAGTGGCTTTTTGTATAAATGTGGATCTGGATCACCTAATAAAGGATTCTGCAGATTCTCCTCTATCCATCCTACTATGTATTTTCACAAAACTTGTAACAACGATTTTTTTTCTCTCTCTTCCTCTCTCTCGCACAAACAAAATGTGACCACGTGTTTCCTTAGGAAACAAGGGTGAAAATAAAAGTTAGGATTCAGTTTTTGTAAAGGAAAGTAAAAGGGGAGAGGAAGTACCTAGAAGAGTTTGGGAAGGAAACCACTGTAGATCAAAATGATGAAATTATAATAATAGTTTAAATATAATCCAATAAAACACAAATAAAATCCTAAACTAAAGTTGCAGGCTAAATTAATATTTCTAGGTACATATTGCATCTCTTCACCTCGCCTTTTCTGTCTCTGATCCTAAAGACAACAGAATAAAATCTTCAGGGAGGAAAAGCATGTTTCTGTATATCCTTGCAGAATTCATCACACTGTGGGCCTAATCCCTTTATGGCTTTTGAGAGTTAAAATAACACATAACTCCTAGCTGTCACAGTAGTAAAAAGTGAACTGAAGCCAAAGAAAAGCCAAAAATATCTACAGGGGCCACTGTGAATAGAAATCGACAGGTTTCTTGGAGTTCTACCTGCTAATATGTGCCAAAATTTCATGATCCTGCTTGTTTATAATTTGCTTAACACAAAATTACTTCCACTATTTTTTTCCCCATGAAGTTCTGAAATGACATATCCCTTTCATGCGCAGACCAGCCTGTTTTTGTGATGATAAACTGCTATGGCAAAGAAATGAAAGGCCTGGAAGACTTCCTTCCAACTGTAACACTTGTCTAAGGAAAGGTAGTGGAGGATTACTGAAATTCATTGTTACTTCTCTATAACCCTGTTATGTTATTAAAACAACTATTTTAGCTACTTGCCTACAGAGTAGGTTAAAATATGTTTTACATTCTTTTTGCCCCTTGACCATGCCATAAGCAGTCTTTCACAATATTTTTTCAGAAGAAAATATGCATGTTTCCTCCAAAAAATATGTCAAGTTTTCTCCTTTAACAGATGGTGAAAGTAGTTCTTATCATATTTCCTCATTCTCTTAGTTTCCTAGCAAAACATTTTGGCAAATCAAAAAGTATAAATAAAGATTCAGATGTTTATTGAATAGCATATAATTTAAATAAATCATATTTATGAATGTCTGGCTGAGCAGAATTGATTGCCAGCATATACCCTTTGGCCCTGAGTTTGTTATCTGATGTTTATCTCAGACTGGAAAACACAGTGTGTGAATCATTTATCCATTTTTGTCTTCTCCTTTCTCTTATTTTTTTAAATTTTCCAAATCATTATTTAAAGTAAAAACTCCGTTACTTTGAAAGGTACTAGCATGCCCAGTAAGTTTGGCATGTGGGAACCTGACATAATTAAAGAACAATAATGAACAAATAAATTAATCAAATAAACCCTCACTACTTGCCCCATTCCCTCTCCAAATAATCGAATACAAAGAAATTCTTACATTACAACATCAGGCTTCCAAAAATTTGGCTTTTCACCCTGTCAGAAGCAGGCTGCAGAAGTCCCAACCCTCTGCTAAACAAGCTCTGAATTCTTGAGAGGTGCAGCGCTGCCAACGTGCTGCACCAGCAAACGAATGCTGTGAAGGAACACAAAATGAGCAACGATCCTTCAGATCCCCAGACCCAGGGCAATTCAAACTTTGCAAGCCACGCTGTCAAACCCAGTAGGTGCTTTCACGTTCTCACCATCACTGCTATTTTTTCCAGACTGACCTTGATTACTTTACTCCCATCCGTACTGTCAACAACAGTACAACATCTGCAGTATCTGGAAGAAACAGAGAAAAAACAATTTCAACACTGAAGGCCAAATCATGGGACCGTCACTGATAGTAGCCTTGTAGGATAAGCAACCTACAGACCTGAGAAGAAATTGCAAATACTCCTTAACTTTCCCATGTTCTTTCAAAGAGGGGAAAAAGAATCCATCAAAGAGTGTACAACTATCCCCACAAGATATCAGAAATAAATCTTAAAACCTCATAGTGAATGGATTTTTGTACCTTATTTTTATAACCGCAATTGTACCTTAGGAAACCTAATTGGACATTAGGAGAAATTTCTTTACTGAAAGAGTGATCAGGCCTTGGAACAGGCTGCCCAGGGAAGTGGTTGAGTCACCATCCCTGGAAGTATTTAAAAGACGTGTAGATGAGGCCCTTAGGGACATGGTGTAGTAGGCATGGTGGTGTTGGGTTGACGGTTGGACTCGATGATCTTAGAGGTCTTTTCCAACCTTAATGATTCTATGATTCTATGTAATGAAACTTAGCAGGAAAAACAAGTAGTCTTTTAAGATGTCCATGCAAATAAGGTGCAGCTAGGTTTTTTAGCATTGAATGATATGCTCATAGATGGCAAACTCATATATCCTGATGTACAGGTGTTAGTATCCATAGCAAGACTTGATTTCCTTCTCATTTACATTTTGATATGTGTACTACAGCGGATGGAGTACACATTCAGCAATGTCTCAGCCTATTTAAAACTTTATGTGCTGTTTCCACCTCTGATGTGCACAAGTCCTTCTCTCTAACAAAGCTTTCATAACGGCAATTATGTATGTCTCCTTTCTCATCCACTCCTAAAGTTCCCCTTCATCACCTCCTGCAATCTCTCATTACATTCTAGTTTTTATATGAATACTGTTACTAAAAGCTTCACTCTTCCCAAAACAGAATTTCTCTTTTTTTTCCCTGCTTTGTTTCTGAAATACTTTTAAAAATCATTTTAGATAAGAACATTTAAAAGAAGATCCACTTCAAAATGAATGTATTGCCATTGGTTGAAGTTGTTTTAACACTAAATAAGCAGCAATTTTCTTCAATGATTGAATCTCCAACCAGCAAAATTAAATCACATTGTTCTCAGCTTCACATTCCCAAGGTAAATTGTGGCTGAAAAAGAAAATGGTGACTATGCCCTGGGTGGCAACAAATATAAACGACTTCTAAAACACATTTTCAAAAAAGATTTTTTAAAGAACTCACTCAAAAGGCCTGCACACAGAGAACATCATGAGAACCTGCTTCCCTTGGTTAGCAAACTGGTCCCAAACTGAGCATCTGCACAGATGTAGGAGACAACACTCTGATCTTTATCAAGGAGATCAGAGGAGTCACTGGTGTCTGATGCTTATGGTCAAACTCCATTTAGCAAGGGTGCTACTGAACCCCCTTCTTAATGGATTTGAGTCGTATGATGAATTATAATAACATAATCTCATGTACTGGTTTTGACTGGGATGGAGTTAATTTTCTTCATAGCAGCTCGTATGGGGCTATGTTTTGCATCTGTGACTAAAACAGTGTTGATAACACAGGGATGTTTTAGTTACTGCTGAGCAGTGCTTACACAGAGTCAAGGTCTTTTCTGCTTCTCACCCCACCCCACCAGCAAGTAGACTGGGGGCGCACAAGAGGTTGGGAGGGGACACAGCCGGGACAGCTGACCCCAACTGACCAAAGGGATATTCCATACCATATGATGTCATGCTTAGCAATAAAAGCGGGGAGAAGAAGAAGGAAGGTGGGACGTTCGGAGTGATGGCCTTTGTCTTCCCAAGTGACCATTACGCGTGATGGAGCCCTGCTTTCCTGGAGATGGCTGAACACCTGCCTGCCGATGGGAAGGAGTGAATGAATTCCTTGTTTTGCTCTGCTTGCACATGTAGCTTTGCTTTACCTATTAAATTGTCTTTACCTATTAAATTGTCTTTAAAACCCACGAGTTTTCTCACTTTTACCCTTTTGATTCTCTCCCCCATCCCACTGCCGGGCAGTGAGCGAGGGAGCGGCTGTCTGGGGCTGAGCTGCCTGCTGGGGTTAACCCACATCATCTCAAAATGACAAAATCACTCATTATGATAGAAAAGCATGCAACCATTCACAGACAGGATAATCAGGTCAGCTTTCTATTTTCAGTGCCTCACCAGGACATAGCAAACAGTTCTTTCAAATGCAGACCTGGCTACAGTTATTCATACTTTGGAGCCAGCCGGGAGAATCTTAGACCGTACACACCAGGAGCACCAGTGCTTTAAGGCACATAGCTATGGCAGTGAGCTCTATCTGCCCTTTTTCCTCTAAGATGCTCCTTCTTAGTTTGATTTTAGCTGTTCTTGCATGATAGTCTTGTGATTATCTTCCCATCAAACTCGAGCAAAAGGGTTAGGAGAATCATATTTATGTGCAATGAAGTAGAAAGAAATGGTTTGAAAGCAATCACCAGTTTACTCTGGCAGTATGTACTCTATGTTTGCCTGCCAGGCATCTATTTTACATTTTGCACAAATATACAGGGCTGAGTATTTTGTGTAAAGGCTTAAACCCCCCCAAAACTGATAGCTTACAAAATATTTGGAAAAAAAAATCTTAGAAAATAAAACACTGACCCAGTTGCAGACAAATGTTTCTAATATTTGAAACTATAGATTTGATCAAGGCCATACTAGCATAATGCTGATCCCCTCCTGAGTGATGTCCACTCAGGCGTGAAGGTTTGTGCCTCCACTGTCTTCCTTCCGCCCCTGAAGTCCCCGTAAGTCCTTCTCTGTGATGGAAGACTCACACAGTCAGTAAAGGGAGCAATATGAAGAGTGGTAACGAAAAGAGATAAAATGAGACAAAAATAAGCAAGACAACAAAGTTGGTGAAAAAACCCATTTCTCTCCTGGCCTCTCTTTTCCCTGGTGTGTCTCTGTTGACTCTGCAGTTGCTGATCTCTCCAGCTGAGCAGGGTCTCAGGTCCTTCCTGTCCGCACTTTCCCGGCCGTCACCGACGCCACTCCATAACAGACAGAAGATGAATACTGCTATCCCCAAGTACGTGGGCATATGCTTGTTTTCTCCTTTAAGTATGACCCTCCTGTCTGGTACAGCATGGGCTGTAGAAGTGATGTATATGATTTGTGACCTCTTTCCCGTGTAAGGCAGAGGACTCTCCAAGCAGTTTCACTGGAATTCAGATTAGGCTCTTACTACATCATAGAGATACAGTTCATTCATTTTAGCATTTACAAGAACTTCCTAAGGTAAGAAGCAGGCCCCAGCTCATTTACAACTCAGAACTTCAGCAAACTTTGAAACTTAGAACGAGAGCCATTTCCTGAGTTTGGTAGAAAGAAAGAATGGAGTTTCCTGTTCTGCCTTGCTAAATCACTTTTGTAAAATATTAACAGTTGTCTCATATTTCTCTTTTTTATGCATGCCTCTAAAAACAACCTCCAAAACTATGAGATTATTTTGCTAGGTTTCAATGTAAACAGAAGAAACAGAACAACTCTAAAGGCCTCACTCAAGCTAAATTTTCTTGATTTCTAAGGGGCTTTGAATTCCCTCTGAATTCTGAGATGTGGAGTGTGGCCCAACAGAGGGTCCAACAGTACAGAGGCAATGGAAATATGAAAGCATAAGGAATCATTCAAGATTTTTTTTTTTTGACTCTCAGTTACACTTACAAATTTTGGCATTGCAGGGACTCTTTCTATGTTTTACAAGGAGCATTCAAAATTCTAAACATTACAAATGGTTCTCAGCAGGTAACAGAAAGTATTTTAAAATGGCATTGTAACTTGAATTTTCTTAGTGTCTCTTTGCCTATGTACCATGTTTAAGGATTTGATATTTGTTCATGGCCAAAAAAATTGTAAGTGATTTTTTAAACTTACACTGTTATACCTCTGTTAGATATCTAAGTACTACAACTTTCATGGCCTTAATAAACAAGAGATGGATACACTATTACTTGATATGTTCAGAACAAGATATTGGGGATCAGATCCCTTTTTTTCCCATTGCCCCTTCCCTGAATTCCAGTGATATTAACTTACAACTTGTTGTGCTTTCTAAATGCTAGCACAATGAATATTTAGACTGCCTGAAAAGAAGAATTATTTTCCAAAAATAAACTGCGGAATAGGAAAAGGTCAGTAATATCTCTGTGTAACAGAAATAATCAGTATGATCTGTCTTCTATTGTTAAATTAAAAGATTCACATATATGCTCCTGTAAACCACAGACATACTGACCAATAGTCTTTTGGAGTGCAGACAGCTTCTAAGGTTCTAATATGACAAAAAGCAGTGGAGTTTCACTATCCCCTCTCTATTTCATAGTACCAGAGGATGACTACCACATAATAGTGCCAAGCATTTTCATTATAAGCCTCAATTTAAAAAATATGCAATTTGTTGGATGAAATCTGTCATAGCGGCTTCCTTTCCAGGGCACCTCTAAAGAAAAGTTTAATCAATTCTACTTAGCCATTTTTAATATCCAAGAGAGACAAAAATGAATATGTGACAGCTGTTGTTATTACTTACAGGCCCTACTTTTTTGGTTTCCATTTTTCACATTGTGTTCTTCTGAAAAATAGGATATGAGGAGCTTAAGGTTGTATTAACTTTTCTGACTTACAAAAACTTATTTTTATACATTTATTTTTAACATTTCTAATGTTGTTAATAAAGACAGGTTGTATGTGTATGTTTAAATAAATTATTCAGATATTATTGTGCTTGCTAACTCAAACATGTCTTGACAAGTTAAAAAAGCTGTTTAAGAAGTAGAATTTCCTAAGTGCTTGAAAATCATTCAATACATAGATGTCCTGGTTTTGGCTGGGATAGAGCTAATTTTCTTTTTAGTAGCTGGTATAGTGCTGTGTTTTGGATTTAGTATGAGAATAATGTTGATAACACACTAACGTTTTCGTTGTTGCTAAGTAGTGTTTATATAGTCAAGGACTTTTCAGCTTCCCATGCTCTGCCAGGTGCGCAAGAAGCTGGGAGGGAGCATAGCCAGGACAGCTAGCCCAACTGGCCAATGGGATATTCCATACCATATGACGTCATGCTCAGCATATAAAGCTGGGGGAAGAAGAAGGAAGAGGGGGACGTTTGGAGTGATGGCGTTTGTCTTCCCAAGTGACCATTACGCGTGATGGAGCCCTGCTTTCCTGGAGATGGCTGAACACCTGCCTGCCGATGGGGAGTAGTGAATGAATTCCTTGTTGTGCTTTGCTCGTGTGAGCGGCTTTTGCTTTACCTATTAAACTGTCTTTATCTCAACCCATGAGTTTTCTCACTTTTACCCTTTTGATTCTCTCCCCCATCCCACCGGGGGGAGTGAGCAAGTGGCTGTGTGGGGCTTAGTTGCTGGCTGGGGTTAAACCACAACAATAGAAGATAAGTTTTTCTATATTTTTTTAATATATGTTACAATGAGAACTAAATAGTAAACAATCAACTTAATGTCTTTCACACACAAACAGGCATGAGGCATGATGTATTTAATTCTAGTAATTCTAAACTGTATTTCCATGAATGCACATTCAAATCCATCTCTCATTGCTTGCTAGGCTTGTAGTTGCTTTGCAAACAGTTTGCTCACATTAGTAGTAACAAAATTATTTGTTCAGGGCAATGGTTATGGGAATTCTGCTTTCATTTCAGGGTTGTCTGTAGATGAATTTTTTTTAAGAATAACTGGACTCACGTATATTTCTATAAATTGGAGTATGCAGGTAGTATAAATAAAGAAGCACTGTCTATATTGGTAAACTAAGCAGTGCTATGGTCCAAGCACAGGCACTGGCACGTGGTCACCAATTTTGTTAACTGGTTAACATGGTTTCTGAAGAAAAAAAAAAAAAGGGCAGTACAAGCCAGACACTATTCCCAATATGTTGTTTAGATGAGAACATCGTATTTTGGAGGTAACAGAATTTAGCCACCTGAATGTAAGCCATGTTGCGTAGGTTGGCATCAGGGCTAGATAACAGTCAGGGACACGTTTTATTTACTAATCAGACAGTGTTGTTGCTTATGATCAAAATATTAACCCAAACTTCTATTAAAAAATTTTACAGAGGGCATTTTATTCTGGCATTTTATTCTTCACTATCTCTTTTTGAAGCCTCAGCTATGACAAATTCATTTAGCTTCTCATCAATTTCCATATATACCATCTAAACCTTAAGTCAATGACATAACTTTCCTGTAGACTTACTGCTTCAAATACAGCAACGGCTTTTTGTTTTTAATTTGGTCTTCAACTCCTTATTCCTCCTCTAATCCATTCTACTTTACCTTACTTATTGCAACAAAATCCTCCTTTCATTAACTACACAAGTTCATATTCAACTAATTATCCAGCATGACCACCAGTTCCTTTCAGAGTTACTAAACTACTGAGTCATGTCATACATTCTCTAGCCTTCTGACTCCGGTCTGTATTCTTTGTTTCTGGAAGGAAGAATGATTTTTATTTTTTTCTAAAGAAATGGCCACCTGTGAGAAAGTTTGGAAGTGTCTCTTTGTAACACTTTTAGCAGCTTGTGAGCTTCTCAATTTTTAAAGAATTTTTTATATTTTTCAGTATCATATTTGATCAGGTATTCCCATAAAGATAATACAATTACATTGCTATCATATATAATGAGTTCAGGTTTGATTTTTGCACTCCTAGGAATGCTAAGCTAGAACTCAAGAGCAGAATTTTGTCAGTCCGTATTGTGCCATGTAAATCTAGTAACTGAGACAAAAATAATTGAGACTCCAATTCTCCGAAGGTATGTCTCCTTACCACACTTCGTTTCCATGAAGACACTCAGACAAACTGCCACTATTACTTCACGGCAAGTTAATTGCTTACAAATAGCTCATACCTCCCCACGTTCCCTGAGCCTGGGAGTTCCATGCGACCGAATGAAAATGCTTGCAAACAGTACCATTTAACAATTCAATTAATGCTCTGCAAGGGTTTTGTAGATTATAATTTTTTCCCTATGTACACCACGTTTTAAAATAGTGCGCATAAATCTGCTATGTTTTATCTTTTTTACCATTAGGGGGACTTGAATGCTTTCACTGTGGTAATGAAAAGGTAAGAGAAGTTCACTGCTAGCACTAGTGTCACCTGTCATCTAGGTGGCCTTACTAACAAGTAAAGTATAAATGTGGATACAAATTTGGGACACTTGATCCCAGAATTCGCATACATTAAGGTGCATAGCAGCCATACTGCTACCACAAAGATACTCTGAGTTCATTCTCTAGTCACTAAATTCCCGGGGGAGGAAAGATTTTGTTCTTATAATCCTTGCTTGAACATGATATTCATACACATTGGACAGTACTTCTAACTTGACAGAAAGGGTTAATTTGTCTCTTCATGTATCCCTACATATATAAAAATATTTTGAGATGGTTCCCTCTGAGTCTTCTGGCCATTTGCAAAAATCATTTTTGTTTTGGTCTTAGAGGGGGTTTGGGTTGAGTTTTTTTGCCTCTTCTAATATTTTTGACCACCTGTTGGAGTAATCTTGAGTCCTTTGATTTCCAGAAGACATGTATTATCTTTTTTATTCCTCATATGTATGGTGTGCATTACTACCTTATATGCTCATAGTTCAGTACTAGGAAGTAAATACAACTTCTTCAGTAAATTGTCACTTTCTTAGGAAACTAATTGATACAATGTTTTGTCTAAAACCTCTGCAAAATTTTCTTATGGACACAAATTAGCCCAGGAAAAGAATTCTAACACTGGCTTTTCTGTGAGTTGATTTCTCCTTTTTTTATCTTATCAAGCAGTATGAATTTAATGCTAAAATGCAACATATTAAATAAGAGGACTGGGGGGAACTCTGTCCCGTTTTCAAATTGAGAATCCATTTGGCAATTCAATCACTTTTCCAAAAATAATATAACTAAATACTACAATGCTTTGCTGATTAATGTTTATTACAGGATCCCCTTTGAACATTTTTGTAAACTTCTTGCAACTTCTTGAGTTTTTATCAGCAGAACTGTGTTGTTCTCTACCATGCGTACATCTACCATTTTGCAATTTTTTTGAATACCATTAGAAAAATACTTCTAAAGATAAGAATGATTATATAACACCAGTTCTGTCGATTCATTTTCCAAATACAATTCTTTCTATTTTTGGCATTCCACAATTTTTCTCCTTACTTCATCCATAGATTTCAGAACTAACACTACGCTTTATTTTTGTTTAAAAAGTCACATAGAATTTGCTTATTCTCTAAAATCGTACCAATGCCTCATGTTAGCTTGATCTTATGTAACATAGAATATTTCTACTAGTCCAAAACTCATGTTGCTCCTCATCTTTTTGAGGAGTTCAGCTAAGGCGTAAAATGTCTTAAGTCCTGTGCAACCACATCTCACAGAATGAAGAAATAAAGACAGGAAGGAATGAGAAGAAAAATGATTTGGAGTTCCAATGATTTGGAAATCCCGCTTGGTCCGGAATAAATAAAGTTACCTATGTCCTGATCCCAGGGTTACTGAAGTCAATGGGAGTCTTTCCAGAGACTTCAGAGGGCTTCATAGGCTATGCTCAGGCTCTGCTCCTCTGTTTGCAATTCTGCATATAATAACAAGCTTCAGAGCTTGAATAAAGGAAACAGGAGCATTTTATTCACATGAAACTTAATGGTTTTAACCACAGTTTTTACACTGCAAACATGAAGGAGTTGCAGGATTGGTGGCTGTAGCCTGTTTCCGTCATCTGCCTATATTTGCTGAGGGAAATATTAAATGGCTGAGATGGTCCAAGGAAACTTAAATATGTAGAACTGCTTTTGAACCACAAACAATCTTTAGAGAAGGAATGTGCATACTCCCTCACTATATGCGGTGCTATTTTTCTGAAAAAAGGAAAAGAAATACAACGCTTATTTAATTGGCACTTGAGCAGGATTCCCTAGATCTCTGGGGACTTATGGGAGAAAGAAGGAAAAACGTGTCTCTATGTCTGTCCCAACATCTTGGTCTGTGCTAAACCATTTTCAAAGGCAACATTATTTCCAAAGTGAATGCGATATAGTTGTCATCTAAAAGGGAAAATGTTCCCATAAATAACTGAGATGAAAAGTAGCATGACCTACAGATAAGAACTGAAATATGGGGATGATAAATCTTTCCTTTTATGTTAACAAATGAACAAAATTAGACTAGTCCAGCACTAAGAAGACGGCTATAAAACATGCAAATACTAGAAATAAAATATGTGGATTTATTTCTCAATGTGAAAAATTTAGTAAGTGCAGGTATCGAACACAAAATATATTATCAAGATTGCCCTGAGTAACACACGCATGCAGTTCAGCATGTCAAAATCTGATTCTTTTTATTTTTGTATTCAGGATTGAGGAAATTTGGTGGAAATTTTTAAATTCAGCAGTTTGGGACATTCAAAGTTATTATTTCAATGGTAACCGTATTTTAGTTACCCTGCTAATAGCTAAGGTATAGCATGACTTTTGAATAGTGTGTCTGGTAAACTTAAGAGATATGTCAAAAATCCACGTTATTAAAGTTAATAGGGTGTTAATAAATTCTTTTTTTAATGAGAAATCTTTTAAGTGATTGCATTGCCATCTGCTGAACATAATGCAGCTATTAGCTAAGATAAATAAATAGATAAATAATATCTATTACTTGTGAATTATATATAATACATAACCTACATGACATGCAAGATCAAATAGTATAACCTATTTGTCCCAGCATTTTTTTCAAATCCCATCATTTCAAACAGTCCCAGTGTATAAGTTCCACTTCGGTTAACTTGTCACGGCATTCTCTTCCAATTCCGTCAGCGTGAGAAGGTTGTTAGCGATAGGACAATTAGACTTGAATATTACAATTTGTTTTGAGCAGGTGATTCCTTACGGAATGCAACAAAAATTAAATTGGTGATACTGCATCAAACCTAATTTATCTTACCCAACATATCTTCAAATCTGGATAATAGAAGATGCTTTCAAATAAGAGGTCAGAACCACAGCATGGCAGGTGTGGATTATTTTTGTTCCTACATTAGCTTTCATCTTGACCATAATGGTTCAAAACCGATACAAATGTTGCTATTAATTATGCCTATCCCATACAGCCAATTAGTGATATCTCTATATATCATTATATAGGTTTATTCAAGCTGCAGATGGCATCAGGATATATCAAAGCTGCAAGCACATCAAGATGGCTTCATGCCAGGCCAGCTTCAGTCTGGTAGGGATCTTTAGCTCCGGCAATGTGTTAGATTCGAGAGCAGCTCTGTTCCAGAAACAATTTTGCCTCTTTTGCGTAGCATCGCAACTGGCATATTAAGCTGTGCGAGACTGGAGCTAATGCCATGCAAAACACTGCGTTCCTGGAAATTGGAGCTGAGGAAAAAGCTGTACAGAGCCACAGCTGGGTAGCACTGCATATGATCTCCTCGGGTCCAACAAGGCTTATTAGCTTCAGTTCAGTACTAGTGATAACACGTTATCTCTTTCAGAAACATTTGGATGTCTCTGCTCTATACATGACAGAAGCCTGTTTACTGGAAAGGCTTATTAATCCCAAAGAGGTGCCACACGAATGCATGGAACCAGCCTGGGTCCAGCACTACATCAGAGCTAACAAGCCAACTTTGAACATGGAAGGCTTTGAAGCGCAGGGTAGAGACAGACTATTTCTGCAAGAATTAGCTCAAAGCCAGTGCTGGACCAAACCTGGTCAAGCCCGGCTTGTCATGAACTGACTCAGGGCAAAGGCGCTTGGACATCTCTGCATGCTCCTAATGCATGCTGTAATACCTCCCTTATCCATGTATTTCTGCTGTCTTGGGATAACAGACCCTACTTACCTTAAACATAGGATATTTTTTTCTTATTATTGGCTATGCTGGCATTTAATATGATGCACAATGTAATTAATATTTCCCTGCAATTATGACATTCATAATGTCTCCTCAGGTAAAAACTCTAGTTTTGTAATTATTTTAATAACAAAAGGTACTACTTATTTCCTCATAGTCATAGCAGTTTTTCTGGCAAATGATTTATCTGCAGTCACTGCATCTTTATGAAATAACAATAGAACCTATTTCAGTCTAAAAGCAAATGTAAGTTTTGTGTATTTATTTTGCATAGATATAAATTATTTTAGATATTACACCAAAACTGGACAAACCTGTGTGAGATAAATTTGATGTACACTTGGAAGCGGATGTTAGAACTTTTTTTCATGTTACATGTTATGGCACCTGCCCTCATATGGAAAATACAGTAGCCAGATGACACAAAGTATGAAACCGGTACAATCTCACTCTGTTGTTTTGAATTAGTTAAAAAATATGGAGCTGTTTCCTTTGGCAGACTCTGTGCTAAATCAGGCATACAGTTTTCATGAAGCATAATGCTGGTGTAAACACATGTCATGTCATATGTCATAAACATATGTCAGTTTACTCACAGGTAAACTTTTTAGGATAAACCTCTATTCCCAGTTGTTCATGAAAATGTAAAGAGAGAACACAGTGGAAAAAAATGCATTTTGTATCTTAATCTACATCTATATTTGGCAGGCTTTTCTGGTTTTGTTATTACCAGTTATTGTACCCACAATATACTCAACACATGTGAGTACTGGCCAAAGATCCACCTCCCCACAATGTACTGTCTTCAACAAACACCCCAGAATGTCTTTAGAAATTCTGCCTGTACTTTTCCTCCCACCTTTTTATTTATACCGTTACTTTCTCAAGCCCCACCATGCTGCGAAAGTCCTCATCCAGCTCCTCTGAGTGTTGTGGCTAGCCAGCCCTGGACGGCCAATCTGCATTGCCAGGGACACAGCAAGGAGAAGGAAGCTGAAAAGGGAGGAAGGATCCTGGCTGCTGCAGGGTCTACTTCAATCCTCATCATGTCAAGCCTGCAAGGACAGCACCTCTGGGTGGCATGCACTCATTCCTTACACGGCTTTGTGGAGCAGCAGACGTTGTGGGGGTTCTCTGCTCTGTGTCCCCCTCTTGAGCCTGGTATTTTCTTTTCAATGCCTGGGGAAAAAAAGAACAGCATAAGCTTTTCCCTAAGATTCTCCCACCCTCCAACTGTTTTCAGCTCAGTGGATTTCCTGAGCCTGTTGTTATTAAGGCTTTGTTCCCTTCCCCCCAGCTTCCTAACTTAAATGCATTGCTGAAATTTTTACTGCAAAGAAAACTATGTTGCTAAACTTTGTCCCGATGAAAAATTTACACTAATTTTCTGCATTAATACCTCTATGATCACAACAGAACAGACCTGCCTCTCAGGAAACACATTGAAATTATTTCTGTTTCAGTGTGGCTGGGAGCGGAGCACACAGTAAAGCGGGTTGGCACCAACAGCAAGAGACAGCTATCTTACAAAGCCAGATAAAGCCTTGAGCACATAGTGGGTGGGTTTGGTTCAGCCAGGAAGATGGTAGAAAGTCCTGGAGAAGGTGGCTGGGCTGTGCATTCATTAGCCTAGCACAAGTCCTGCAATGGAGAGGACACAACACTCCCTGCTCTACTAAGGGCAGCATTCAACTGATGTTTTCATGGTCCTGAGCCCGGTGCCTAGAACCCACCAGCAATGATGTACTTGCTCACCTGTGTGTTTGATGGTTGTACTACTGAGCCAAGAGAATGGCAAAAGAGTGTGGTAAGAATAAAAGGTCATATCCACACAGGATTGCGTTGTTCAGCATTAGAATTAAAAATAAAATGATCTTTGGAAAAGGAGGAGTATCATTTAAAAGGAAAATGGAAGCATATTTACCAGCCTGCTTGTTACTAGGCAGTGTCAGTCTTCTCGCGCACAAAAAGTGTAGTGGACATAGTAGTCCCCGTACCTTGGGAAACACGGTAACAACCAGGCACCCAGGGTATTTGTGTCCCAGTCTCCAATTGCTTTCAGCTCAGGGATTTCCTGAGTCATGGTTTGTGTGTCTCCAACCTGCAAGGGATTTCTTTCCCATGAACCTGCCCGATATCCCCTTTAATTCATGGCAGTAGATTACATTTTTAGGCTGGATGCCGCTTATCCTGGCAAAACTGTGCTTCTGCTCATGCAGCTTCTTCTCCTGCCCTCCAAGCCCCTTTCCAAGGGAAGCAAACAGTACTGACAAACCTACTGTTTACACACCAGCGCAGCAATACTGGCAAAAGCATATAGCACACATGCAGCCTGATGTATTCCTCTGCTACTTCAAAGGAAGTAACTTTATCATGTTTTCTTTCCAACATTGCATTAGCAGTGCATTTTCTTTCTCTACAACCTTGCAAGCAAGCAGACGGCTGGACCCCTCACCATTACACCCCGAGCTGCCGGTTGCAGCTCTACAGACGTTTTTGACAAGCAAACGCGTTCCCCAACCGAGCTACTTCAGCCCGAGAGGTGCCCGTCCTGTTCCAGTAACCCAGCTCCCCGCTCGTCCTTCCCAGGGACCTTCCAGGCCGGGAAGGGAGGAAATGCCTAAACGGCCCCGCGGCCTCGCACCGCCCCCAGCCCTCGCCCCGGGGAAGGGGGGGCTGGAGACGGCCCTAAGCCCGCTTTTGGTTTTAACAAACGTTTCCCCCTGCCTATGAGGAAACCCGCCGCTGCCCAGCGCTGGGGGAGGGAGGGATTTCCTTCCCATTGTCTGCCGGGCTCAGCCCTCCCGGCCGCCGCGCCGGCTGCGGCGTTAACTGTTCGCGCTCCCCGCTCCGGTTCTATCTGCAAGTTAATGGCCAAAAGGCATCCGCGAAAGGGCTCATTTTAGATATCAAATCAAACGCAGGTGAATGCAAGAATCGGGGCTAACCCAGACCGGCTAGGGGCTTCAAACCTGTACATTAATGAGCAGTAAAAAGTCTTTCCAATACAGATAAAAATAAGTCAAAATGACTGAAAAATTAATCCTTTTTATCCGTCAGTGTGCATCCTGGAGACTATATAATGCAAACAGTTACCCAGGGGACCTAATGAGGATATCAAAATACTTCAAGGCCCACGAACGCCCCTAGATAAGCTATATGCCTGTCTTTCTACACTTGATTTAATCCACTGCCCACCAGCTCAGACAAGGTGACGTGGCTACGGTTGCAGACACTCCCTACATGTTTGCTTTAGGATACCTTGTTCTTTCCAAAATCAAATATTTGTATCCTGAAACAAATATTTGGAGACGGTCCAGACTACCCTTTACAAATATGTTAAGTACAGCAAATTGTTGGCAAGCAGTAGACTCCAGGTAAAAACCTGTAAGGTAGGCAAACCATAAGGCTTCGACCCTGCATATGCTTCCGCATTGGTGAAACTGTGGCCTGAATGTTTATTTGACAGCTCTCTATGGGTCCTGAAGAGATAAAGGGCTAAAACCTTTTTATACTGAAGATAGCTGAACTTCTGCCTTAAGTAAATATTTACATAGGTAAGGAGAAAGCACTGTGGCAGAGTACTAAATCTTTCTGCTAAAGAAACTGAGACTGGAATTGGAGCTTTGTTTTGGAGTTATGGCAAATCCCCCCAGCCAACCCAGTTGAAGGGGGTACCTGGCTGTTCTGCCTGAAGAATTAAAGCTGGTTAGGTATGCTGCTAGCTACGCTTCTCCTCCGTTTGCTTCTGGATGCAAAAATTGGTGTGCCTTAACCACGCCAGCTTGAGCAGAACTGTTAGCTTGACTGCATGGCAGAAACGATAAGGACCCAAACATTTTTTTTCTTATATAAACATAGCTCAGATGCAATTTGTATAGAGAGTGTTTCAAAGAAACCTAAGACAGCCAAGCCAGCAATATCCCATGGAAACTTGGCATATATTTCTATCAAACTTCTTTTGAAAATTACATGCCTTAACGAAATCAGAGCCAAACATCACAACTAAATGCTTAACATAAGGTAGCTTTTTTGTAATGATACTGATGGTAAATCCCTTCTTACTTAAAGAATTGCCTGTAAATTTCATTTGCTTTTTATTAATAAAAGCAATATAATGCAGTTAATAAACTACATTACCACTGTTTGGTATCTGCCCAACCCCTCAAGCACCCTTTGAAAGCAGATTACCAGCACTTTCTTTCCTATCTATTTATTTTAGATAACATAAAATGTTCTTTCATATTTAAATACGTAATAGAAGTAAAGCTTTATCACTGCTGTGCAACAAACTATTATTTGCATTTTATTTTTTAAAAGAGGATGTAAAGTCCTGATGCAGCAGTCTCAAACAAAATGTGGTTTTAGACACTACTGGAAATCTTACTTACTAAATACACTGGAGAAACTTTCACTGTTCAGTGTGCAAACTCTGTTAAATCTTTGACTGACCAGGCACAATTGATGCATCTTTTTCATTAGCAGTCCAAAACTATCTTAGTAATACTAATGACTACTCATATGAATAAAATTATTTGCATCCAAAAATGTTTATAGAACTAAGCTTACAGTGTATTTTAATAAAGTATGTCACATTTCTGGTCAAGATTAATTAATTGTGAAGTATGTTACTTTTCCATTAAATAATTCCTTTCAGAAGTTTTCTTCTGAAAAGAAGTATTTCAGAAACTTTAGAAGGCATTTCCTTAGACATTTATTATTAATAATATTTATCCCACAGTCCATATAAAAACAGGATAAAATGTACATGTTTTCTTGCTAGTTACACATATATATGCGCCTATAAATTTATATATTTCATATTACTATATATCTCCCAATCCGGCAGTGAAAGTGTGGATCTACAGCTCGCAACATATAGCCAACTCTGAGACGGACCACTGATTCTGTATGTTTTAGTTTCTGTTGCTCAAGGTGAGTATCCACTTTTGAAAACGTTATCTGGAATTTCTCCAAGTTGGACTTCCTGATGGGAGGAATTTGCCTGTATCAGTGCCAGGTAAGCGGCACATTTTTCCTCTGCAATAAGATAGGGTCCAGACCTAAGAGTATGATAAAATACATATATAATAAATAGTTAAAGATCCGTTTCAAATTTATTATTAAAAAAAATAATAAAAGAAACAAACAGCAACTCCAGCAGACACCACTAGAGTTCTCCTTCTCCCAAATATCCCTAGCACCATCCTAAACCCTGTTTACCCCAGAAACCTGAACTGTGGACAGACAGAAGAGGAGAGAGAGAGAGAAAATTCAGACACAATAAAACTCTGAGGGGAAAAATATGTGGAAGGAGGAGGCAGCAGCGGCCTGGGGAAGGGATTGAAAAGTTTCCCCTGGCTTAACTTCTCCCCCCCTGCAGCAGCAGAAGCAGCGGCAGCAGCACAAGGTGAGAGAGACTTTTAAGTCTGGGGAGGAGGGGTGTGTGCGGGAGCGGGGGGGTGAATTTACAGCCCTGTGGATATTTCTGTGTCTGCCTCCCTGGCTTTGGGGTGCGAGAGACGCCGTGTCTCATGCTGGGTGGATTTTTTTTTAATATGATGGAGGATTATAAACATGGCGCCTTAAAAAAACTACAAAATCATGTACACACTGTTCCAAGGAGATGGGGGAGAGGGGACAGGGGAAGGGCTGGGCACCAGGGGAGGGGGCAATCCTGCCCCGCGGGGTGCCGTATGGGGAGGGGGGAGCCATTATAGTTAATAATAAAATGTGTGGGGCTGCGGGGGGGGTGGGGGGGGGAGATGGAAGGCGGGATTTTTTTATTATTATTATTTCATTTTTCGGAGTGGGTAGGATTATCTGGCAGCCCGCTTGGAAATCGAGGAGGAGAAGGGGACGGCGGCGGAGCGCGTGTGATTATTAACGGCGATTATTTTTGTCCCCACACCTTCCCCGGTCGGATTTCGGCTGGGAGGCGGCGGCGGGTCCCCCGCGCCCCCGTGCCGAGTTGCAGTCAGCCCGGGGTCGGGGCGGGAGGGGATGGGGTGGGGAGAGGGGCGCGCAAGAGAATTGCTGCCTTCAACGCTCCGCGCGGGCCTGCAAGGAGCGGGGGAGCCGGGGACTCGCGTGAGAGGCGAGGCCGAGCGGGGTGTGGCGCAGCCCGGCCTCAGCCCCGTCACCCCCCTCAGCCCCGCTCTTTTCCCACACGCGGGGCGACCGCTTTGCTCCCCACTCCCCCCCCTCCCCCGCCTTTCCTTTCTCTCACACACCCCCCCGCCGCCCCCGCATTTCCTCGCTGGGGTGGGGGATGTCTGCTTGGAGGACGGGTCTTGGCCCGAGTAATGGCAGCTGCTCGACAGCGCCGAGTCTCCACAGGAGAGAGACGGCGGGCCCCCGCAGGCCGGCCGCGGCGGGAGACGGGCCATGGCTCCCCTTCCCCGCGGGAGGGCAGAGGAGGGGACGGGCAAAGGGGTGAACTTAGAGCCCCAGCCCTCCTCCCCCCGGGCGGCTGCGGGCGGGCTGCGCCACCCCCGTGGCGGGGACGGCCTTACCGCCCGGCTCTGCCGAGAGGGCAGGCGGGGCACGGGGGCCCCTGGCTTTCCGGATCACCCCGCTGGCGGAGCTCGTCCGCCGGCATGGTCCCCGGGGGCTTCCTCGGCTTCCCCATCTGCTCCGGGGTAGGGCGCGGGGGAAAACGGGGCCGATTTCTCCGCTCTCCCCTCCGGCTCCCCCCGCTGCGGGCGAGGGGCGTGCGGGGAGCCGCGCTGCCTGCGGGCCCGTTCTCTCCCGCGCCCTCCAGGAGCAGCTCACTCGCTTCCCCCGGCCAGAAAGGGCCCTCCCGGGGCCCCGCCGGGCTCGGCCGTCGGATTTCGGGAGAATATGAACTGCTGAGGGCTTGCTTTTGGTGTTTTGGGGGCTTCTGAGTGCCTGTGTGTCCCCGAAACCGTGCTCTCCAAATAACCCCTCAGTTCACGTTGTGAGGTGTTTCCCTTCTCCCCCTGCCTCGGGGTTGTCCGGAGGCCTGTCTGTCTCCTCTCCTTTCTTTCACGGGGAAAGGGTGCAAGCGTAGGTGTGGGGTTTCCGATGGTAAGGATGATGGGGAGCTTCGGCGCGCTTTCCTCGCCTTCCGTGCGTTTCGGAGAACGGTCCCCTGTAAAATACTGATGTTAAGGACTTGGGAAACTTTGTATGTTTTTTGGGGCTTATCCTGAAAACAGCAGACTTTGGGAATTTGGTTTTTGTCTTCTGCGAACATGGCAAACAGGACTTTACAAAGGCTAGAGCTGGGGTGGCTTGAGAAGAGGAAAAGGGGTGGAAAACTATTTAATTTGGTGCTGGTTGGTTTTATAATTGTATAATTTGGCATTTTAACACCCTGGAATCATCTGCCACAGTCTGTATTGTGGGAGTAATACTATTTGTTGTAGTTCTGAGAAGATCTTACCTCAGAGGAAAGGACTAAAAGTAGAAAATGCTTTCTTGTCCTAGATATGCTGATTTTTTTGCACTTCTGTTGCTATTCTTTGTAGGAAATTGTTTAATTCTTTAGGGGTGATCACTGAGACAGGTGTTGGGAGGGGGGAAGAGTGGGAGTGGAAATGCCAGTTCGGTTCAGGTTGCAGTCCCTTGGGTTTTTCATCCTTCAGCGTGAAGGACCTGGCATCTCTCCACATTTTTTAATTTTTTTTTATTTTGTTATCAACCATTCTGAGCACGCCACAGAAAGTCTTCAGGGACGTAGACCATTTGCTGACTGCTGTTTTGTATAAAAGTGAAAGTATCCGCAAAATAATTCCCTGTTTAATGCCAGCTTTTCCATGCCTAAACAAACCCTCTCTGCTTTGACCAGCTATTTGTATGGGGAAGGGAATGGTTCATGGGCTAGGTAGTACAACAGAGAGCACTTTATCTTTCTGATGGTGAGTTTGAGTGGGAGAAAAACTTACTGTGTTGATGACTCCTTGTTGATTGTGCTATGGATGGTGGTCTCTGCCATCAAGAAGAGGCATCTGCAACTGATACTTGGTATTGGGTTCAGCACCAAAGGACTGAGTGAGAAAAATGACTCTTCCACTCCATCTCATGAGCTGGATTGTGTGATGGAAATTACCTAGTGATGAAGTCAGCAATGTAAGGGGAGTTGCGAGCGTGTGGATGTTGGATGGGGGTCTTAAGACTTTGGTGATGTGCTAGAAAATGCTCTTCTTCCACAGTTTGGAGCTTTATAGCACTAATTTATCAGGGAAGTGCCCTCCATACTAGTTATGGAGGTGTATTTTTTAATCTAAGCAGGCACTTACAGCTGTTATTTTTAAATATAAATGTAAAAAAAAAAAAAAATCAAGTTCGTTCACCATGAACTAAAATTCTTAGTACTTTGTCTTAGTCCTTGTGTATTGTGAGCCAGAGCAATACTTCTTAACTTTTCAGGAAAAATTGAGCACTACAGAAGTAACAAGAATTTCACGACTGTAATTGCTGTGCGCACGATATGTGACTGCTAGGTCATTTGTTGTAATCTGGTGCTGTGCGTCCATACCATTGGTAGGTAGCAGGCGGTCTGTATGCAGCTACTGTTCAGGTTGCCTGAGGATCCCACCTGCCCTTGTAGCAGAGAGTAGAAGGGACTGTTTAGGAAAGACTTGAGGCTTAGGAAAGACTTGAGGGGAAGAGCCTGGATCATCTTTTCAGCCTAACATCATCTCAAGAGCAAATGAGATGGTGAAAGGCTGTGAAGTGTGCTCAGCATTTCCACGTTGCAGGTAAATATCATCTACTGGGTGCTGTTAGTGATGTGGTGCTCCTGGAGAAGAAAACGATGTGGATGGACAATGAATTTGGCCTCAATCTCACCTTGAAGTGGCTTAGGCTACATCTAGACTGTTGTGCATTTCTACCAGTGAACCACAGCTTGGGGATCACTGAACTGTGCTATCTGCAATCTCTGAATTGGGATTAAATACTTCCAAAAGAAATAGATGAAAGACAACATTTGAAGATGTTTTCTTAATTTTAGGCATCTAAACCTCTCCATAAATGCCTGCATTGTCTAGTTTGTTAGAAAATTGTCTCGTTTCACACAATTTGAGACTCGGGGGAAATTTTGGAATTAGGAGACTTGTTTTGGAATTGACTACCCAACTTCAGTCAACTAAAGTTCACAAATTTTGGACATACCTGTAGTAGTTACTGTAGTAGAGAATTACCTGTTACCTGTAGTAGAGAATATAGCCTGCAAAATAGGTAGTTTGTAAGATGAGGTAATGATTCCATTTTGCAGGAATTTCTTCATAAGTTAAGTCTTACATTCCTAAAACAAGTTTTCAATAATTTTCAGTGCAGTATGAAGTTTTCGTAGTTACTGCCTTCCATAGTCTTTCAGAACATTTAGCTCTGGAAGTGTGTAAGGACTTCAGGCAGTCAATCTGTCCAGGATAAAAGTTCTGAAAGAGGGACAGGGTGGTGATGATGATGTCTTCAGTAAACTTCTGATTTTCTTCTTACATGGCTTTTTAGCTAGCTCCAGAGTGGCATAAGTGTCAGTAAAATAAGTCTTTTATCTGTAATGTAGGTTGTTACAAATGGTAAGTCAAACTATAAACAAAACTAATCTATGCAAAGTATATGTGGCTCACACCAGTGATGAACTTGGTTCATGAAATGCTGAGTTGTTTAAAATTACTGGCCAGATGCATACAAGAGTTTACGTTCCTGAATGAGATCAAGTAGATGGTTTTTATTTTTTGCAAGAGTTAGATCAGAATTGTTGGAGCAATTGTTTTTCCTGTGACTATCCAGTAAATATATACATTTCTTTTTAATTCTGACCACTGATTTTATTAATTGGGGTGGTTTTCCTTCCGTAGAATACAACTTTCTTTAGCCATCCTTTTTGCACTGATTGTTTAGGAGCTAATGTCTGATCATGTTCTTTATCTGCAGGGGGGTTTTGTGTTGTTTTTTGTTGGGTTTTTTTAGCCTCAGGATGTGATGAACACTCCATAGTACTTTTCCAGTACTTGGAGTGTGGTGCCCTTAGTAGCTGGGCAGTGCAACGTATGTCATCTTTTATATAGCTCATACATTTTAGTCTGTCAGTGTTGCTTGTGCTAAATGTTGTGAACAAAGATTTTTCTTGTCAGGTTCTGGATGATTTTTGATCAGTTGAATGTAAATTTAGCTCATAATTGGGTTATTGTTCTAAGGTTTAATCTGCCAGTCGGGAGAATATAGCCTGCAAAATAGGTAGTTTGTAAGACGAGGTAATGATTCCATTTTGCAGGAATTTCTTCATAAGTTAAGTCTTACATTCCTAAAACAAGTTTTCAATAATTTTCAGTGCAGTATGAAGATGCAAATTCAGCAGTGCTGGAAGAGTCTCTTGTCATCTATACAAAATGCAAAACAAGCGTGGAAAACTTTTTCTTGAAATAAAGCTCAAATTTGTCTTTAAATGGTGGAAAATAACATTTCTCAAAAAAAACCTTCATTCCTGGATGTAGTGGAGGTAACTGGAAGTAGATTGATAGATACCAGAGTGGCTGTGTACAGTATAATAAACACTGTGGTCTCTAGCCTGAACGGGTGAACTCCTGTGGCACACGGAGCTCTCTGATTTCAGGGGCCTCTCTGCATGCATCTGCCTGCGACGCCAGGGCTGGGTCAAGCCGATTTTTTCTGCATTTTCAAATCTAGTCTTTAAACATAGTTTTAACATCTGTTTAAACCAATGTCTGCCATCAAATTAATTAAGCAAGTCTGAACTCTGTCTTATTATTTAAACTAAGCTGTGATTATTGAATTATATGAAGAAATTTTTTTTTAGGGGTAAAACTAGACAAATAACTGCAAAATAGATTTTTAGCGTTACTTTTGTTTCAAAAGGAGTAAATAAGCTACCTGTTCCAACTATACTGTTTCACTGAGCGTCTGAAGTCATGCTAACACACACAGTTGGCTTGAAATGCTTTTTGATGTAAGATGGCTGCAATCAATTTCTTTAAATACACAACTTATTAAAGAGTGAATTAACTTGAATCATAAGCTATGCTAGAGGCTGATTTTTTCATTATGTTTTAGTAAGATTTCATTCATATATTTTATGTCTCTTTTCTGTTTTTTTCTCCCTGGGATGAACAGGGTCTTTTAGTCTTGTGGGCAGGCGACAGCAGGCACAGTGGTGATACACTGTGACATGTCCATGAACCCAAGTTAAAGCTCATGGCATCTAATTTTAGGTCAGCCAGCTTTAGTAATATCCCACCAGAGCCTGATCCTATAGCTGTACCACATAGATAAATCCAAAGTATAGTTATTGAGAGTTTTGTGTACAAAAAGGCTGGTTTTGATTTTCTTCCAGTCTCCCATTTTCCACTTCACTAAAGTGCAGAAGTTTCTGCTATGAAAGTATAGAGATGTGTAATTTAAGTTTAAAGTACATTATTGGTTAAAATGGCAGTACCATAATATTTGTAATTTCAAAATTACAAAAATATTAAAAAATATACGTAAAATAGTTACTGGTGTACCAACAGTCAGAATATCTTTGCATATACCTCTACACTATATTCAGTGTTAAATTCCAAGATTAAATAATTGCAGAATAAAACATTGTGAATTAATGATTATGACTCTTCATACAACTCTCAATTGTATGATATAAAACTAATTCTTAACAAATAATTTTAACACCAGAGACAGTGAAATTTGAAGTGCTAAAATCCACTTATTAGTTAAAAAATGAAGTCAAGCATACCCACAAAAATACCAGTAACATCCGATTCACCCTTTCTGTGGAAATTGCATTTTTTGCATGCGAAGAACTGGTCTCACTGTGTTAATTCATTGTTATCCAAAATAGGATACTATTGATTTGAGATCTCGTAATTTATAAAAAGAAGAGTTAAACATATTGCTGTTTACCTCTCATTTCTGCTATGCTTCATTTCCTTTTCCTTTGTTAGTATGTTAAAAATAAACATGAAACCAACTTGCCCTATATTCAAATATATGATTTTAATGCAGCTAACCTAACTAATGTTTTGGTTACAGACCGTAGGAGTCTGCTAGTAGGTGTAGTACTCAAAAGCAGCATTTTGGAAAGTGGGTATTTGTACTTTGATCTCGTGCACTTACAGCACGGCATTATTATCTGGTCTTTGAAAGATAGGTGGATGGGAGTCGCATGCAGTGACTCATGGGATGTGGTACTTAGTTCACTAATTTTAGCAGAGCGATTCTTATCTTCCAGCGTTAGGTTTTATTGGAACCTTTTGGAAAAGCAATGAAGTGAAACAAAACGGGGTTGAGAGAAAATGATTAGCAGAATCCCAAAGTAGCTAGAAATAATATACAGTGAAAAATAAATTAAAAGAATGTAAGATATGTTTGTTGTTCGACAAATCTTTGACAAGATCTGAGAGACGAGAGCTTAATCTTTCTTAGCACGCTATCATCATTTTCTATTAAGTCTCACACAACATCTATGCATTCAGTAAGAGAGGATCTCACACTATAGATACCTGTTTACAATTACAGATGTTTCTCAAGTCAGAAACCAAGTAACAGCCAAGTCTGCATTGACTGTTTGTGCCTTATTAGTATTTTCTTAGTGTCATTGCCAGTAAAATAAAACTTCTGAAGAGGAGATGCTGCATAACATTGCAGTGTGTGCATTCACATGCACAAATTACAGTGGAAATTTTAGCTCAAAATGGTGGGCTTTTTGTTTCTCCAGTTTTCCTTTTGGTTGGTTGTTAAATTTGAGATCAGTATCTTCTGAGCCGTCATTGACTTCAGGGACAAGCTTAAACCCACTGTTTATGCATAATCCCCTCTCCCCAGCCAATTCCTTAAGATTCAGGTTCAAAATTGTGCAAAATCAAAACAAAAGAATTGCTATTTCATAAAATGTAATCACAGGCCACTGATTGTTCACTGATGAAAATTGATGATGTTCACTGCAGAAAATTCATTGTTACCAATAGATTAATATTAATATAATGATGGAGACCTTGATCATATAAGCACTTGTTTCCCACAGGCATAAAAATGCATAGGCCTTGGAGCATACTGATGAATCAAGTTTATTTTCATAAAATATTTTTAAAAATTAAAATTTTACGTACCACTCCAATATTCAAGGAAGAACACAGTTACAGTTTGTTTTGCCTATATAATTTTATGTAATATTATATTTTTGATTCTTCTACTGGAGTATGCAATGTTACGTAGGCATTTTTCATGCCTTTTGAATATCAACAGTATGACTATTGTTATTTTAAAAAGACTTTTGCACACGCTACATTTTACATTGATGATTGTTCCCATTGAAGTTAAGGTACTTGTCCTACATGTATATTAGTCTTTGAAGGAATTTACAGTATCTATGAAAAAAGCAGAGGAAACATGGCTGACATTTTTCTATTAGTGACTTTTAACATTTTCTGTATATCTTAAAGCCTGTGTGTTATAGAAAGCCTTAATTATAAATAAACTGGTAAAAGAAGAAATATAAGGTTTCTTAATGGAAAAGCTGATACCATTATGAGAAGAAAAGTTTATTTTTACATTAGGAAAGCTAGGAAACAGATATGACAGGAAACTGAGAATTTTGACATAGTTTCAAAATTATGGAAATCATGTATGTGAAAGCAAGTTTAATAATCACATGATTTTATATTTTTTTCTATCAAAAAACATAAATTAAAAACCTGTGAATGCTGAAAATTAACTTGACTCATCCTATTCTTTAGCATTTACGTGCAAAATCTAGCCAATCCTTTTTGCTCCGTGCAACAGGAGTTTAGAAATAGTAATGTTCTCTTCAGCTTGTGCTTCTATTCTTGCTTTGTTACGCAGTTCAGAAATCTCAGAAAACTTTTTTCCTTTCTATGTTAATTAAAAGCCAAGAATTTTTCACAGGAACCAGACTGGCACCATGTTTAGCTTCGTATCACTATAGCTGAGACTTTAGGACGTTCCTAAGAACCAACTGCATGATCCTTTTCTCAGGAAGCTGGATGTTTCAGTGTCAGTCATCATGTGCAAGCTGACATTTGAAGATAATGCGGCACACTGAATAATTTGGCATCGACACGAACATTTTCTCAATAAAGAAGGAGAAATTATTGTCACCAATCAAAATAGCTTTCCGAAAACTTTTCTTGATCTTGGTAAAATGTGGGGAAGAGTGAGAAAGGATGTACACTTTGCTCATTGGTAACTCACAGTGTCTGACCTCTTACCAGTCTGACTAGAATGTAATGTTAGGTTTTTCAAAAACTGCCATAAGTATTAAAATCTTGTTTGTTTGTTTGCTTGTTAAAAAAAAGATTGGTTTATTTCACTGACATATCTTTTTGAAGGAGAGTGCTGATGCATACCTGGAAGCATGTCAGGCTGACAGTGTTGGAAAGCAAGAAACATGGATGCTCTCAATCTGTAATTGCATCTTTCAGTTTTTTAGCTTTGTCTTCTTCTTCTTCTTCTTACACTGACCTGAAGTAAATAGGCTTACAGGAAATATTTGTTGTCAGAAAGAGATTCTTCCCTTTCCTGCACACTTCCCACTCCCCTGGCTCCCAGAAGGCTTCTTTATAAGACCTCCTAATTGGAAGCATACTCCTAACTTCTCTCTGATTCCAGATGTGAGATCTCCTCTTGTTATTCAACTTGTACCTTTTAGGAAATACAGATTATCAGTGAAGTACCTTCAGGTGCCAGTTTTATTAGGTTTTCTAATCCATGCTGACATTCTTTTTCTCAATAGTTTTTAAAAGTTTTATAAAAATAACCCGTTTACAAATCATCCCAGTGCAAGCCTAACTTGTAGCACCAACTTCTGAAGACATGTAGCTTTCTATAGAATGGAATTATTTTTGTCCCTTATAGTGGCACAGGAAACATTAATAAATATCAGCTAAAGGTAATTGATGGCTTTGAGTACAGGTGCACCAAGGAGCCTAGAAGCAGAACGGTGTTTGCTCTGCCAAGTTAGTGGATAAGCAGTTACAGTGTTCCCTGGGCCAGTGGGAAGGAATGGTATCCAAATTTCCGCTTGGCTCTTCTTACGTGAGAACTGCCTTTCTTGATCAAACTAGCATGTCGTGTAATCCAGAGTCTTGTCTCCAGCCATTGCCAATCTCAAATGTCTCCCAGAAAGATGCCAAAAATCACCCAATTTTCTGATATAGAAAGCTACAGAATACTTTTTTCCCCATAGTAGTTCCCAGACAATAATAATTTAGATCTTGGTTCCTGCTTTTATGCATAAAAATTTATATTTATTCCAAAACTCCATTTTGGACTGCTGTAAATTCTCTTTACTATAATAACTGAATAATGTTAAAACGTACTCCTTTTTTGTGTCAAGCCTGGTCTTCTGTCCTCTCCAAATGCCTTGCAGCCTCCCAGCACAGTGCTCTTTCTCTTTTGGTATTTGCTTGAGAGGTCCTGCCTCAGTTGCAGGAAAGAGCCATGTGTACCTGCCTGTCCGCAGTATTTGGTGGAGATAAGAGACCTTGAGGGGTGAGTTAATGAAAGGCCATAGTGTTGTCTTTTGAGTGCAAATAAGAGCTGGGAAATGCACATATGAAAGGAAGAAAGGGAGAGTTTGGCGGGAAATGCGCATTAAGTGAAAGTCGTGTCACAATATACGTGAGAGAGGACCAGTGTCTTTGCTGACATAATTTGGTGCAGCACTATTGACTTCAGTGGAGCAATATTAGTTTACACCTGCAGAAAATTTTCTCCTGAATATCTGGGAATGAGAATATATAATGAAGTGTTTATGTATGAGTGACAGAGAGAGAGAGCGTGCGAGAGTGAGAGCGCATGCACACATTTTCAGGCCTGATTGATTATATGAAAAAAAAACTGGAGTTGAAAGAACATTATTTTAAATTAACATTCATTATCTTCACGCGTGAGATAACAGTTCACTTTGGACCAGATCCTAGCATGATTATGTTTCGTGAGCAGAGACTGCTTTTTCCTTGAATGAGGTTATTCAGTATAAGAATGGCAAAATGTAGTCTGATCTTTGACAATAAAAATATATGGTTTAGTCACCATATATTAGAATAATACTGTATTATTTCTGTCAGGAAAACATGGATTTTTTTTTAAATAGATGGTTACATTTTCTTTGAAATGTAAAATAAAAAGTGAGAGAAACCTTTTTTTGGATCTCTAATCTTATGCTTGGAGAAGCTTGCAGCCATTTTAATTCATGCTGCATTCATTGATGTAGCAGTTAGATTATTTAATCACACTGCAGCTAGGTCTTCTACCTATCGGACACTGTTAAAGAGTTCAGTAATATACTTTGGGTTATTGGCTTCTAAATGTCACTTTTGAAAAAGAAAAAAGAAAAAAAGAAAAAAGCAAACAAGCTATAAACATCACAGTTAACTTATAAACAGTATAAAGGAAAACACAATGTGAATTCATGGTCTTATCATTCAGCTCTTTTTTTTCTATACATAATATAAATAGAAAAAAAATGCACATCATAGCAAAAAGAGGAAAAAAAAAATCTGCTTTTGATCTTCTTTGGCAGTTCTTTTGCTTTTAAATACAGAGTTTTGCAACATTAAGTCATCTAATCAGGCAGCAGCTTGCTATTAAATATCTTCATAACAGACGTAGTTTGTGAGCATGAAAATGAAAACCACATTTTAAAATTATAACCCCAAATAACCTTCTGAAATTAAAAAATACTCTAAAAAATGGCTTATTCTTCAATTTTAAGTATAATCATGTAAAAAAGTGGAGAAAGTCTGTATTTTAGGTATTCAGCAGCAGTAGGAAACTAATTTCCTAGATTGTAAGTGCTGCAATAGTAGAAGCCCAGTGATATAGATATATAAAAAGGGAAATAAATGTGGCAACAGCTAATGCGTGTCAGTGAAAAGTGGAGGAAAAGATTGTCGTGATGCTCTTAAGTGTCCTGTATTTTCTGAGAGGGAGCTACTGACAATGAAATAAACCTCTCCTTGGTATGCAATAGGCAAGTGTCTTGTATAAAAGGAGACGGTAAATTCTTTGGCAGTGATGCACTTGGCAGCAGTGGTTTTTAAACGGTCACCAGTGCACTTTTCGGTTATTTCCCTACAGAGATGAAACGGAACGTTCATGCTCTTCTGAGGTATTGTTTTAGTCTGTCTGAATGCAGGTGGAAGAAGAAAGTCATGTTTCATATGAAGATGGGAACTGTATTTCCCTCTTGTTAAATGAAAGCTAAGAATCCAGAGATGCTAATTCAGTCTGTCTGCGTCTGGATCCCTTGGCTTATTCCCTTGTGCTTTCCTGATGTACACTGAAAGCTTCGTCGAATGAGCGGTTATGATCATGTTAAGTTTCTCTCAGTGTTACTATACCTTCAGCAGAGAGAGTTTAAACAGAGGAAGGTGTCAATCTCCATCATTTACCAGCAGTCCTGGTTAACGGGGGAGGTCCCGGACGACTGGAGGCTCGCCAATGTGACGCCCATCTACAAGAAGGGCCGGAAGGAGGATCCGGGGAACTACAGGCCGGTCAGCCTGACCTCGGTGCTGGGGAAGATCATGGAGCGGTTCGTTTTGAGGGCGCTTAGGAGCCATGTCCGGGACAACCAGGGGATCAGGCCCAGCCAGCACGGGTTCATGGAAGACAGGTCCTGCTTGACCAACCTGATCTCCTTCTATGACCAGGTGACCCGCCTAGTGGATGAGGGGAAGGCAGTGGATGTGGTCTACTTGGACTTCAGTAAAGCCTTTGACACTGTCTCCCACAGCATTCTCCTGGAGAAGCTGGCGGCTCATGGCTTAGACAGGTACACTCTTCGCTGGGTAAAAAACTGGCTGGACGGCCGAGCCCAGAGAGTTGTGGTGAACGGAGTTAAATCCAGTTGGCGGCTGGTCACGAGTGGTGTTCCCCAGGGCTCAGTACTGGGGCCGGTCCTGTTCAATACCTTTATCAATGATCTGGATGAGGGGATCGAGTGCTCCCTCAGTAAGTTTGCAGACGACACCAAGCTGGGCGGGAGTGTTGATCTGCTGGAGGGTAGGAAGGCTCTGCAGAGGGACCTGGACAGGCTGGATCGATGGGCCGAGGCCAACTGTATGAGGTTCAACAAGGCCAAGTGCCGGGTCCTGCACTTCGGCCACAACAACCCCAGGCAATGCTACAGGCTTGGGGAAGAGTGGCTGGAAAGCTGCCCGGAGGAAAAGGACCTGGGGGTGCTGATTGACAGCCGGCTGAACATGAGCCAGCAGTGTGCCCAGGTGGCCAAGAAGGCCAACGGCATCCTGGCTTGCATCAGAAATAGTGTGGCCAGCAGGAGCAGGGAGGTGATCGTGCCCCTGTACTTGGCACTGGTGAGGCCGCACCTCGAATCCTGTGTTCAGTTTTGGGCGCCTCACTACAAGAAGGACATTGAGGTGCTGGAGCGTGTCCAGAGGAGGGCAACGAAGCTGGTGAAGGGCCTGGAGCACAAGTCTTATGAGGAGCAGCTGAGGGAACTGGGGTTGTTTAGCCTGGAGAAGAGGAGGCTGAGGGGAGACCTCATCGTGCTCTACAACTACTTGAAAGGAGGTTGTAGCGAGGTGGGTGTTGGTCTCTTCTCCCAAGTAACAAGCGATAGGACGAGAAGAAATGGCCTCAAGTTGCGCCAAGGGAAGTTTAGATTGGACATTAGGAAAAATTTCTTTACTGAAAGAGTGGTCAGGCCTTGGAACAGGCTGCCCAGGGAAGTGGTTGAGTCTCCATCCCTGGAAGTATTTAAAAGACGTGTAGATGAGGCACTTAGGGACATGGTGTAGTGGGCATGGTAGTGTTGGGTTGACGGTTGGACTCGATGATCTTAGAGGTCTTTTCCAACCTTAATGATTCTATGATTCTAATTGTTCATCTTATTTGCAGTGTTTTCTTAATAAGCAAATTATTCAATGGTTTCACTTTCAGACTATTTTGATAGCTCCTCTGCTTTATTATATTAATCTATGACAATTTTAGTACAACTTCTTGTTTGGTACAACTTTTATCTGAGCACTCTGGGATGTGATTCCTTTCTTTAAGGAGGGCGCACAGCAAGCTCACTACCCTGGACTTCAGGAGAGCCGACTTTGGCCTCTTGAGGGATCTGCTTGGTAGAGTGCCATGGGATAAAGCCTTGGAGGGAAGAAGGCCCCAAGAAAGCTGGTTAATATTCAAAGATCACCTCCTCCAAGCTCAGGAGCGATGCATCCCAACAAAGAAGAAGTCAGGCAAAAACACCAGAAGGTCTGCACGGATGAACAAGGAGCTCCTGGGTACACTCAAACACAGAAAGGAAGCCTACAGAGGGTGGAAGCAAGGACAGGTATCCTGGGAGGAATACAGAGAAATTGTCCGAGCAGCCAGGGATCAGGTTAGGAAAGCTAAAGCCCTGATAGAATTAAATCTAGCCAGGGACATCAAGGGCAACAAGAAAAGCTTCTATAGGTACGTCAGGGATAAAAGGAAGACTAGGGAAAATGTGGGCCCTCTCCAGAACGAAATGGGAGACCTGGTTACCTGGGATATGGAGAAGGCTGAGGTACTCAATGACTTTTTTGGCTCAGTCCTCACTGGCAAGTACTCAAGCCTCACCGTCCAAGCTGTAGAAGACAAAAGCAGGGACTGGGAGAATGAAGAGCCGCGCACTGTAGGAGAAGATCAGGTTCGAGACCATCTAAGGAACCTGAAGGTGCACAAGTCCATGGGATCTGATGAGATCCATCTGTGGGTCCTGAGCAAACTGGTGGATGAAGTTGCTAAGCCACTATCCATCATATTTGAGAAGTCATGGCAGTCTGGTGAAATTCCCACTGACTGGAAAAGGGGAAACATAACCCCCATTTTTAAACAGGGAAAAAAAGGAAGACCTGGGGAACTACAGGCCAGTCAGTTTCACCTCTGGGAAGATCATGGAACAGATCCTCCTGGAAGCTATGCTAAGGCACATGGAGGACAGGGAGGTGATTTGAGACAACCAGCAGGGCTTCACCAAGGGCAAGTCCTGCCTGACCAACCTAGTGGCCTTCTATGATGGAGTGACTACATCAGTGGACATTGGAAGGGCTACAGATGTTGTCTATCTGGACCTCTGTATGGGCTTTGACATGGTCCCCCACAACATCCTTCTCTCTAAACTGGAGAGGTACGGATTTGATGGGTGGACTGTCTGGTGGATGAGGAATTGGTTGGATGGTCGCATCCAGAGGGTAGTGGTCAACAGCTCAATGTCCAGATGGAGATCGGTGACAAGTGGTGTCCCTCAGGGGTCGGTATTGGAACTGGTACTGTTTAATATCTTCATCAATGACATAGACAGAGGGATCAAGAGCACCCTCAGCAAGTTTGCAGATGACACTAACCTGAGTGGTGCGGTCAACACACCTGAGGGACGGGATGCCATCCACAGGGACCTGGACAAGCTTGAGAAGTGGGCCTATGTGAACCTCATGAGGTTCAACAAGGCCAAGTGCAAGGTCCAGCACCTGGGTCAGGGCAACCCCCGGCATCAACACAGGCTGGGGGAGGAAGGGATTGAGAGCAGCCCTGCCGAGAAGGACTTGGGGGTACTGGTGGATGAAAAGCTGGACATGAACCGACAATGTGCACTCGCAGCCCAGAAGGCCAACTGTATCCTGGGCTGCATCAAAAGCAGTGTTGCCAGCAGGTCGAGGGAGGTGATTCTGCCCGTCTGTTTTGCTCTGGTGAGACCCCACCTGCTTCCAGCTCTGGAATCCTAAGTACAAGAAAGACATGGACCTGTTGGAATGGGTCCAGAGGAGGGCCATGAAAATGATCAGGGGGATGGAACATCTCTCATATGAAGAAAGGCTGAGAGAGTTGGGGTTGTTCAGCCTGGAGAAGAGAAGGCTTTGGGAAGACCTTATTGCAGCCTTTCAGTACTTAAAGGGGGCTTATAAGAAAGATGGGGACAAACTTTTTAGCAGGGCCTGTTGCGACAGGACAAGGGGGAATGGTTTTAAACTAAAAGAGGGTAGATTTAGACTAGATATAAGGAAGAGATTTTTTACAATGAGGGTGGTGAAACCCTGGCACAGGTTGTCCAGAGAGGTGGTAGATGCCCCACCCCTGGAAACATTCAAGGTCAGGTTGGACGGGGCTCTGAGCAACCTGATCTAGTTGAAGATGTCCCTGCCCATGGCAGGGGCATTGGACTAGATGACCTTTAAAGGTCCCTTCCAACCCAAACTATTCTATGATTCTATGATTCTATGATGTATGTACATGAGGAGTCCAACTGTAAAGGAACAATTTGACTAAAGTTTTTATGAATGCCATCCCATTGCTGAGTGCCCATTGCTCAGTGGAGCAAGGCAGGTTAAATAGGGATCTGGTACTTTTGCTCTCTTTCTTTTGAAAGAGCATTGAATAGGCTGCAAACTCAGGCGAATGTGCTGTGTCCACACTGTGTATTTCTTTACCAGTAAATAGGGTCTTCAGTCATGGAAGGCAAGGTGGTGAGGTTAAAAAAAAATGGTGCTGAAACCCAGCTGCATGGCAAAGGAAAATGAGAATTCAGTCATAATAAAAGCAAAAAGTCAGTGTTAATGCAACATACTTGCATTTTTTTTCAGGAGCTGAAGATGCCTCTTGAAAAAGGTTTTGGGTGGCTGAATTACAGTTTAGGAGTTGTCAAGGGAAAGGGTGTTTGGCTGCGGGTGAAGCAGGCTGAAGCCCTCCTGCGTGGGAGACACTCCACAAGTGTCTGTGGAGTTCAGTCCCTTCTGGTGGGTGTGGTGGCCAGACGATTATCAAAGAAATAAATGAAGTACAGTATTACAATGGGTATCAAACCTTGTCATGTCTACATTACTAAACCTAAGAAACAAAAGAGCTCTTGACAGTTTGAAATTACAGCCCTGTTTTTGAGCATTTCTTCCGAATTCCACTGAATTAATGAAATTAACTGAACTGCCAAACTCGGTGGAGAGGTGCTGCTTAGCCGTTGTGGCAGGAGCCCCACGTCTCGGGCAGAATGTGCTGCTCTAAATCACTTTGTCTTGAATTTAAACGACGACCTTCATTTTCTGCATCTCAGCTGCAATGGGAAGTAGCCCTGAGAAGTTGTTTGCTAATGAGGCTCTAGCAAGTATGCTAGATAATTAAAAAGTGATAGATGATGGTGTACTGTGTTTGGAAATTTCATTTAAAGTATATACTTATGTAGTTATGATTTTGACTCATCCAAACCATTTGTATGATCCGTTGGCACTTTCCACAAGAGTAAGGATGCTTGCCCTCTCGTCCTGACCAAGTTCCAGTTTGGGTAATTACATTCTGACTACCCACATTTCTGTAAAGTTTCATCTGGATTTTGTAACTGTTGTTTATTTACATAGTGATGCATATGTACTTGGCAGTTTACAAAATAACAGCACAGGATAAAAAAGTTACAAAAATCCCCGCTCCAAATTACATTTAGTATTTGTGCATGAATAAATACAGTGTGACGTGATACAGTACAGAAAAAATATGAAGTGTCACATTCAGTAATAGCATTCATAGAAGAGGGAGGTTTTCAGAGTTTATGAAATAGAAGAGAAAGTGCAATCCATGAAGTGCAAGTGTAAAAGAAGACAGCAAAGGGGTGATGGAGACCAAGGAGAGAGGTGAGAAAACTAGTTAGATCTAGGAGGGATGAGAAAAGAAACACAGGATGAGGTGTAGTTCAAGAATGCTTTGTAGAAGACACTCCTGCGAAAGCTGGTACGCTATGGGTTAAGTTGCTGAGTAGCGTGCACCATTAAATGTGATATATTGTGTAGCAGGAATGGATATAATTCACTGGTAGGAGAAATAATACCTGTTTATATTGTAGTTAAAACTATATATATTTTTTATAAGGTTATTGGGCATGGATTTTACATGTGTATCAACAAGGGAGGGGGAGTCAATTTATGTGGTGGTGTGTATACATGTCAATAGGACTTAGGCAATCACAAATCTGCACGTGGCCATCATCTGCTGGCGCAGAAATGTTCATTTTCTGCATACAAAGGCACATTTTATCATTTACCACTCAGTTTCTCAGGATCCTGCTTAAATTACAGTAGGAAGAACTTGCTGTGTGTTACTGTAGAGTAACAGGTAGGTGAAAAAAAGAACCCAAGCCACATCCTGTTGTGGAGAGTTGTTCTGTAGAAATATGAACTTTAAAGCTGCAAGCTTACTCTTAAAACTGGTTGATATTAATAATCAATATTAAGCTGGAATGGATTTCCAGAGGAGTTCAAAGTAACTCAATATTAGACCATATTGCATAACCATAGCAGTCTAATATTTACAAGAACTGTCCAGTGTTCTTCCAAAAATACTTAAGTCTATTTAGAGGCGCTTCATCCACAGCCTAGATGTACCCCATTTGACACAGATACTAGAAGTACATGGAAAAAAGTTTTAAACAGTTTTCATTTTGAAAATGCTTTCAAGAAAAATGTTTTTGAGTAGTACTTGTGAGTGAAATCATACTCATCTCAAATAGATTGTTCACAAAAAGAGGGTTTGGGGTTTTTTGGTTTTTTTTCCCCTAGAAATGGAAAAAATGGTTTTGAAAATATCTTGGAATTTGCATGTTAACATTGATGTTTCTTATTGTTAGTAGTTGTTTTTACATGACTTCATTTGCTAATATAAGTAGTACATAATGTACTATGTACTTACGCAAAAGAGAGATTTAAGACAATGCATGTGCTCTTGAAAGTTGCGGTTCTTCCTATTTTTATTTTGTTCTGTTTAATGTTTTTTGGGATATCTGTCTTGGCATTGTTTTTGGAAAGTCTTTCAACAAAAATATTTTTCGCTTTAGGTCACAGATACACAGTAGTACCAAACCTTTAAGCTCTTATCTAGAAGAACTACACTGATCGCTTATTCTGACCTCCTTTAGCTCCTGTGTAACCCAGCTTAAATAATTTTACCTATTTCTCCTGGATCAAGCCCACTGAAAATGCCATCACGAGCCCTCGTGATAGCAGCCAGCTTGTTGTGCGTAAGTGAAAGGCTTGAAAACCCTTTCAGCACTGTGGGGCAGACAGGGCTCTTACCTATTTAGTGGTGTCTGTCTAGCTGGCTCTTCTTTTGTCATCTGTGGGCTTTTTTTATGGAATAAGGCAGGAATACTTCAAGGAGGAAAGCCATCCAGCACCCACATGCTGCGCACTTTGGGAATGAGATCCATGTGGCTTTTTACTGTTTTTTTTTTCCTTCTGTATCATTTATTAAAGCTGTAATGGAATATCTGCTTAAGGCTAAAGGAGTTTGAACTCTCACTTAGCCTCATTAAGGTCTTGGGCTTGGTGTTTACTATTCTTTCATCAAGGCCACTTCCTCAGAGGCTTTTGCAGGAGATACATATGTTCATATGAATGACCTTCTTCATTTTCTGCCTCAGATCATGGTAGAATTATACTTTTTAATCAGCAGGTTTTATTTAATCTCCAAATTTTATTTCTGGTGTTGTGCCTCTAAAGCAGAATTAGATTTTCATACTTTTATGCGGGGGGTTGTCTACTTCTATATTCACACATTCAAACGCTTCAGGCTATTCATGTGTGTTTTCTGAAGGGTTTAACGGTTCAGCCATTTCCACACAGACTGTCGAAGTCAATTGGAGACTGCGTCAAAATCTGCTGTCAGACTGCTAAGATGAATCTCCCGCTGTTACTACAGAGTACTTCTCCAGAGCACACATTGTTAAGAAATAGTTGAGATATTGGATGATGCTATCTGGAGCTCCATCCCTACCTTCACCATGTGCTGTAACATTACTCAAACCTATATATTGGTAAAGAAATGCTAGAGTGGTTTTTGTTACAAAAGACTCCAGGACCTCAGGTACTTAGCGACCAGGTGTAGTTGTTTAAGTCACTGTGATAAACTATACTTGTGCACTGTCACTCAAAAAGAGACAAAGAGGTGATTTAGCAATAGGCAATTTTTTTTTTTATATGTATAGTTCACATTTATGTTTTCTTTTTGATTACTTTGCTCTCCCTCAGAATTTTTGGAAGTTCCCTGAGTTTTATTTCTAACGTTGGGAGGAAACGGAAAGTGGCACAGTCAGTCTGTACCTTATATACTTATTCACTGCAAAGATACAAGACTAGTCTTAAGTGAAAGGACATATATGTAGCTCCTTAGTTTGAATATACATGAAGAATTCATGTCTCAAAGAATTCTGGTTACTGGTAAGTGACCCCTCTTTTTATTTTAACTGTAAATTTAAACTTTGAACAGAATGTGCTTAGACTAGTGATGTGCTTATTAGGTTAAAAAAAGAACAAGCTTTTAATAGAAAAAAAGTATCAAAGGGCAGACAGCACGGGATTTCATTAGCATTTATGGATTGCTAAACTGCAATTTAAAAGTCACATTTCTGTCTAAAAAAGTTTTCCACAATCGTCATACAAGTAACATTAAACAATGTCTTTTTAGTTTGTTTACTTGGGGTCAGATTTTCAATGATTAAATTGAATAAAGTTGCAGGGACTGTCTGTGAAGGCTACACTTAGCTGCCATGGATTTTACTGGGAGTTTGAATAGTTTTGAAAATCCCACCACGTATGGACCTCATCTCTGTCTTCAGATGTCTTTGAAAATCTGGCCCTTAGGACAGTTAACAGTATTGCCCGTGTTGTTTCAGTGGTTTTCCCTTACCAATTCCCCATTTTACTCTGCTCAGGAAGGTCCATCAATTATAAACAGCATTTTGTAGCAATCTCTGAACTTAGAGTTCATACCTGTCAAGAGGGATAGACTGACAGAAGAGACTTGGCTCTGGCTTTCCACATAGTATTGTAGTTCTTTGCTCTAATAACATAAATAGTTCTTAGGATAATTCTTTTCATCCATAGATGTTTAAGTGCTGCACAGAGGGGATTAGTGTAATTAGTTTTGCATTTGGAAATGGTAATACAGAGATATGCAGTGACTTGCCTGAAGTTAACCAGCACAGGAGCAGCCTGTACCAAGTTAGGAGCCCTGGCGCTCAGTCTACTAGTTTCAGAGTGCTTGATCTATCCATACAAAATATCCAGACGAGAATCTTCTAAATGTAATGATTTGGTACTTAAGCAGTGTGAGTCATGTTCTGGGATGCTGGCAGTGTTTTTTGTGATATTTCCGTTTCACATTCAGCTTCAGGGGCTCAGCGGGGCTTTTGGTCTGGTTGCCATATGAAGTTCATCGGGGGTGACAAACGAAAGCAGCTTAATGTGCTCATGTTATTTTTGTCTATAGCAGAAATTTGTGATGGGGACTATTTCTGTTTTGCATAAAGTCACCAAAATAATGCATTGAGCTGTAGGCTAACTGGAGATGCCAGGACTATTCAGAGCAGAATAGCCTGGATAGTGTTAGTTGTTGGATGTAATTATTTTGATTTCACTGGGGGCAGAGGCTAAAAACCACTTGGCAGACTTCTGAAATTGCAGACCCTGGTAACTATGATGCTGAAGTTGGGTACCTCCACTAGGCCTTCCAAACACAGCTTTTTGTGTACTGGTTCCCCAACTGTAAAATGAAAAAATTGAAAAATAAATCTTACAAAGTGCTGTGAGCATAAAAACGTTCAAGGCTACAAGATCCTCAGCCAAGACGGCTTGCAGAAAAAACACTAGTAACCTTATCCAGCTGCTGCTCACCACGGAGTACTTGTCACTCTTCTCTCCTTGCTTTCTCAAAACTGACTGTAGAGGAGGGACACTGCGCCCTGTTGGATGTGTGTGCCGTAGGTACTACAGGAGCTCTTGGCCCAGCTTGTTTGCTTTTCTCTACCCCATCACTTAGAGCGGATTACAGTAAACTTTTCAGGCAGGAGAACAGACATGTGGTTTGTCTCCCTTAAATTAATTCCTGTAACTTGCTCAGCTGAGGTTTGTTTCTGATCCCAAAGGCTAAAGACCATTCCCTCCAAGGATTCAATTAGCCAACACCTACCTTGAGAGCCCCCAAGCTTAGGAAACATTTCTCCTTAGGATTCCTTCTCTTGGGCCCAACAAAAAGGCTCCCCAGGGAAGACCCAGGATACTTCTTCTTGTCTTCAAAGTAAAAGGTTCTTAAGATTCCTCGTAGCATACTCAGTCCTTCTAATCAGAGCTTGACTTAGAGAAAGAACCGATATTTGTGGGCCTTACAGGTATGTTAGATGGGAAGGCAACAGGTTGAAACAAGAAGGTCATGCTGAGTCAGTAAAAATACCTAATCTTTATTACTCTTACTTACAGTCTGCTTATATTAATAAGCTAGGATTTAGATTTGTTGTGAATTAAATGTTGACATTTCTCTAGTGTTCCAACAGAGAGGCTGAAACTATGCTGTTACCTATGTTACATTCTCCATTTTTAGCCCATGAGTATCCCATGTATTTGAGTAGCTTCATGTCATACTCAAGGAATTCAGTAAATGTGTCTTTGATCAATCCTTGCAGTTCTTATGATCTCTATAAATGTGTCTAGAAGGAGGTGACTATGGAAGAGAGTAAAAAGCCACTTAAGCCACAGACCAATATTGGCGTGAGGATGACTGTATACAGCCAGTCTGAGTAAATGCAGATTGCAAGCTAGGCTGTAGTTTCTAATCATTAGCATTTAAGATGGAAGAACCTGTCATGGTATGTCTACATTAGACACATGTCATGTCATGGCTGCCTTTCAGTGTTTACTGTATAGGGCAAGTATGGCCAAACTTACTCACCCTATGGATTACACACTAAAATTCCTATATGAGTAAGAGCCAAAGCCCCCATACTGTATGCTTTGGAGAGCTGAGAGCTCTCGAAATGCAGGTTGGGGCTTGTCTCAGCATTAGGTGCTAGGGTGATGTTTGCTTCAGCAGCCCTTGTTGACTTGTTCTTCCAAATCCAATAATTTGAATTTATTCAGCCACCACTGCATCAGCATGGCCCTGCTGCCAGATGCATGACTGGCAGCCTCACAGGAGCCACACCTGAAATATTTTGAGCCAGGAGTGGTTCAGGAGCTGTGCCCTGGCCACCACTGGCTTCAGCAGCTCTGCATGGAGCAGATGAGAATAACTCGTCAGGTTTCCGAAATGATTTACCAGTCATGCTGTCTCACTTTCGTGCTTGTAACAGATTTTGAATATACTTCTCTATGGCATGATTTCCTCCCTGTAAAATAGCAGTATCAGCACTTTGCTATATTACGAGGCATTTGGAGTATGAATTAGAGGGGAACAGTTGCTAAGGCAAACACTTCCATTTTATTCTGAGGACAGGTCTGCTTCAAAGACCAGAAGCAGATGAAGATAATATGCCAATACTTTTAGCACTAGAAGAATAGAAAATTAGAAGTAAGAAATAGTGCATGTTATTTTTGTGGGAGCAACGGATGGAGAGAAAGTGGTTTTGTTAAAATGAAGGCAAGTGCAAAACTAAAAGGCAAGCAGATTTAATACACTAAATTGTTTAATGGCTCTGTAAAAATGGCTGGAACTTCAAGTTGATAGTACCCCGGTAGTAGCAGGAAATGAAATTGTGCTTAAGCCATAGAAATCGTGAAAAACGCTTGCTACTATGATTTTCGGATTAGTTTTAAAGAAAGTACTATATTAAAGGTAGCAAATTTTGTACTTAGTAACTAAATGAATGTTATTTTGAAATTGAGAAACTGCTAATAACTTGTGAAAGAATGTCACGAGAAGTACCATCACCTTCCTCAAGAGAAAAATCTTCCTTAAAATCTTCACCAAGAGACATCAAATCTTGCTAGCAATTCTCTTACCAGTACTCTACTACTATTTCTTTGTTCAGAGTGAATGTCTCTTCTCTGGGAAGACTGAAATATATTTCAATTTACATTTGCTCATAGCCCATTCTTTACTTTTTGCCATGACATCAGAAGTTCTGTTGTCATCAGCGAGCTGAGGCATTCACTGTGATGAAATCTGGAACTGCCCTCATAGCTTTTTAGAGAACTGAATGTTGTTGTTCTTACAGAAATTCTCAGGTTTCAAACCTCAGCACAGAGGGTGCTTGTGCTATTGAACATGAGCCCTACACTTGGGAGCACCCTCTTGTATTTCTTTTGTGAGTGTAATTAAACAGGAATGGCTTCTTCGGTGTTCACTCATTGAATCTGAATACCCATCTTTCAAGAATGACTAGAGAGTATTACAATCAGAATGCATATGTTGGGTTTTTTTTCCTTTTTTTAAAAATGAAGACAATTTATGAACTGCTAAAGAATATAGATATGATACCTTTTTTTATCTTTCTTTAACTGAGGTTAAGAAACTTTCCTGGTATCACAGCAAGTCTGTAGCGCTGCCAGGAATTGAATTTGGACATACCTGCAGGACAGACCTTCTTAAACAAATTTACTTGCTATACTGTTGAAGCTGGCTATCAGCAACTGGCCATGCATTGTCATTTCTGCTTAAAACAGATAGGAGTGGCGCAGGAGACAGGAGACTGACTTAGTACCAAAATAGTCAGTGCAATCTTCCTGCCGCTTACCTTTTCTATTTCTTAGACTTTTAGCGGATTCTTCCAGAGCGCCTGTCAGGTCGGGCAGTCTCTTTTAATTCTTTCTCAAAAACTAGTTGCACAGATTTTACACAGGCTCTTCCTTTTCTAAAGAAAAACGATAAAAAGAAATATATTGAGAAGAAAACGTCTTTTTTTAAGCTTGTAAATTATTAAAAATAGAATGATTTAAAAAAAAAAGAATAAATTGAGACAATACAATTATTTTTCACATTTTCTCATGAAGCTTACATGAAACAGCAGCTAAAACACTCCCAGTACAAAGTATTAACATTTTTAAATAATCAAATGTGCTTTCCAATATGTACTTCTGTTGTTTGCTTTCTTCTAGCTGTTAGCTGTGGCCAATTAAAAACACAAGTCAGTTTATTTTTTATTCCTCATAATTAACGTTTTCATGTTTTCTATATGCACTAAACTTTCATAGCAGTTTTGAGGTGATTTTAAAAAATATTTGTGATTTATTGGTTGGTACTGCTTTTTAGAAAATCTTTGGGCATTTTGAGATGCTGGCAAAGGAGCTTAATTTGCTGTTCTCTTGGAAAGAAGGACTTCTCTTAGCCTTTCCTATATCTCTACGCCCTGTATATGAAAAGCTGCTAAACAGGGAAATAAAAGGAAGTAAGGACCACCAAGAAAATCAGGCAGAGCAGAGATGAAATGTCCCTTGTTCCTTTCCCACAATTGCAGGAAACAAGATATAACAAGGAACAGGGAGGATGTCAGGGAGATGGCCTATAATCTGTGAAAATTTATAGCGAATCAACTGGACAACTGAAGAGGCTCCTGGTGTGGGAAAATGACTAAAATAACTGAAGTCACCAGAGAAGTACTGAGATGCTATGGCTAAGTAGAACAGCAGCGAGCAGGTCATGAATGTTAGAGGCATTATAGAATTAAGGGTACAAAAATTGTATCAATGTGATGGATTACCTGAAGGAAATTAAGTGCCCCTGATGTTTCCCTTGTTGTTTTTTGAAAATAGGGATTTGCAGAAAAATAGCTAATTGAGTAGAAGAGAAGTCCTCTACTCCTCCTGGATGAGATCCAGAAAAGGCAAAGCTGAATTTCGTTTGCAAATTTTCATAGTGATAATGTGCCTGTTGTGTAGGATTCTGAATGTCTGTACCCTATTTGTAATTAAAGTAGATCTGCACCTTGTAACATCACAAAATTGTTAGGAAGGCCTTTCGCAGGGAGTTAGTTACATTTTAGCTGTTACTGTCTGCTTCAGTCCCTTTCAGAATTACTAAAAAATCCATGTATCTTCCAACTAGTTACCCTACACCAGATTTTTTTCCTTCAAGAGAAAAAATCGAGTGTCTCAATTTTTTTGTACACTTGTGTGTTTATCATATAAATGTAAGTCCAATGCAAAATGCACATAATTCTTCATGCCATTATATGATTTCTTGTTTCACCGTCTGCTACCTCCTTTGCTATAAAAGTGCAGTCTCTTTCTAATACACTTTGGATTTGATTTTTTTTTTTCAGATTGAGCGATTCAAAGATACTACATGAGGGAGAAGCAATTTATGTGATGTAGCTACATTCTTAAGCAGTAACAATGATGAATTAGTAACATTGCTTTAGGAAATTGCAGTCCTTTTGCTTTTGGTATGATTTGAGGAACTGTATTGCTTAAACTTGTTTTGTTCTTCACATACCATAGAAATTTAATAGTATGGTTCTGTACAGATTCTTGACTGAATTATGACTAGATTTGTTCCTTAGTCTGGTTTACTGGAATATATTAATGTATAGATATCAAATATAATTTATTTCCTTGGCAATGCTGTACATTTGTATTTGATTTATATTTACAAAGCCAAAATCTTATAATAAATAATAGAACCAAACTACTTGCATAGCTTTCTTTTTGATCTTTTTTCTTATCTGCACAAACATTACTGCAAGCTCCTGGGCTGATACCTGTGGTAAATGGATGTTTGACGTTTTGTATTTCTCTACCATCTAATCTGCCTGTTTATCCAGCAACGAAGTCCAGCGTCTGTTCCAGAACATGCTTATTCATAAAAGCTATTGACTGTTGCAGGATTGAGACTTGAGGGCTGTAGGCAGTGATGAGATGTGAAACTTGAACATGCATCTTTTAAGACATCCATCTACCTGATTTGCTGCTCTCCTGAAAAGAGTATTTATTCATCTTGGGTTTTTTGAAATGAGTTTCTTGATTTTTAGGAGAGAGAATATAACTAGAGCTGAGAATTGAACTGAAACGCTGCTTTTCTTAAAATTGAATTTTTTAGAATTCATGCCAGAACTTTTGATTTATGTGTTTTTCCCATATGTAGTCTTTTAAAATAATTTCTGTAATCCCTGGGATAAAGCTCTGGTGCAGGATTATATCTGATTCATGATGGTGGAGTAAGGGAAGAACAGGAGGAGAGATGGAGCTTAGAGATTTGTCTTTGCTATTTACAGATCTTGGGCAAGCTCTTTGACCTTTTAAAGCCTCAATTCCCCCTGCTTTAGATTGTGGGCAGGGTTTTGAAGTTCTTCGGAAGATCTAACAAAAAAATCCAACTTCTTTAGGGTACTAGGAGCTACACTAGAGAAAATGAGTTAACGCAGTCATTCAATCTTATTATCTTCTTGAAGGGTTATCTATGAGCTTTGGAAATTAAATATTTTTCTGGTTTTTGGATAATGCTTAGTAACTTAGAGCTAGCTGTGTATCCTATGGCAAGTCCAGTACTGAGTGTATTGGCCAAATACCTCCATTTATGGTTTGAACTGTGGGATTTTGCAGTGGAATCAGCTTGTGGACATGAGCTGCCTGATATAGTGGTGGAGGATAATGTTTTCTCTTGGAATTAGCCTGAGTCACACTGCAGAATACTTCTGCCAGTTTCTACCTGTGTGCAGCTCCTGTTCCCATCCCCATCACGCTGCTTTTTGAGGAGAGTCATGCCATGCTGTCTCCAAAGAAAGCATTTTGCACTCTTCCTCCCGTGGGGACCTGCCCGAGGAGCGCTCACCATCTTACGCCCTGTCCTTGTGAGGCCTCTCCTTCGCCAGGCACGTGTGAATAAGAGCCTTTCTTTTCGTGTTTGTCGTTATGCTCTTGTGTGGTGGTGGTGGGCATCTCACAACCATCTCCTTCCCTCTCAGACTGGTTTGGACATGCCAGCTTCTGTGCTGGTGTAATTCAAAACAACCGTATGCTATTTCCACTGCTTTCTTACAGTGCCGTCGTGAGAATTGTCACCTTTTGCATTTAAAGTGTTATGAATGAAGGCCATTTACATTTTTGCCCTTAACAGCGTATTTGAAGTATTGAAGAGTTGATAAGCTCTTTAACTAATCCAGAGCTTTGTCTTAGTAATTAAAAAAAATGAGAGCTGCCAGTTTTCGTCAGAGCTGAAGGTCACTGGAGTCATAATGTATTCAGAAAATGTACATAATTTCCTTTCTCTTGATTCTTTTGTGAAATATGAAATATGTGTGTGAAATACGTGAAATATTTTGTGAAAATTGAAATATGTATGTTTTTTACAAATATCTGTTTTTATAAGAATTTTGTTTTCTTTGCTCAGTAAAAATAAAATTTAAAAACACTGTAATTTTAATTCTTCCTTACTTAGGGGTGAGGAAAAATGAAATTCCAGGTGCAAACCAATGGACAGTATCACAGCGATGAATGTATTTTCACTGGAGGTTTCTATAATGCACGGGAGAGTTAGTTTTTCTTGCCTAGTATGATCTTAAGCTTTTGCATTTGGTGGATAAGTGAGGCACGCAGACACTGGGTCTCTAACCTTAGGGAGTGTGCAGCTATTTAGGATTTGAGAGTTTGAATCATCTTAGAATAAATATTTAATTGTTCATGCAAATGGCACCACTCCAGCAGGGCAGCTAAGCTCTCCCTAACCTGGGCTGTCCATGAGCAGGTCCAGTGTTGGTGGGGAACATCTTCTTGCCATGGAGGGTGCTGCTGAGGGTTCTCCGAATTCCAGGTAAACCATGTTGTTGTCAAGTGCTCTAGTGAATCACACCTTTATAACCCAAATATCGGAAGGTCCTATTTTAACTCAGGTAAATGATTGTAAATACTAAGCCAGAGACTTTACAAATACTTGTTTCGAGTTCTACGTCTGTTGGTTACCCTACAGTGATCCATAAATGCTTGTACGGAACCTAGGTGCACGTTCACAATTGTTAATCACTTTGTGTTGGGTATTTGGCAATAGGGTAATTCTTGGGTAATTAATGAAGTTAAAATGACTTGGGCTTTTTAAAAAAAAAATCTCAGTGTGTTTAGCAGCATTGGTACATACCTACATACCCCTGAAATGTGGCCCCAACTCTCACTGTACTAGGATCCACCTCAAGTAGTGGATAACTATCAAAACTCCACCTACCTTTCTGACAGTAGCATTTTAATGAATCTTTAAAATATGCCCTGTCCTCACTGAAGACAAACCTTGATTCTAAAACATTACCTTGTTAACAGACTTCTGCCATTCTGTCATGTCCAAATTCACCACCTGTAAAGAACATCTAACCTGGTGGTGTCTTTAGCTCAGCATTGCTTATGCAGAATATTTGTGTGCAAACATGGCAGATACTGTTTTTCAATATTTTGTTATTCTGCAGTACTTCAAAGAGTTCCCTTGTATCGTTTCATGTGTCACTTAGTCATAAAAAACCTCTTTGAATATACATTGTGGGAGCCTCAGAAGAATATTAATTGTATTCTGCTGCAGTGGTAGCCAGGAGGTCAGGATCTAAAATTAATATATTTCTGAATAATTCCAATTTTTATCAAGGTTGATTTTTCATGGTTACTACTCAAAGTATCATGCTAATTTATGGCTAATATATTGCATATTTTTCCTGTAAAAACAAGGAGGGCCATTCCCTTCTCATCACAGATACAGGCATGCTATCTAAACATTTTTACATTAGAAATAATTAAACGCATTGGTAGATTCTTGGACTCATCTCAGATGTGTGCAGAAACTCTATAAAATTAAGAAAAACTTTCTTTTGAAAGGAATCTACTAGATATTTTTAGGTGAGATTCATTAACTTTTATTGATATTATCAATATATGCATCTGAAAGCATTTTGAAAGAATATTTAAGTGATTTATTTCTTTAAGGAAGATGTTGTATTAGCTGAGTTCCAATAGATTTTTATTCCTCTTTGGAGAACAGTTGAGTATAATTATCTTTGGATTAATCAGTTTTTTAAGTCTTTTCCAGTGATATGTATAGAGAGGATTAAGAGAGAGATTACCAAAGCATTAAGATTTTTTCTGGTTGTTTTTAAGAAGGAATCCTTGCCTTAAGTCAATTACAAAATGATTTCCTTGTAAGAAACTGTCAAACAAATTAAAAAAATTAAAATCACCTATAGCAGGGGTTTTGTGTCCTAAGGCTTGAGAGAGAGATGTGCAAGCAGTGAGATCCTATTTTGGTCATGCATTCTCTTTTCTAACTCACTCTTTCCTTGTTACGTGGTAAGGCAGAGTTGTCTTTTTCTTTCCCCATTACAAATGCTGAAGTTCCTTTTCTCCGACTTTTTTTCTGTTAGATTAGCAGCAATAAAGGAGAGGAATAACATCCCTTCTCACATCCTCTGCTACCATTTTTCGCTGGGGAATAGTTTTGTTTTTCTCGTGCTCATTTTTCATGGGTATTAACTTGCTCCGTAGTGTTCTCCAGTTTGACCTTTATTTTATGTTTTGCTTTGGATTTCGTCAGAGTGATGATACAATTTAAATGCAGTTCTGTAAGGTTATTTTAATTGAATGTTTGAGTAACTGTATGTGCCTCTGTAATGAATGAAATTAACTTCATCTGGAGCTTGGAAAGACTGTCCTATGTATGATTTCAGAATTAAAAAAAAAAAAATTAAATTAATACAATGTTCTATTGAACAGATCTCAGATCACAGTTCATTTGCTTTTGGCTTTAGGGAACCTAAGGGCAGCCGCACCCTGAATTCCTGCTGCCGAAGGGTTTCTTCCAAGCATTCTGTTGTATCAAAAAATGGTATGTGACATAGTTCCAGCTCTGGGAGTCACAAGCTAACCTTCTCCTGTAGGAATCTGCTTTCAAGTCATGATTGCTTCTTTTTCTTGCCTGCCTACAGTAGTCCTGGTTTAGCGCTGGATTGTATCGCATCAGACAAGCCTGTGTGGATATTGTTAAGTAGCTCTGTAATAATATTTCCATTGCCTTCATGCCTTCGGGGTTTCTTGTCTGGGTTGTTTTTTTTTTTTTTCTCATTTCAAACTTATTGGAGAGGCTGAAGAATAAAGGGTTGACAATGGCTTAGATCATGCTCTAAGTTGAGAAGAGTTACACAGAGTTAATAACGCAGGGTACAGATGTGATCTGTTCACCGCTGCTCGCCTCATTCTTCTGGTACATCTGTATTGATACGTGTCCCAGTGTGGAGGCTGTCCAGTGGGACTGTTTTCAGTTTGTCTTTATTTATTTGCTTAATGGAAAGAAGTTCTGCTTATCTAAGCCATTTTCACTAGCATGCTTGCATCCACAGTTGTGTATGAGAAGGAACAAGCTTGCCATTTTCATTATACTTCCAAAGTGGCAAAAGTTTTTATTACAGATCAGTTTTTATTATAGCTGTCCAAGAGTCATACTCTTCTTATATCAGGGAAATATCACCCGCTAAATGACACAGTGTACTCAAGCAAAAACTATGTACATGTGAGTCCTAAAACCCATAAAGGCAGAAACAAAGAACAATCTGTCATTTGAGACATCAGCCAAGACTGATTTTTTTTGAAGGTCCGTTGGACTTTGTTTTGAGATGTAGCTGATTGTAAGAGCGAGCCTTAGCCCTTGTCTGTAATTCATCGCTTGTGACAAGTGGAAGAGAAAAGGAACAACTTTAGGTGAGGTTTGCCCATGGGTCTAGCCAAAACCTAGATAAAGCCAGCCAAGATGGTTAGCAAAAGGCAATATTTGAGCTGGGTCATAAACCTTGAAAAGGCAGTCATAAATCATAATTAAGGTTTTTCGTTTCCTCGGTGGTGTAACTCCTCAGAGATGGAGACTGAAACTGTTTACCAACGCCCATTTTTTGTCTTCGGAAAAGTGTTTAGGAAACCTGAACCGGGGTTTATTAAGCATATCTGTGGGAGACAAAAGAGGGAATTGTTGGTCTCCAAGCTGCAAGCGGCATTGACAGGCTGACTGGTGTGGTCAGAAAGGATATTTAATTTCAAAGGATAAACTACAGGATTCAATTTTTTTCTTTTTTATCTGAAGTTAAGCTTATCTGGTTTATGCCTTATCTAATTTAACTTACGAGAATTGTAAATTCAGCTATGTTAAGCAAACAATTTATTTTGTTTTAATTCCATTTTCTCTTTGTTTTAATAAATCTTGGTTTTGTTAGGATTACTGTTGTGTGGGTAATTTCACACAGATGTCTTCAAAGAGTAAAGAAAAATCCATAACCCTTAAAGAGAATAGCTGAAGGGGAAAAAACAGAACTCTGGAACTCCTTTTCATTCCTCTGTGGTCCTACTGGAGGGGTTTGGATTAAAGTGTTGTATCAGGAAGTCGTCTTGCTGCAGTTGGCAACCATAAGAGAGGGCCCAAAAACTGAAGAAGAGCTAGGTAATGGTTTCAGCCTATAAAATTTAAATTTTAATTTTCTCAAAGTTCTATAAAGTGTAGGACTACTCAGTAGTATAGAGGAGTAAGAGGTCTTGTCTGTGAGAAGACAGGGCGTGGGATGGGGACATATTCTCTTTGTTTTGGAAATGAAATAGTAAAAAAAATCAGTTTTGAGATATATAGTAATATGAAATAAGAGGAGAAATGATCAGCTTTTGTTGTTTTCTCCTTCTTTTCCAGCTTCGTAAAACAAGATCAAGAAATCAGATATTTAAGAGTAGCTTTTAATTTTATAAGGTATAAATAGTGTTTTCAGACAGCATGCGTTTAGCCTATAGAATTCACTGTGGAGGTCATATAGTTAAATATAGTGGTTCAATTTTCAAAAAGGGCTTGATGATATAAAGGCTAATAACAGTGGCAGCAAAGCATGCTTAGAGAAGGGTAATCAAATTTCATGATTTAAGACATAAGCGCATTACCTGTGAGCATCTGGAAAGACCTCGTTCCTCTCTGTCACCTGCAAAGCCTTCTGCAATTAGTAAGGTTCATTGTGGGTGTTTGTAGTGTCTAATTTTTTTGAAGCATTGCTACTAGCAATCGTTAGGGATAGGATAGTGTCTTCTGTATTTCATCATATCATATCAAGTACTTGCACAGAACACTGCCCTGCTTTTCTGTGCTGCTGGGTTGAATGGCACCATCGTGGTCTGAAACAGAAGAACGTGGTGATGTGGTGGTGCTGCTAGCTGCAAAAGCACAAAATTGCCTGATCCACCATCAAATAGAAGTGAACTTGAACAGTTTTTACATGTTACTTTGGGATTTAATTCAACTCTTTATTTTGTAAATCAGTTGTTATAGTTCATGCAAAAAATCCCTGAATTTATAAGCATTAGTAAGATAAGAACTGAATGCATGGAAGTAGGCAATTTCTTTTGAGATAAAAATGGAATTGTATTTTATATCTGATTTTTGCTTTTATTTTTTATTTCTGAAATTTACTCTAAATAGCAACTGCTGAAGTTAAAATACTTAATTCAAAATGCAGTGAGGAGCATATACAGAGTTGAATGATGTATGAGTTCCTCCTTTCTAAGTAAAACCTATAGGAAGGAATTTAGATACTGTTTCTTTTTATTTAGCTCATTAGGAAAGAGTAACATGTTTTAACAGGTAGAAAAACATGCTGCTAACCCTTAATAAATCACAGAAAGAGATAAAGACGGCTTCCGAGGCTGAAGGCTTGAATTATAGTGTCAGATGAATCCTAAATGTTTTGAACTGCTTTTCCAGCACCCTCTCTAAAGAGGAGTCCTTGAAGGGACCGGGGCACTGCCTGTGAGCAGGGTGACTCCTCGGGGGGCTGCTCCCTTGCCCGTGGGATGTAGTTCCACATAAAGCTTCTCTGGGAAGGGAGGTTGTACCTGTGGTTTCAACATTTTTCTTATTTATTTTACATTCCAGTTTATAACTTTCTGTGAACTCCAGAAAAGTCAAGGTCAAATTGAAGGAACTCTTGTGAAGAAAGGGAGGTGTTTGTTTTAAATTGTTGAAGACAGAGACATCAGTATTGAAAATTTCCACTACTTATAGTGGCAGCTTTTTTTTATTACACTTCTTAAACTGTTTGGAAGTAGTTGCATGCATATAGAAATCAAACTCAGAGTTACCAAATAAATTTGATGAGCTGAATGCTGAGAAGGTCAGGAGGGTGAGATGATGGTTCCAGTAGTGATACGGTATCGAGGACGAAGGCCACAAAGTTATAAAAAGGGATGAAAAATTTGTGGGTATATTTTAAATGAAGGTACTACTAATCTGAAATAAACAGAATGCCTTGTGACCTAGGAGTCAAAGTCAGCAAAAGTTAGCCTCCTGAAGTAAGTAAGGATACTCATTTTCTTTCTTAGCTCAATTTCTACTTGATCAAGGTATTGTCATAAAACACTGAAGAAAATTCTACAGTTACGCTTTTGCAGTTTCATTTTGTCTGGCTAGATAGCCACGTTTATAAAAAATACACTTCTTGCAAGAAAAATGAAAAAACGTCTTACACTGCAATTTTTTGTTAATTAAAAACTCAATCTGTCAAGAAAAAATTAATTCAAAATATACACTATTCACTCTGAAAATCAGAACATATATCAGACATTGCCATTAATCAGCCATTTTACTAGAATTGCAATGATATTACTAGGGTTATAATTGAAATTTCTCTCTTTATTTTTTATTTTTGAGGGAAAAAATGCAGTTATTTAAGCCTTTCTCAATGAAAAACACAACTGCATTTCTTGACTTTAAACAGATGGGGTAAATAAGATATCTTCAGTTATTCAAAGATGTCCATATGGAAACTGAAAACATATCGATGAAATTTTTCATCCAAAAAAGGCAAAGTAGCAGAAAAAACAATAATATGGTGGCTAGAGCCCTTAGCTGAGATGTAAGAAATTCGGTTCCAAGCAGGACTTTAATCTAGGTAAGTGTAGGCGTTGGTTAAAAAAGACGGCCTGAATGGAGTTCGTGTGATTTAAGTCCAGCCACATGAACTAGTCATCCTAATCTCACTTTATCTTCCATGGAGAGAAATGGTTAATTTTAGGGCTTAATTCATCTGACCTATTTGCAATGTCTGCTTCACAACAAGATGAATTGTTGCACTGAGTAGATCATGTCAAGTGTGAAGGGAGCGTAGAGTGATTAGCTCAGAAATAGATGTCTGCATTTAATCCGTTTTTTCCAATCTCTCTCTTATGTTGGAGGTTACATTAACAAAATAACAGATTCGCTATAGGACACTGGCTATATAGCTGGAGCTTCTACGGCGTTCACCTATGGTGCCGGACACTCCAAATGAGGTGGAGGGACCTAAGATACATTGCCAGATAGCTGTCAGTTAGAACTGGTGTATTTCCACAAACCGTCTTGGTACCAATAAAAGAAAATTTTTCGAAGGAGAGAGCTTTATTTAAAAAATTTTCAGCTCAATGTTCATTTCTACTCTAGTGTGACTATCTATTTCACTGAAAGGATCATAAAACAGTTGGACTAGAAGGAGTACACAAGCATGCAGCAGCCTTGCCAAAAGTAGAATAAACATTTCTTGATTTGGGGAGATGAAGTTTCAAAGGTCCTCCTCTGAGCGACCATGCTATGGAAAGAATATCAGTTTGTTTGTCAGTGTTATTTCCTGTTCTCGAGTTGCTTAATATGCTCTCAGTTTTGCAACACGGCACGCAGGGAAAAGAATTCTTGGCCTAGTGGCTCTACTCTTTCTTTACATCAGAAATCTGCTCTCTTCAGAAAACTAGAACTCCAATAAACATGCAGTTATGGGTTGAAAATGCCTAGCTGAACATTTCAGCAGGTTGAGGTGAAAAATGGCTTTTGCCTTTCAAGAAGGTTTGCATGTTTCCTTGTTTCCTGGCTCTAGCTAGCAGGAGACGCTGCTGTGCAAAAGGGGGTTTTACTGAAGCTTATGCTTTTTCCTTTGAAAACCAGATTTTCAGCCTTCCCAGCACATTTTGGGGGTAAGTAGCTGCTTTCTTCTCTGAACAGGTTAGGTAACTTTTGTTGGCCACATTTTTTTCCCAAGTAATTATGCTGTAGGGGCCCTGCATTACAACTTCTGCCTTGAATTGTTTTTATAGAGCAACTGGCAGTGCTGCTGAATAGGATTTCTTGGTGGTTTCCATTCTCTGTTCTCTCCTCAAATGCTTATGCTTTTGTTAAATGCTGCCTGTTTGGCTGTTACCTACCATAGACAAACTTATATGTTGTCATGTGTTGGACTTTTTGCCTAATACTGAATTTATTTTTCTGTGTGGAAAGCGCTATTAAGAAAATACTGTAGTTGTTTAACCCGTATGAAATAGTTGAAAGACTATTTGTAATGTGATTATTAGGTATATTCAAAACAGGAAGCACAAAGAAGGGGAAGAGAAATAGAAGTGCAAACGTAACTGCCTTTTTTTTGTCTCTTTTTTTTTTGTCATCCTCTCGTGGTATTATGTAGATCCCCAGCCAGATGGCTACTGGCTATAAGCTGTGTGAGGATTCACAGGATTTTAACTCCTCTGTTGGTTTCCCATCTGTTATAAACTCAGAAGCTGCAATCCAGAGACTGACATGAATGTCAGTGTCTTCTAAGCACACCGAAACAGTTACGCTCGAAGGCTGCAGAAATAGCACGAACCCTAATGAAGGCAGGACAGTGTCTGGTTTAACAACCATGCTGCTAGACTGGGGAGTAAAATTTCTTGTGGTCAGTTTAAGCTAGTGCTTTGAACCACGGGTGACCACTGTGGTGGCAGCAGCCTCAGACAAACACTGCCTGAAAATTCTCCCCGAAAGGAGTTTTTTTCTGTTGTTGGAGCTCAGCAAAGACTGTAAACCTGCAATTGGTTTCGGTAGAAAATCTCATGTCTAAAAATAAAATAGCAGACTATCTTCAACAGAAAGAAGGTGGTAAAAGTCAGAATGTCTCAGCACTGGAAGAATAGATGTGAAATGGCTAAAAACAATACTATGGTCTTTCCTCACTTTAAAATGACTAATTCAGGATTCCCTACATTTTTCCTTCAGCGTATGTCATCACTTGGACAGACACATTCTGTTTCTGTTAACGGAGGTGAAAATGGTGAAAAAAGGCTCAGATTTCATGATATAGGGTAGAACAAGGTGTTCGTCACTTCGACTGTGGGCACCCACTGGGGCCTCGGCACCACTGAAACAAAGAAACCCTGCTCCTCAAAGTGAAAGAAGCTCTCAGTCTTGCTTTATGTCATGTCATACTCAAGAAAGGAAAATGAAAAATTAAATTAAACCTTTATGAAACAAGCATGAACAAGTGAAATAGAAATAGGGACTGAGCACACTCTAAACCATTTTAGAATTAATTTTAGCAGGTAAGTGTATCGAAAAGAAATATGTATGTAAGCCTGTAAGGAAATCACTGCTATTATGAAGTCTTCCCAAATTTAGACTTGCTTTTCTTAATTAATGGATTTGACTTATGGGAGAAAAAAAGTTACACCCCTGTATATAATAACCACTTTCCTAAGGAGTAGCTGTCTGAAATCAAGCAATCTGGTAACGCAGCTTCAAAAACTCTGTCGTGAACAAATTAACCTCTCCGTTTCCACTTTGGGTTCGGTTCTGTAGGACAGGGAGCAGCTTAAGAAGGTGATGAAGTGTTAGACTGTGCTTTAGGTGGTTTCTAGTGCTTGGTGAAGTAGCCCAGAGTTAAACGCCTCCTTCAACATCATGCATCACAACTGGAGTCGTTCTGGGCAGGTGCTTCAGCAGCACGGTGGACTCCAGGTCTTCTGCCTAGGTTGAAAGAACATCACATGACAAAATAAGATATTGATTGGAAAGACTGCCAGAATTCTAGCGTTTTATTTCCTCTGTTTCCTGCAGAATATTATGTGGCAAATCCAAGCTTCAAGTCAACAGGCTTGCCCTTTGTTATAACACCATAATGTTACAATACTCTTGCAGTTCATTTTCTTTGGGTTAGGAAGAAAAGATTTTCGCAGAAATCGGAGTAGGAAGCTGTATTTCGTGAATGACATTTTCTGAAATTTATGTTAGGTTGATGGTAGGATTAGTAAATTTTGCAGGGCTTTAACTTCTGTTGGTAGCCACAGGGATGGCACGCTATTCAGTCATGTCCTACACTTTCATGAATTTCCCTCATGCTGCAGGGCTAAGTCTCTGTGTCAGAGCTCTGGCTCATGCATCTGCATTCAGGTTAAAGGAGTAAAATAAAAAACCAGCCAAATGTCGGCAGTAGAATAACTGAAATAATCTGAAAAATGAAGTCCTGCTTCTGCTGACAAAATTATTAATCCTGTGTTTCTGTGTCTGAAGGAAATGGCTGAGAAGAGAACAGTATGGTCCTGTTGCCTTTAATAAACCTCAGCCCTAGATTATGATAGAGCAGGAAGAGCTTTTGAGCATTCAGGAAGTAATTTCCTCCCTAAAGGGCCTTTGTAATCTGCTCTATGTCATAACCATCAGCAGCAGTGCTTGAAGAAATAGGTTTCAGATGCACCTGCCAGAGGAGAGGCAGTACATCATCTTGCAAGTGAGAAGTATCATAATCTCGCAGAGCTGCAGAGCGCTCTTTCGTCTCTCTGACCTGTAGCTCTAGCACATGCCATGGATGTGCATATGAATGCAATAGCAAACCATTGGTTAAAGTAGTAAGTTTCCCACAGAAGTAATACAGAGCAGGTATAAAATGCAAGCATCATGCTGATGTGAAATGGATTTTCAGTATCAAAAAAGTGCATAACTCAGTTCACCTGCAACTAGTCCTGGAAAAGCCTTGAGAAGAATTATCTACAATTAAAAAATAAAGACATGTTGTAAGTTGGCTTCAGGTAAGAGAAGATGAGAAGTAAGAATTGGAAGCATCTGAAAGTCATAGTTAATAGAAAATTTATCAAAAGAAATCACACTAGAGCTCCCACCAAGATCTTTGAAAGAAACAGCTCAACAAATTTCAGACTGCAATCTAAGATAGCATGTATGGTAATGGGAAAAACATCTATGCCAGAGAAGCCCATTTGCCAACCTCCCCCACACCATCAAGAGCTAGTTAGAAAATAAAGTGATCTATTCCTCCTGTCCTCAGTCCTGTCTCTTTTAAACAACTTATAGGAAGGAAATGCTAACCTGCAATGGTAGGGCAAAGTTTTCTTGATGTCAGCTGTTACCAGGCTTGCTGAGAAACTGGTGTTACCTGAAGTAATGGCAACATATTTTCATCACCTGACCACTTTCTTTGGAAGATCTTTATTTCTTTGAATAATTTTTTAAGTTATTTAAGCATTTAAAGTTTTTCTTTATAAAGTTCATGGGTTTGAAACTTACTCTTTATCATTTTTCCACTTTTCATTTATCAACTTTTGCAGCAAAGATAAGAAGAAAAGGGTCATGATTATACTCAGCTGTTTTCCACTGAAGGATTTGTTTAGTTATGAATGCAGTTGTTTATCACTGTACACTGGTTTTCATGAAAACTGCTGTTCTCACATGTCTGTAAATTGTTCTCTAGGCAAGCTTCGTCCTTGTCCAGACATGAACAGTTTGGGGGGAGAGCTGAGGGCAATCTGAAGGAAGAAAGTGCAAACAGAAAAAGTTACCTGCTTTTGAGGTATAAAATAAATTTGAAATGTCAATGGGAAAAAAAAATCAGAATGGACCTTTGAAATGGATAGGGATTAAGGATTCACTAAGGAGTGATGATTGACTTGGTTTGGGGCAGGATGAGAGGAAAGCTTTATTGGAATGCGTATAATTAGTGAATTTGGGTACTGCCTATGAAGGAGAGAGCATACGCTCCAAGTATACTTCAGAGTGTACTTTTAAGCCAGGTATCTATGCCCAACCTAGGAAATACACTCTCTAAAAAACAGAGAGAAGAAAACCAAGCGAGATGAGGACTTGGGGAAAGGCTTCCAGTTCTACAATATATTATTTTTTCTGTTGTTCTTGTTTTGATGAACTGTCCCACAGTTGGGGTAGCGTTGCATGAAACTTTCAGGTCCATTATTTCTGACATTCGCCTTGAATTTCAGAAGCAGGATCTAAAGCTCAGATTTTACAATTTGATCCTCTCCCTGCCTTAAAGTTTCTTTTGATTAAAGCTGTAAAAGCCTGTAAGCTTTGGCAGTGTTTATCTTTGGCTCATCTTACCTGCATTACAGATCAATGTATTTTAACTCTGTAAATTCTGAGCATATTTCTGAAGGTTTCCAAGGGTGAGCCCAGACATTTTGGGCTTGAAGGAGCTTCAGTTTGGAAACCTTAGTTGGTTCAGAATTGCATTTGTTTTCTTTACATAGTGTCAGCTTTCCTCGAGATACTGTTGACAAGAGAAAGTCTCCTCTGGGCTAACACTGCTCGTGGCCTGACTTCTGGAGGGAAGTGGTTGCGCCTGCATAACACACTGACTTTCAAATAACTCGATATCTGAGCCGTTTTAGAAGTTGTGTAGTTGGGCTTTTATTTATGGAGAGGGAGAGGCCAAAGAGAATAGCTTTGAAAGAAACAAGTTCAGGCAGTCTTGGTTTTTGTTAAGGAGCAACAAAAATTGATTCAGCTGCCTTTTGTCAATAAAAATGCAGCCTGGTGGAGGAATAGTTTTTACAAACATCTAAGGTTTAAGTCCTGTTGCTAGCAGCAGAATCACAATTTGTGCTTTAAAGATACTGTCAGTGGTGTGTAGTTCAGAGAAAGAGAAGAAAAAAACAACAATTTGGAATCTGACGTTACACTGCAAAAACTCAACATCAACTCCTTATTTTACCATATAGCTTACATAATCTGCAATGAATTTACATTTTTTCATGATTTAGCTCTTTTCCATACATTCCTAATTCTTTGACCTGGAAAATGTATCTCTTTTTCTTATCGTTTAGTGCGAAACTGATTTTATACGGAATTACATTCCCTGCTAATATACCATGAAAAATCATTTATTTATTTATGTCATCATACCTTATTTATTATACCTTACTTACGGATGGAGAGATGTATTGCATCAGTTTAGTTGAGGCTTACAGAATAACCAAGCTCCTCAGCTTTCAGAACAGAAAGGAAGATGATGATCAAAAGCCTGCTTTTGGAGAACAAGATACTCTTCTCATTTACGTTTCTTAGCATTTTCTAAGATGTCTTCCACCTCGCACTTTTATTAGAGGGAGTTGCAGAATCAAAGTGGCATCTATTTATCATCCAAACCAAAATTCCAGCCCTCACCGTCAGCCTTCTTTGGCCATAGTTTTCCCCCTTTTACGACCAAGTGAGCGTTGGATCCTGTCAGGATGCATAGCTGCATTAATCATCTCTGCTCGCCCCAGCCAAGCGAGTGGACAGGAAGCATCTATTTACTAAGGGTTTGTCTACATGGGGAAAAAGCTCAGACTGCTCATTAGGCGTTAACTCCTTCCACGGATTCTCCTTGAGCATCTTTCTGTGGTTTAGCTTTAGGCTGCTTTGGAAAATACTGAATTTGGTAGTGGGCATAGTTAAACCACAGAAAGCCCATATTAGTGGGCAGCATGGGTTCAGAACATGATCCTGTCTCCACGTGTCACTTAATCTTCTGTAACTGACCCTCTTCATGCTCCTAGTCTGTGGCAAATGGAAGATAAAATGTGTTAGTTCAAGCCTCTTAGATCAAGGCACGTGTGTGTAACTTGCTTGTGTGTCCATGCGTCTGTGCGTTCATACAGGGGACCCAGAGTGTCGCTGATAGGAATTTGGGTGCTAGTATTGTTTTTGATAATTCCCCAAGTAAACAAATCTGAAGAGAACTCATTATTTTTTAGCTATGATAGGGGATAAGAAGTGTGTAGGATGATCATCTATGCCTCATATGAGCCATCTATTATTTAGTGGTGTTGAAGTTAGTCGAGTTGGACTGTCTTTTGTATAGAAGATTTCTTTAAACAAAGATGAGTAGTCTTCTGGAGATGAACAACTTAAAGGCTGTTTAATACTAGTGTATCGTCATCCTGGAAATAAGGGGCTTTGTTACTATGGCAGCTAAAGCTTATCTTCATGAGAAAGTTGCATCACTTTACAAGAGCTGTATTTTTTAAAGCAGTTTATATTAGTGCAAGCTCCATTGTGGAAACTCTTTATTTAGTGTAGCTTAATTTCATTAACTAAGCCTTAGCCAAACCACGCTAAATTGTTTTTTTAATTGAAATTGCGTTCATTCAGAAGTTTGCTAAATGCATTAACAGTGTATACATTTTCAGTGGTGGTATTTTCTCATGTAGACAAAAACTTGTGTGGTTCTTGATATTCCTATGTAACTGTTCATTTTGTTACTAGCTATAAAAAAGTAAATATTCTCCATGTATTTAATACCTATTAAAAGTTGAAATATTAAGGAAAATACTGCTTGTTTTAAAAGATGAATGTGGAACCTGTACACATGAAAAATTGTATTGAGATAAATCTTTAGCAGAAAATATATTATGTGCTTCAGCTTACCTAGGCACATTACCTGGAGTAAAACATGATGACTATTACTAAAAAAGAAGTAGTCAACTGAAAGAAGTTGGTGTAACTACATTACTAGTAACAGATTTGGCTCTTTGCTTTTAGCCCTTTCGACTATATTACTTTCTCTGGCAGTTGTGTTCTTCTCTTCTCCAAAGATCTTACATTGCTAGATAAAGTTTTATTCAGCGATTCCTGCCAGACGGGAACAAAGGATAGTTTCCTTCCAGTTTTTAGGACAGCATTTGCTATTGTCTGTGAAATTCCAGACTGGGGTTGGCTGGAGGGGCAGCAGAATACGGGATTACATTTTAGCCCTGTACATATATTTGTATTAGGTAGCAAACAAAACCACTTTGACAGCCTTTGTTTGGGGGTGTATGGCCATTATTCTGTCTTTCTCAGCAGCTGTTGTTGATGCTTCGTCTCAGGTTTTGTTATACTCCGTTTACGCTGACTTACACTTTCTTAGAAATTCTCCTTTGGGATGGCACCTCAACATTTGTGTCAAGTTCTCTCTAGCAGGGTGAGTTAATTAAACAAGAAAGTCCAGGTTTGGTTTCAAAATAAAAAGAGAGTTCTATTTGTACACTGATGTGTACACAGAATGTCTGAGCTTAAAATTCAAGTATCATATGCCTTAGCCTCAGTGAAGGACACTTACTTAATCATTTTGAATGAAATACAATACAAATGAAGTAAATGCAATATCAGGGATTCAAATAGAGCTTACACATATGTGTAGTAGAAGTATTCTTGGGGCCTTTAATTCTGTACTGTCCTTGGCTCTGATTTCTACAGTGGCTCACTGCCATCTTGGAATGGCACAAGGTAATAGCAAAAGCTTTCTTGTATTCTGCATACTGAAGTTGGAAAAAAAATTAAATTGCAGAGAGAAAGAAGCAGAACACTACAGTTTTGTATTCATGTAGTCCTGTTTTCTGTCTGTACTGCACTTTATGGAGCATGCAAAACCTCCCTCAAAAAGTTGCATTACGTCAAGGTTACAAACCTAGCAATCAGGAAATGCAAAAGGTTGCGCATAACAGCACAATTATTTCACTTGCACATGTGAAATATTTAGGATAACTATAGTAATAAACATCTCTTTTGAATAGACTGTGTGGACCTTAATCTAACAGTGAAATGAAAAGATTTTCATTAGGAATGACACACATTCAACATCCAAAAATCTTCTGTAGTTTAATAACTTCAAAAATGACAGCATTACAGCATGAGCGAGTCTCTTAATACACAAAGGCGCTTTGAAGAATTTGGTAACTTTTGTTAATTTATAGTCTAATTTTCTGAATTTAGTTTAATTAACAAAGAAATTTTGCTTATTTCAGCCACAAGCCTTTGTTACATCTTTCAGCTTCACTATCATTGAACACCTCCCTAAGTTTTTCATTGTGAGGATGTGGAAGAGCAGTCAGCAGTTGAAAGTTTACTCCAAAACCCTGGAAAGTCAGCAGAAAGGCATTTGTTGATTTTAGTGGATTGGGATTAAGTCCAGAATAAATATCTAATGATACCAAAACACTTGCTGATTCTTAAACATTTGAAAATGATTTTGTATGCAAAATCTGCATTTCTGATAACCTGGACTCTTGCAAAAGAGGGTCTCCTGCTACCAGGTGTCCAGCTAATCTTAGGTTACGCTCGTAATATTGCATGCTCAGGAAGGCAAGTGAATGGTAAGCAAAATGTGGGATTACTCTTGCCAAAAGTTTTGTCCTCACCCTAGCAGCTACTCCCCACACTTTTGGATCACTAGATCTGGAAGGCAGACCTGAAGTTAAACTTTCTCGTGTTTTTCCCCCCATGCGTGACCTTCACTGCTGCTCAGTCAAAACATTTTAACATGCACCTTCTATATGTAAAAATAGGGTAGTTATCACTTTCACTCTCAGTTGTTCTAGGAGGGGAAGACTAAAGAGTTTACCCTCCCACTAAACTGGTGATGAAAGATACGTTTTAAAAGCAGTTTAAATTGTAAACTATAAACTTGCAGAACTTCAGAGTACAACAAAGACCTGTATAAAGTCCGGGGACCCAAACTCTACATCAACTCGCAAATTTGTAATCTGGATTTTAATAGGAGACTCCTATTTAATATAAGAACAAAGCACTAAACATTTGGAACTACTTGTACTGCTGATATATACAGTTTTATGCTTACTATAAAAAGTTACACTAGAGCCCATATTATAATATGCATATACATATGAAGCTAAGTCTGTGTCCAAGTTTCCTAACCGCCCAAACTCAGCCAGTCTCACAGCATGAAAGCCACAAAAACTAGGATTGAGCCTAGCTTCTTCCTCCTGTTGAGCCTGAAATCTTTTCACTGTGTGGCGTGGAAGAAATAACAGCAAGCCCCAGGGATGCGGGGCTGAAAGGCAGAAACTAGCAGCTGAGCAGTGGCAAGGATCAACTTCTTCAACTGTCTTTCCATTGCAATTAACTGCATACCAAATCTCAGCCAAATGGTGGCTAATAGCAGGGATGAAGTTTAACCTGTTTGACTTTGCACTGAAAGGGACGAGCGCCACAGGTAGCCTCACTTACAGTGCAGTACGAACAGGAGATTTAACAAGCTCCTACTTGTCAGCTCTTAATTAGCAGCTCCCATCAGAGCAGCAGCACCCAACTGCAACACCGTCTGCTTCAGTGCAAAGTCCAATTCATTAGTTAAATTTTCAGAAGCATCATATTTTGCTTGGACGATGGTATTTAACAGCTAAAGCATGGTAAGATTTGACTACCTTTCAGTTGTTTCTGTCTGTAGGGAGAGTTTCTAGCTAAACTTAGTACCTGATAGTATCTGCTAAATTGGATGCAAGCAGCAGGTCAGGGGGTTTCTTGGGCTCAATCCCTAGACATGCTGCAAGGTGATTTTTGTTTATTTTGACTTGCAGTGCAGATTTCCGTATCCAGTACTATTGCAACAGACAGCCGTACAGCATTTGATTTGGCCAAATCAAGTGTGTGTCTAATGACTAGTAGCCTTGCTGTTTTGACAGTAAGTCTGGTTAGCTACTGCTGTAACATTACCTTCGCATGGCAATGCACACTTTGCTATGGGCTTTGAGAAGATAAGCCACGCTGTGTGTGTTCGCAAGATAAAGCGCAGTTTGTTGAGGCTGCCTGTAAGAAATGTGGGTAACATTTAGCTCTTGAGGAAAGTTGTGTACAACAGAGTGGTACACTTTTCAACATGTACATAGGGGATTTAAAATATAAAATATAGTAAAACCTTGCTTAGATTGCACCGAGGAACAGTTAGAGAGTTGAAAATTGAGAAGATAAATTATTTGCTTTGGGCCCTGTGTGAGTGTGTGATGGAAGTGTGTGAGCCGGCATGTCAGCCACAAAAAACTTCCTTTATTAGAATTCTTCTTATATTCTGCAGGTCCCATGGAAGACTACAAAACCTAAGACACATCCTGCTGATACAAATCTTAGATTTTTAGCCATCTTTTTTTGCCAACCTTTCTCCAAGAAGCTGCATCCTACCGTAAACTTGCTAGCAGAATGTGACAGAAATGGCATGAAGCAAATAATTTTGTACGGACAGGGGATACCATAGCTAAACAAGCATGATGGCCGACAAAACAAAAGCAGGAAATTAATGTTTACTTCAGCTTTAGTTTTTCTTTCCAGGGTATTGAAATTAATGCTATAGCGAAAGAGGGGGATGAGAAACGTCTTCAAGCATTTATATGTAAATGTACATTTCAGTATTGTGGTTTTAAAGTCTCTGGAGTTCTAACTTCTTTAAAACACTACATGGATGAATCAGCCTCTTTCGGTATTTAACCTCTAAGCCATAATTCTTACAGATACTCACACGCACTGGATGTTTATGCTTGTTCTCTTTTGTGTGTGGTGTGTGTGCACCCACACATAAGCAAATAATCAGGAGTGATAAATACAGATTTAAGAATCTAACATGTCTCCCATTAAACTTTAAACTATTATTTGCATGAATAAATTGTGCATATTGAAGCACTGGGAGCATTTTCTGTTGCTTGGAAGTAGCACTCCAAAGCATTTTATGAACTATTAACAGTCTGGTACAAGTTATCTTTAAGATTTCGTAATAATACAGAAAACTGCTTATATTTTTGCAGGAATGCAGGGAGTAGACTGTTATGGTTAGTTTTACCATGAAGAGTGACTGCAATGGACAGCAAGAAATATGCCACAATCTTTGAATCTTTTTCTTTAATGCAAAAAGGCTCTGTATTCTTCTACACCATGGAATTAAAAGATGAAAATAATGCTAAAGTGGTTTGGGCCTTTTTTTTTTGGGGGGGGGGGGAATCTATTTTTACACTTTTGGAAGTGCGGTGTATAAGGACTGCTATTTCAATAGTGGAGTGTCAACTCTTGAGTTTAACAGAAGTGCCCTTAAATAGTAAACCAAAGCTATAAAAATGAAACATATTCTTTGAAGGCAGAACACCTGCTAAAATTATTGTATCTTACAGAAAAAAAGGGAACAGAACAGAATACATGTGATTGCTGTGCCCCACGTATCAGGATTCTTACTGCTTTTATTTCCAGACAAAGAGGGGGGAAGAGCCATGGCTGTGCCTGTGTGAGCAGTGGTGGGGAGCAGGGGACCAGCCAGGGGGGAGCAGTTCAGGCGGGCACCCACACCAGCTGCGTTTTGGGGGGCTTGCTTCAGACCAGGTCCAGTCTGGTCCCATGGAGTGACCTCCCTGTAGCAGTTGGAGCCCGGGAGGTGCGTGCCTGTACTGTGGGTTGGAGTTAGCCATGGCACAGGGCGTAGCGTTTGCATGCTCCAAGCCAACAAAGTGTGGTAAGGATGGGGCAGGGAGGTGGTCGGGAAATTTGTTCCAAAAGTGCACTCCAAGGGAAACGGGGAGCCTGTAGGGCCTTTGCAAGGAGAGGCCTTCCTCTGCCCACTGGCGGCCATCTTAGGTGCAGCTCTGCAACCACAGGGCTTCAGGAACTCGTAATTATAGCGATCCTTCACTCATCCTCTCCCTGTCTCAGACGTGGGCTCCTTCTCCCGCCCTGGAGACACGAGAGGGACTTGCTTAGCCCCAAAGGTCAGCCTTTCCTTCGGCTGCACAGCGGGAACATGGGGCCACGCTGAGGCAGCAGATGCGTTTCCTGGGGCCCTGCCCTGTGCTGGGGCCCTTAGGCCCAGGCATCGCAGGGGTGTGAGGGAAAACCATCTCCTTCCCCCTCTGCCGGGCACACCGAGTGCGGCTCTCAGACAGGCAGCCATATGCCAGGCTGCCAAAAATAAGGGTTATTTTTAAAGTAGTTGGGATAACAGGACCCACTTCATTTATTACAAAATAAACGGAGAACTGGTCTGTTGTTTCACACTGATGTCAGGGTTGAGAAGGATGAGTGTTTCCTCCTTGATCCTGGCATGTGGACGTGATACTGCATAAGAGGCTCCGTGTCCGGCCTGTCGACTGCCATATCGGCTAACAGCTTTTAAAGCAGATATTTTGTAGAGAGCTAGAATTAAAAGAACTATTTCACTTTTAGTCAGTTGTGTGTTAGGAAAGGAGTTTTATGCTAAGGTAATAGGGCTGTAAAGATAGTCCTTTTTTGTGTAAGTGTCTAACTTTTTTTTGTATTTTACAGGTCTATTTTCCTTAAGAATTAAATTCTACAAATAATCATATGTTTCTCTTACAAATTGGGAGGGTTTTTTTTACTTTTAATGGCCTTATGTTCTGTGAAATGAATGCAAAAGAGCTCCAGGGATGCAATGTCTTTTCCCACTATTCCCAACAGAGGCTTTCTTTCTCTGAATCATTCTTATGCGATGCTATCTACGGGCTGTCACTCTTAGCTGTATGTCTGTCATATTCCCTCTTATCCTTCCCTCAAAAATGTATTGTTGGCCTTTCTTTTCTGGGAGAACCATTCAGTTGCCCTTGCTTTAAATCCCAGCGGTAAAAGATTTCTAAAGCAGAAATGTGGGGTCGATGTGTGACCACACCGTGTCTCCGCGAACGCTGCTCTGTTCTGCCCTACCCTGCTATCTCCAGCAGCCAGAGGTGCCTCACGCACCTAGACATGCACAAATCACTTCACATCATCTTTTTTCTTCTTTTTTTTTTTTTAAATGGGCTACATAATGTTAAGTATAATGCTGTTAAATAATTTCTTCTTAATAGTAGAATGTTGCACTTCATTTCATTACACCTGCAGAGTGAGTGAGCGTTGCTGAGCTAATATCGGATCTGAAATTTGACAGCCCTCTTTGACAAGTACCTGTAGGTCCCATGGACTTGAAAATTACATTGCTGCAACTGATGGAATACTCGAATCTGTTTAATTTTTCTGAATTTGAGAGGAGGGACACTTTTAATACTTAAATTCCCATCTTTAACATTGCACAGATGGTGTAATGTTTTTGCATTTTTTATATTATTTTGGGTTACTGAAGTTAATATTCTGCTAGCTACAAGTATCCGCGTGCATACCACAGAGTTCATTTTGAGGACAGAGCTCTAAAATAAATTATAGACCTTGGTAGCAGTCATAAATCAGTCATTTTTTTCATTGAGAAAGTGGTGGCACTGGAAGAAAGTTATTTAGTGATCAAAATGCATCGTTAAGCTTTTAAAAAGGGATTCTGTGCCTGTAGTAGAGCTGTAGGCGATTTATGGCTTATCTGTACTCATTGCCTCGAGCTTTTGGAAAATTTGTAAACAAAGCCAGATGCTCATTATGTTCCCGTTCAGGGTTGGTTAGATGGGTAAATGCCATCAGAAGCACTTTGGTCCTGTTGGGTTTTAGCATGTTACAGAAAATGGAATTGTTCCAAAATATTTATTTAAATATTTATCATCCATGAAAATATACTTACAGTTTCTGCTCGTAGAATGGATTTTTTTAAATACTTCTAAATGATAAAAATACGAAAGTAATACTCGGAGAACTATATTTATACTAAACTGTGCGTCCAGCTTTTTCTCTGTGTTCATGCTTACACTGTGTGATGTAGTCAAGCACCATTTGCCCTTTTTAAGGGTTTCAGGCAATGCAGCAGGCTATGGAAGTTTCAGGCTAGGGTAGCTTCTGATTTTTACAAAATTTTAGGGAAATGAGATGTGAACTAAGTGACTTTTCGTAACCAGTTTGATAAGTTAAGTTGTTTGCTATTGATTTCATAATTTTTACTGCTCGCCTTTTGTCTTCTGTATAAATTATATGATGTGAAAGGGGTTCTTGTAAACTACATTTTTTTGCTTTTTACTGCTCTTTAAGCATAAGAAAACATGCTGCTGTATACAAATTGAATTGCTATAGGTTAACAGATTTTCCTTGTAATCATATTTATTGCAATATGATCATCATGTAATCCATTTAATAATTCATGATTAACTTTTTGGTGTATTTTTTTTATTTATCGGCTGCAGCTGACCAAGTAAACAGGTCATGGCACGCTTAACGAAGAGACGACAGGCAGATACAAAGGCTATCCAGCATCTTTGGGCAGCTATAGAAATAATCCGGAACCAGAAGCAAATTGCTAACATTGACCGTATTACAAAGTAAGTGATCCATTCCAAAAAAAGTCTTGATGAGGGGGAAGATGATGCTATTAAAAGCCTTGGGAAACAGAGACAGTAAACATTGTTAGATACTGTGAAACAGTTACATGCACTTCTGTGTTACTAATTATCTAATTATAAAAAAAAACCTTATAGAACTGAGCACCTAAAGATCTTAAAGTGAAGTTTAATCCATTGAACTGAGATCTTCCTCACCCTGTATTTGTTTTGTATAAGCATCTTTAGGAAATACGCGGTATTTATTGTGCTTGAACTGAGTTTAGCATGTCAGAGTTGTACTCACTTGGTAGCTTGGTCAAAATACAAGAAGTAGCTATAACAATTAAGGAAAAAAGGGCAATAAAATCTGTAAATAATATAATTCTTTAGGAAAATGTGATAGGCCAGTGGAGAACTCTTTTCCAGAAGGCAAAGATAAACCTGAAGTGTTAGGTTGCTCAAACAAATAAGAAGCCATATTTGCTGAGATGGGCATAGGATGCTATTAAAGAAGACATGAGATGATTACCACCTATCCTTAATACTATTGTTAATATTAAAATATTCTTCAAAATATATTAGGTGCTGTATACAGAGAGAAATATATATTCTTTGTTCTGTGGAGCTTGCAATGTGTAAAAAGGTTTACAATATTAAAATACCTTTTAAGATAACTTGGAGTAGTCACTGTAATAAACACAGAGGGAGGTTTTGTGCCTCTCTGTGCTTTGTCTGTATTTCCAGGCCAACATGTACATCACATTTGTCACAGTAATCAATATGAATAATTTAAAAGAGCAAAAGTAACCAGTTGGCAACTCTTCAGTTGCCAGAACCAATGTGAACTGATAATGAGGCCAGAGACACTAAAGGGGAGAGTTATAAACAGTGCAGGTGACTATCGAAGTGAAAATCATTATAACATGGTCCACTGACAGAGTTTGGAAGCTCTGGGGTGGAAGTGGCAGACAAAACTGGCTTCATAAGTGGAAGAAGTGTGACAGTTCAGGTTCTCCAAACATAGTGAACAATAAACAGGAGAAAGAAAAAAAAATGATGTCCCAAATGAATTAGTGTGTACCTGGCTCCTACAACAAAGAAAAATGCACCATTAAACCGAAAAGACCTTCCCAGAGATAGGGAGTTCCAAGTGGGCTTCAGAAGGAGATTGTATTTTAGGGAATTTCATTTTTGAGGTTGCACCTGAGTATCAGAATGCTTTAAAGCATGTGTATTTGCATCATGTCTCCAAGGAGACAAGTAGGTAAACTAATGCTATACACTTTCCATTTTAACATTTCAAATTACTTGCTCCAGGCCATATATTAGCTGAGTTTGGTAGTTGTTTATGCTCTTTTTATGTGTAATAAAGGGAGACAGGCACATCTAGCTGGGGATTCATCCCACTCCTATGAGAGGTGCCTATTTTAAGATAGCACGAATAACATTTAGCTGGGTAAAGTTAGGTTAGACAAATCCTATCGTTACAAACAAGGTTGAGAAAGCAAGTAATTAGGTACTAGAAAAAGAAGCACTGCTCTTGGTAACTGAAGAGTAGTTTGATTTTTTAAAAAACAGTCTAGATCCAGCTTGTATGTCATCTCTAATCAGAAGAAAAATAAGTGACTAAAGAAAGATGCAAGCAGCCTTAGTACTTTGAGAGAGGTGTGCAAGGTGTTAGCAGCGAAGAGTAATCTAAAAAGTGCTTGGACATTGTGAGTGCTCCACATGCACATCAGTGACGAGAGTGATGAACAGTGATCTAGTTTCTATTATATGATATTTTTAAGGAGATAACTTTTGACAAGGAAAAGATAAAGACCTTTGAGTTGATTTACAGTACTAGTCATTGATGAAGAAACACAGATGACTTAGTAAATGAGTATGCATATTACATTATATTCAAAATAAAGTTCTGAAATTAGCAGGGTGTCAGAATATCTCTTCTGATGAAAACTGAGCATCTGATGTATTCTTCCAGGCTCACAGATCATTTGGTCAAGTACAACTGCAATTCCTTAAAAGATCAATCAGTGTCTGGACACATAAGCAAATGTACGAATAATAAGAAAGGTCAAAAGCAAACAGTGATCAAAAGTGAAAATTATGAGCATATATACATAGTTGGAGATAAAGGGAGGATTCTCATACTTGGATTAGTAACATTTTTTAGAAGTGTTAATACCTCTTGCGATTGACTGAAAGAGTGGCTTTGCATATTACAAGTATTTGCAAGTAATAATGACAATGAAATTTACGGAACCATGTCTTATTCCTGAGTAAGGATACAGAAAAACAGCAAGATAATCTTTTTTTATAAATACATGTTTAAGGTAAGTGACAGTCATCCTACCGTGTCATACAGTGAATGACAAATGCGTACTTTCAGAGAACTTCACAAGCTGAAAAGATGATTCATGATTTGATTTTTTATTTTATTTTCTTTTTGCCATGAACCCCATTGAGGGTTCATTTCTTGCTAGAGACAAGTTGTCCTGTGTATTTTGTGACCTGTTAGTCCAAACACCTTCATAGCAGAATCTCTATTGCTGCTTTCTTCATCAGATGGTTTGCTACTTTTAGGCAAATCTATTTGTTGACTTTTCTCCTAACCTGCAGCTCAGCATGGTTGTCTCCCTCTTCCTAACATATTCCTCTTTATTTCTTTTACTTCTTGCTTTTCTTAGCCTTCTTGTGCTGAGTAGAAGCCACTGTACATATCAAGGAGCGTTTACTTTTTATGATCAGGGAGGAAATGTTGGTAATATAAAAAGAGGATTCATTGTTTATAGATTATGAACTGTTTCAACTCAATATGTAAAAAAGACAAATTTATGTAACATGTTAAAATATGTAAAATGTAACCTGTGCACTTTATATGTTAATTGTTAAAAAAATATCTGGGGTAAAGAAAGACTTCCAAAAGATACTGGAAATGGAGAGTACGCGAGAAAAATCTATAGAACTAGCCACGCATTTTCTGTAGAGAACATAAGAGTAGGAGGATAGTGTAGGAGGAGCTAAGAGCACTAGAAGGTACTTCTGGTATTATCAGGAAAAACCTATAAGGAAAGAGGCCCTTTAATTAAAAGTAGACTAAATCAAGTATGCTTTGCTTTTTAAATTGATGAGGAGGAAAAGCAAGAATAGAAAAATATGTGATTAGAAAGTGATTGAAAACTGTCTTACATTGAGGAAAGAGTCACTTGGAAAATTTGAATATGTAAGTTAGAACCTTTAAGAAATTAGTTAGTAGGCTTACTGAACTTTTGGCTATTATTCTAGAAAAGTCATTGCATGCAGATATTAAGAAACACCAGAAAGGTGTCTATTTTTGAAGGAATTAAAAATGTGCGTGTGGAAAAATGGCAAGAATATGACACTGATAATTGGAGTATTATATAAATACTTAAATAAGTATTGGTAGGGAAAACACCACACTGCACAGACTTGATGTCTCAAAAAAAAAACCAAAATCAACCAATCATTATATGAAAGGGATTCTGCAATTTTAGTGATTATATGTGGGGGTACATTATAGCTGGAAAGGTACTTTCCATTGGTTGGAGATAAACATTCTTCAGTAGCTTGAAAAGTAAATGAAGGACTGAAAACCAATACTAACACAAAGTAACAGTGTAGTGAATTTAAAGGAATTAGTACTAAAAGTGCAAACTGCCATTTGAAGAGAACTTTAAAATATATATATAAGTTCCCATCTGTACATAGGTGTCAGTGTGTTCAGTGCATTTTTATTTAACGGTAAAGCTCATTTGGAGGCAATGGTAACATTTCTGTAAAGGTACACAAAATAAATACTCTCACCCGGCTTATATTGTCATAGTGTATCTTAAGTCAGTGAATTATAATCATTTAAAACCGAACTGTTAGAAGTGTCTAACATTTCTAAACTACCAAATTACTTAATAACAAAATGTTATTTCTAAGAGGTATTTATCAAGAAATATGACTTATTTTTCTGTCCAGACTTGATGTTGGGATAATTTGACCCTAATGTGTCAATTATTTAGATGAGAGTTACTGGTGTTAGTTATGCTGTAAACACTAGTGGAGAAATGGCTTCCCATATCTTGTGAATTCTCTGTCAAGAGCGCAGCTTGACAAATTGTTCATCCCTAAAAGTGTGTTAAAAATTATAATTATGCTTTGACTTTCTGTTTTTTCCTCATTATCTTCCATCTGTTTTGGATTTGGGGTAACCTCAAAAATTGATTCTATGGAATAAAGTGCCTTAAAATACACTGGAAAAAAAGGCATGCATATTTAAATGAGTAGGATAAATTATTGACATTCAGTTGCATAGCAGATTGGTAAGTATTTCTGTACAGACAGAAGTTCTATTTCTTTGGCTACTCCAGTCTTCCAGTTTCTTTTATAGTGTTTTCTTTATAATTCCTTTACAGGTAATTGGACTCCTAAGATTTAATGAACTATTAATTAAATATTTACCCTTTTTCTCTCAAGGTATTGGGTTTCCTCAGTAGCAATTTATGAACATTTCATTATCTTTATGATTAGTTCAGAGTTCATTATCTATTAAGTTAATGTTATTAAAATACCCAATTGGCAAATACGGTGTTCTAGAACTATTATTGGCCGCTTTCAAGATTTTGTCATTGTAAACCGATAATTATTCTGGTTTCTAAACTATTCCATGAAGAGTAATGTGAAGAACCAAAACATAATTCTTTTCTTCCATACTTCCTTCCTCATATTTTTTTCTCTCTCCCTTTGATGTGTTTCATGATTTATTTAGTTGATTGGCTTCTTTCCCTGTCTCTTATAAAGGCTGTGTCTATACTGTCTTTGTGTACTATGACAGGGTATGCCCTGGCACCATCTGGAACAGATATGCTGTGACCACACCACATTGCCTTTGGCTCATGGAGTGTTTCTTTGGCCCTGACATATTCTTTGTTTGTTTTATATGTGTGTGTGGTTCTTCAGTTCTAAGCGCCAAAAGTAATACAGCCCACAGCAATGCTATTCTTGAAACTTGAAGCTAGAGGCATGATAGTTTGCCTTTGGGCATCTGAGGACACATAGCATGCTGGAACAGTGTTGGAGTGCCCTTGGCAGAAGGACCCAATCTTGGCGTGGTTTACATCCATGTTCTCTGTCAGGAGCAACCTAACCTCTTGGCCATGCTTTGCCTTTTGCCCAGGAAGAACAAGTTGGCTTTCTCCAGAATGGAACCTGAGAATGAGTTAGTCTGGGAATGAAACCAAGAGTGACCATAGGCCGCAGGGTAGAGGTATCCCAACTTTTGGGGGGATGAAGCTGATGGAAAGACCATTAGCTAAAATAAAACTGATACGCTATAACTGGAGAGTTTGTGTTATTTTCCAATAGAGCAAAACTGAAACTATCGTTTTCATCAATCAGAAAGCTGTTTTACAAATTGGTGATACAAGAAAATGTCTTTTTTTCATAGATTGGTACAATGACTCTCATCTTTTTTAATTGGTTTTCAAATGGGATGGTCCAGTACTAGGTCCCTAAATGGTTGTAACCAGTTTTCCCATATTTGTTCTGTGGATTCATTTTTGTTATTTTCTAATTTAATGTAAGTGCAGCAAAGTCAGAACATCTAAGAGAAATGAGCAGATACCAAGCCTATATAGAGTAGACTCTGTCAGTCCCCTGTTAGCTTTGTGCGGACTGACATTAATCAGCATTGATGGGATAGCATGCCAGAAAAGAATTACTCAGTATGAAAGATTACTGTAAAATGAGGAGATTTTCTGGTCCTACAGTTGAGGTGGAGTCGCTAACAGTTGTAGATTGAGTATGTGACCCTCTCAGTTTGACATTTAGTCCTAGGAGGGGGATTTCTTCTCCAAATATCGCTCTATGAAATTTCTCCAGTCAATTTCTGAGAATAGTTAAAGTTAAGGGCCTCTCCCATCCATAAATCTGGTTTTGTTGCCTTAGTTCTTCTGCGGTTCTCTTTTTAGGCTGTCTGCTTTAACAGAAAACAATTTCTAGATGCTTTGATTAAAGCAAAGATGAGAATGAGCAATTTGAACAGGTAGAGAATAATCACAAGAGAGTATAAATAAGAAAATGAGCAATTTGAATGGATAGGAAATAATCATACAAGTCTATAAATAAGAATATGCAATGCAGTGGCAAGGAAAAAAATGAAAGAACAAGATTCTTACAGTATTGCTTATTTGAAGCTCAGAAACTTGTTAGAAAAAATCTGTCACTATTTATAGTACCTTTGATGGAAATTTAAATCTTCCTAGTATTTTGCATGTTGCAACTAAGTAGTCATGCATAAACAAAAATAATAAGTCATAAGAATGATTAGGAGAGCAGATGACTCTGGATTTATAACTAGATAATCCTGTTGTTTAACTTTACATGAGCAGAAGTATTGTAGCACCTGTTATTTCATTGACTGAAATGAAAGCTTAGAAATGTTTTTCTGCTCTGTTGGTTTCTTATCCTTTGTCAAGCCATTCCCCTAAAATATCTGTCTTTTTGTTACCGGAGAGTAGGCTTATCTGAAAACAATTGTTTGAAGTAAAACATCGTCCTGTTGCACAGAAGAATGCAGTGGTTGCTTGAGTTCACTTTTAACCAGTGTTACTGGCTCCTTTTCCACATCTTTACATCATCCTCATGTATGTTTTAAATGTGACCATGTGAAGCAAATAGTGTTATTAAAAGCAACTCTTCAGAATCTGGTACATGTTAATCAAACCCTGGTCAGTTGTACTGTGGTGGAAGAGGTCAATATTGAAGGAGGTGCTCAGGAAAGCTCACATTTTACCAGCTGGTAAAGGATGAGGAAGAACAGTACAGTGAAGTTTTTTCCATGCCATGCAGTGTAATAGCAGTTCGTATTATGCAAGGGTAAGCAAAAGTGTGGAGTACAAGGTCCTACAATAAGAAGCACGGTACTACTTCCTCAGCAGGCCACATTGCTGCTTCTAGTGGCAGCCTGCCTATTGAGTGTTCACCTCTGAGAAAACTGAATTCAGTTTGTATTGCGTTGGCGTAATTATAGATATATTCATTACAGAAAACAAACACTGAAACACATCACCAGGTGACTCACATCACCATGATAGGGTAGAAAACTCTTAGTTTTAAATACCTCTTCTTGCGTTTTCTGTTATAGTCAAGGACAAGGCACTTCTTTCTGTCTAACTCCACTAAGTCAATCTCCTTTTCCATTTCTTTTACTTTCCTTCTCTCTCTCCCATGATAAACTTCAGTTGCTTCTTTTAGGCCAAAACCAATGGTTTTTTTTCTACTTTCATAACACTATTTTTATGTTAAACCAAGAGAATGAACCAAGTCTAGAGTTTTAAAGCTTGTAAATCCTTATTTATAGAACATCCCCGGGGAAAAAAAAAGTCTTCCGTGCTTTTTCAGCAATTTTTGATCATTTTAGTTGAAAATCATTATATTAATAAAACAAAAAGCAATCTAAAACTGATCATTTGATTCCCTAATAACAAAATCTGTAGTAAAAGTACTGTTTTTGTCATGTATAAAAACTCTGCATTATGTGTGCATAACTATTAGTTACAAGCGTAGCAATGCGTTGCATAGAAATATGATGGACATCAAAACATTTGTCTGGTTTGATACATTAATTTTTTATACTGTTGGCTTCACAGTGAGGTTAAATCATGCATTCAGGTTGAAATCTTTGGACATTTTCAAAAGTTCAGATACATGCTATGAAGTAATAAAAAGAACACTGAAAACTGCATATATGCAGGAAAGTACAGGGAATCTCACCAGCTTTTGCATCGTAACTGATACACAATTTTGCTTGTAAATTTGTACTGAGACTGACCAATGAGGTAATATTCAGCAAGCTCATAAGGATTTTTAACATCCAGATTCACAAAAATGTTGAAGAGAAGTGAGGAACTAAGCTAAACACTCATATTTTATAAGACCCTGAAGAAGAAATGACGGATTGTCATCAATTGCTCCAGGGATGTTCACAATGGCATATGTTCATTAAATTTCACCTGTGTTACCTGTAGATATCTGCATTTGTCATAAAGCTTTTATCTATTTGTTTATATTGTGTTTAATCTTAATTTTGTTTATGAGTTCATCATGATTTACTGTTTTGGATATTATGTAACTTTAATATTGCTGGTATTAATGGTCCATTTTAAGAGCTGCTTTTAGACATTTTTGACTAAGGAGGGTGGAAGCAGGGATGACAGGAAAAAATTGCAAACTTTCCTTGGAAAAAGGCTATAAAGAGCCTAGCTGCATTTGCTCTGAGTAGTAGTAGAATTACAATTTCTGAATTAGTAGATTTGGTTGAAGTGTTATCTTGAGTTTATAATGCATATTAATAATTACTTTTTTTCCCATCAAGCTTTTTCCTCGATATAGATAATTTCTTCAATTTGTGTAACGATTCTATTTAATTACATTAATTAAACTGATTAAAGGAATACATAAAAAGAAGTCCAGATATGTTAAGCAGTGTTGTTTGTGATTTGTCAGGGATAATTGTTCCTTCAACTTGGTACTGAACCACTGTCCTGCCATGTGATAAAAAACATTGCTACCTGAATTGCTGGGTCCGCTTCTCAGTGCTGGCTGTCATAAGACTAATTCAGTGCCTAGCGTAGAAAACTCTTCACCATGGGACTGACAGAGATTCCTCCAGCCTTGCCACCTTTTTTTCCTGCTTTATGCTGACTACATGGAATGGAAAGGATGCTGTATCCACCTGTGCAACCGTTATGCCTGTGGGGGTTTAGCATAAAAGGCTATTTTGTTGAGGACTAGAGCTTGAGGTGAGGCTAAACTTTTTGTGTATTTGCTTTGATCAGAAATATTAACGCATACACATCTAGCTCCTACAGTTCATTCTGCAAAAAATAAATAGAGAGGTGCTTAGATGTTCTAACAAATTTTGCTTGATCAATTTTCCTTATCTAATAGTTCTTCTCTTAAGAATGATCTTATGTGGTATTGTTAGTAGGGCAGTTTTTTTTTTTTATCTCAGAGGTCAATGTTCTTCATTGATTCAGTAGGTGAAGTCATCTCTGGGCTGAGCATGAGTATGACTGGTAAATAAAATGATTCACACTAACAGCACAAACACGTGGTTATTAACAACAGCCATACTCCTTGTTTGATGTTTGCTAAGTGCCAACTCATTTAAACTCTTCTTACTGTGTTACTGTAAAAATTGTAATGTTGAATGTTTAATACTTTTATTAGATAATACATGCAAACTATGAACTGCAGTATAAATATTTAGGAGAGTGGTTGAAGTGTAACTGACTTGAAAATCACTACCTGCATTTTCATTTTAATGAATATTCTGATGTACTCCATACTTCTATTAATATTTGTGTTGAAGTTGTGTAAGTTCACACAGAAAAATACATAACACGCTATCTTTATTTCTAATTACTAAAAGCAATCCAATTTACTTTTTATGTCATGACCACTATTGATTTTTGCTTGAATCATAACATCTTTATAATATTTGAAAGTGAAACTTCTAGCTTATGTTTGGTTTCTTTGCTGTAAATAAATGTGGCTTTCTATTAGAAGTAAAATATAAAAATGAGTGTGACACGGCCATTTAACAGGTTGTTATCTGGCCTAAAGTGCTCATCAAGGCTTTCTCTGTAATCAGTGGAGAGAGAATGATCTCCAAAGCACTACTCATACCATCTATTTTAGGCTGCGGTCTCATATTCCCATTCATGTAAACAATATCATCACCAAAAGCAGCAGCCCTGCCCTGATGGCTTTTCCAGCCCTTGTGCTGTTCCCTAGCTGGTAATTAGGTGAACATTTGTGTGACAGTGTGATGATTTTGAAACTCAGCCAAGTTAAAACTAATCTGACCAAAAAACCACACAACTTCTTGTTACTTTTAACCCAGATAAGAATGGAAATTAAATTAGACAGAAATCTCTGAAAAACTGAATCATGAAAGCACTTGAATGTATTTTTTTTTAAGCATGTTTTGAATTGAGGCGCTCAATATGAGCTGACTAAATATTTCATTTGCAAGGTATTAGCCAGGTTGCTATATTCTGAGTCATGTATTACTTGTTTGTCTCTTCAGTACATCCACAGAAAAGTGCTGGATGAAACAGTGGCTCTGAATATACACAAGCAATTTTACATATGCATGGGTTGCCACTGGACGATTAGTGCTCCTGTTTGTCAGTGCTCAGTGCACACATGTGTACATTACCAGCAGTATCACATACAACTTTTTAGATTCGAAAAATGGGAGTAGAGCCCTTTTTTAGATAAATTCCTCCTTAAGAAGGTGGTAGTAGTTCTAAAAGGGAGATTTTTGTAGATAAGAATTGAATAGCTCGGTACCTTAATTACTTGCTTTTCATGGTCATATGGGTGGGTTACACAATCTTAAGTGTATAGTGAAGTTGTATGAGTGAGAATTTAAATTACTGAAACAAGGAATTACCTGAGTTAAAATTACCGTGTTTTTGACAGAAATGACCCAGGTGATTAATGTTACAGGAAACTGCGTGGTGCCTGGGGTATCTAAAGCATTACTCCTTAGCTTTGTTTTAGCAGCAGCAGAAGAAACATCAGGCAGATCTGAGTTTCATTGAACTGCTGGATCTCACTGTTTAACTATCAAGCCTAGTGTTCTTTTTGTTTTATAAAAACACCCCACAAAATTAGATTCCATATTCATGCAAATGCTGTATTTCTAGACTATGAAGGAGAGATGAAACAAATTTTAAAAACATTTCCTACTTAGATAGTGTACATGTCTTCAGAATGAATGTTGCAGATACTGATGTCAGAGGGAAAAGAAAATTCATCATTTCTCTGTTATTCAGTTTCTCTGTGTCCCCTACTTGGAATTTTGGATTGCACAAAAGGTAGATCATATAAAATCGGTGTGCACTGCACAGGCAACAGCTCTGTCAATGCCTGTGTGGTCTATGCAGTGTGCTGTTGGTATGTGAAGTGCAGTGGATATCAAATGCAGCCTGTTCATATACATGCATCTCTCCTTGTGAAGTGTAAATACAGAGGAAGAATGTTATGCTTTGGTTGTCTTTATCTTAGTGAATTTAATCCAGAATCGGAACTTCAGAAACTGTAAACATATCAAAAAGTATCTTAGAAAACAAAAGTGTGCTGCTATGTCCCCACTGTCAATGGTTCTACTTTCTCTGTGTGCCTGTACTGTCTTCAGCTCTCAGACCAGCTCTCAGCTTCTGGCAAGCAGGGAATATATATTTCAAATATATTGTTTTGAAATACAAATACCCATAATGTTTAGCCTGTGTTTTGTGAAAGTTGACTTGTACCACAGTGCTACATCTGGTGGGAGTAGGCAGCCTACACTTCTGAGTTGAGACCTTGAGATACAACTGTGAGCAGAAATCTTCGCCTGGCTCTCCACAAGGATAGCTAGTGGATTCCTGAGATTTGAGCCTGGGTATTTTAAGTTCTTATGCTATGTAGCTGTATGTGTTACAAACAAACAAACAAACAAAAAAACCCCACAGCCATCTCTTCCATTTTTACTTTCAGTATGACCAAGTGACCTGTTCTTTGCAAATTAAAAAAAGTCTAAAAGAAGTGTGTGGGCCTTCTATAAAACTGCTGTCGTACCCTGAATCTAAAGCAAAAGGCATCATTTCTCTCCAGACGTAGGAACGCAATATAAAACTCAGATTTTTGGCTGCTTTCTTTCCATTTTATGTATTATTCCTTAAGGTTTGTCCCTGAATCTAGGACATTTTTATATACTTGTAGGTAACATCTAAAATTAATGGCAGTCTTTCAGTTCAGTCTAATGTGATCTGCTGTATTTTATCACATCTCAATTGTGAGATGGGCTCTGCATACAAGGAAATCTTAAGACCTCTGTTTCTCCCTGGATGAGTTGCTTAGCACATAGTCTGCCGCTGCCAGCAGACTGCTACTTCCCTTTGCATCGTGGAGGGCGGAGGCATCCAGCATAGACAGAGATAATTGATCAGACCAAGATTACAGTGTTTGCCACTAAAATTAGCATCTACCTACACTTGTCACACTGTTGTCTTTTATAAAAGGCAGCTATTTCCTATACGTATTTTACTTTAGTCTTTCACAGAGATGCTTGCTGTAGCATTTTTTCAGTATTTTCCTTTTGATGAGTTCCGGTGGCTAAAAATGCCATTCTTTATGAGTCCAGAAAACTGAGATTTTTTTTTAAATATTTGTGTCACCTTTCCACCTTAAGTAACCTTCCTTCCTTTCTTCCTTGGCCAGCTTTGTTTTTCGGGCCACAACACAGCTTCGCCCATGTAAACCATTCGCTGCATCTCGGTAGACCACAGTTGCCTTCAAGAGGACTCTTTTGGGGGCAGAGTTAGCTATTTATGTGCATTATTTTGTGGCCATATATATTAAGCTCTTTGCAACAGGGTTTGGCTTCGTGTTGCGTCTTGCACAGCACCAAGCAAAAGAGTTGTGAGCTGTGTGACAGCTGTAGGCGAAAAGTTCACCATCTGATCCCCTGCAAGTGCCAGCTACTTTTGTATCTGTTTTGCTCCCATGGTGATCGCAGCTTTGGAGTGTGCTTCCTCCACACCCCTTAGATGACAACAAACCTTTTTCTTGAGTTTTAAGGTGTGTTAATGAAGCACATGTATTAGATGTAGGTTTTAAATAGAAAGACATGCTGAACACTGGCTAGTTCGAGAAAATTTTTTCAAAGTTTCAGGTGTGAATTGCTCATGTGCTGACAGACTTTGGTGCTTCTATAATGTCTCCAGTATATTGGGCAGGCAAGTGGTTTAAAGGTGGGTTAGAGTACCCTGTGGTCCAGTTTTGTTTAGCAAACGGAGGTGGCAAGATCCAGTTGTCACTTAGTAATGGCATGAGTTATAGGAACTTCTGCAGTTTGTTGCTGTGAAGGAGAGAGACTCTGGAAGGGCACATACCAGGTTGCCCTGCATATCATATCATTGCAACGTGGCTCAGGTGGGGTGTGCAGCAGATGGCTGTGTGGCGCCGGGATGCTATGAGGCCTGTGAGAACTGCTCCAGTCCTCACCTCCAGCTGTGCTGACCCCTTGGGCTGTCCCTGTGGTGTCTGAGAGATGGTCAAGGTTTTAGGATGGGTAACAAAAATAAGGTATATAAACAGAAGAATAAGATGATATTTTATTGCTGCTACATTAGAAAAGACCTGACTACTGTTTATCTGCAGTGCCAAATAGGTTTAAAATTGCTGTTTCACATTTTTCTGATTGGTATTTTGTGTACTAAATACACATGAGCATGGACACATGCATACAATCTACAAATCTATGAATGATTATCCTCTATCATTCTCTAAATTTTTTCATTTGCTGTCGGACAGGTGTGCACATATATTAGCTATGGACATATGTGCATTTACCTGATTCTGTTGATAGTATCTTGTTTCTGAAGGTCAGCACATTTACATACACACTGGATGGTGTGACAATGCTGAGGTTTGTTTAAGGGTGGTAATGAACAGCCTACATGCTAAAGATTCTTATCCTTTGCTTTCCAAGTGGTGCAATAATTGAAAACATGCTTTAGTAGGCTCTTAGAAGTTGATTACAAAAACTGTAATTTTGCTAGATTTGCTAGATTCTTCTATGCTAATGTCAAGGAGGTTTCCGCTGCCAGTTTATAAATGGAAAAAATATTGGCCTATAAATACTGTAATATTGAGCAGCAATTCAGTTGCTTCTGTGTCCTGCAGACAGGCAGCCTCTTTTGGTGAGATTTGGAATTTAATATGCAGATTATCAGGTCAAACCTCCTCTTTTCATCAGACAGACCCTCATTTTATATAGTAGGGATTAGCACAGTTAAATTGTATTTTGAAATGGTTGTTTCAGCCCCCTATCTGATTAGGGCTGGTTTGCTGATTTAGGGGATTTTACTGTCTCTATGCCTTATTCTTACCCATCTGAAAGCGTATTTGCTTTACTTCTTGTGGCTGGCTACATAATAGCAGTATAGGGATTGTATTACACTTCCCAATCTGTCGATATGGAGGACTGGGCAAGAGCATAACAAACCAGTATTGCTTCAACTCCCTGTCTCCAAGGTAAGGCTAATCAGCTTTTGTTGAAAACAGCAATCGGGGATTGCTTTATTTCTCTTACTTGTTTTTTAACTTCTTGGTGCCAGATGCTTCAGTGCATGCAATGCCAGGAAAAGACATGCGCTCCCTGGATTAGTAGTGTCACTTTTGCACAAAGACATTTCAATATTGTTTTTCCCCGATCCAGTAATGAGTCTGATGTGGTAGTTAGGACTCCAGGCATCATGCTTTCTGTCTCTAGGCTGGAGTTTAACTTATTTTGTGTTTCCAGCATCTTTCACATGTTGTGACAGTTTTTCACATTTCATTATTAAAGAACTTTAACTATCTTTTCTGGTTCAAATCCTGTGCCTTAATAGCTTCTTAGTTTAGCTGCCATCCTTCTGGCTGAAAAGAAACAAGATAGGATTTCATCCAGACCCTGCCAGTGTTGTTTTATAGTCTTTGTGAATATCTAGCCACATACACTTTACAGGTTTTAATGTAAGTAAAAATTCAGGGGTAGGGGGCACTTTTCTAACAGCAGTTCTACTCTTCGAAGTAAAAACGTTCTCTCTACATGTGTCTACTTTCCTATGAAAGATGATAGCATTTGACTTTAAACGTGGAAAACATAGACCTTATGGATCTCCAGACTGCACATTCTGAACATTGATTAAAGTATTCTTCAAAAAGCTACTGGGGATTTATTACTCCCGATTTACAGCTGGAGAAAATGAGGAGATTGTTTAGTTGGTGGCAGTACTTTCACTCCGGTTGAGAACACAGATTGTATTTGAGAAATGGGAGACTCTGAGCCTTGTTCTCCTTTTCACTACTGCACACCCTGCCACAGCTGAAATAGGCAGATTAAACCTCTTAGCTGATTAGAGTTGGTTTAACGCTTTTTGGTTTGTATTAAATATCTGTTCTGTTCAGAGATGTGAGTGAGAAATATTCACAAAACGTGTAGCTTACATTCAAGAGTTTTGTTGGACTGTGTTTCTGCAACTATGGATGATGCAATGCAAAATACATGGTTTCTTCAGCAGGATGCACTGAAGATTATGGCACTGGGTTAACACTTGATTTCTGTTCTCAGACGTATAGCAGCCTACTGTATAACTGTAGGGAAATCACTTCCCTGCTCAGTGCCTGATTTGTTCCATCAGTAAAATGGGAAGAATGATAGTTAGTACCTATGCTATGTATTTTGAGACCTATGAAAGACTTGAAAAAATTGCAGAAGACATGAATGCCGTGGCTCTGACTGGGAGGTTGTTAGTACAGCGTTAAAATCAAAATTTGCTGAAAAAACAATAAAGTTAGCAAATGTTGACAAAGATAATTTGCACTTTAAAAAGCTAGTTGTGTTTGCATAAATATGTGTATATGTGCACACACACATGAAATACATGTAACATGAGTATATAAAGAAATGAGTTGTTTTCCCTATTTCAGGCAGTTTTAAAGCTTCAGCACTTTATGCCTTAGCAAACTAATGGTATTCACTTGCACTCTGTTTGAAAGTGAAGTAATAGTTTTGAGTGTCTGCCTGTTAAGCCCTCCTTGGAATTTGGAGAACTTGGAAAACTCATTTGTGTATTTAATATCACTTGAACAGGTTCTCATGTTGAGTTTTGGTTTCTGCAGAAGCAGAGAGGGATCAGGTTGGGCAGATGAGCATCCACCCAGTGTATATATGGAACTGAACTGATGTGCCTATCTTCTGAGTCATTGCTTGGCCCTCGATCCTTTTTGCTAGCCAGCGTAAGATTCATATATATTAGCTTGGATCACAGACTTGCACATAATTTTGTTCTTTCTTTATTAATTTCATTTATTATTACTTACTTTTTATGCAGTGGTAGTATGCACAAACCAACCAGACTTGGACCGTGTTGTGGTAGGCATTTTAAAATATAGTAAATGGCAGCATCTGCCTCTAAGAGTTTTTACCCTAAAAAAACCCCCAAGATCCTGTAAACATGCTGCATTTACATAAATGCCTCTGATACCAGGCAGAAATTTATAAATGTCCTGTGTTGCTCTGATTATTGTATAATGTACTACACAAATATATACTTCTACTCAATCAGAAATTTACTATATGATTATATGCGTTTAGTTTCCTTTAGAGCAAAAAAAAAAATTAGATTAGGGTAAACCAGTTCTCAGCAAATGCTTGAGAGAGAATGCAGGATTGGAAAAGTCCGTTATGCATCCAAAACAACAAGAAGTTTGAAAGTCATATGTCTTCAAAGAGAAGGGTTGATTGGAGGGTTGACCACTAGAGTGGTCTTCATGCCTTATTGTAAGCTTATAACTTCTTAAGGCATTAAAAGTTCCTGTCAGCCATGTTATTAAAAAAAAATCTGAACTGATGTAACTCTTTTTTTTTCATGTAATGATACTGCTTTAAAATAAATTTTCCTCAAGTTTGCTCCTGATATTAAATAATTATGTTTTTTTGTGAAGATTTTTGTGATGACAGTGACAAAAGAATCATGGTTGCTGGAATTCATTATCAAGCATGAAATGGAGGATACTATAGCTGACAGGTTTGTCTTAAAGCAGGCAAATTACAGATTTCTCTCCTAGGAGACAAGTAAAGACAGAGTACCTGGAGAAACCAAAAAAGGGAGAGAAATTCAGTTAGTCCTGTAACTGTAAGAGAGTTGTAACTAGAAAAATATGTCCACAAACAAGATATTTCCAGTCGGTTCCAAGTCAATTCACTTATCTGCTGATTGCATGCGATTGCAGCTCTCCTTACTTCTCTGTGTGCAGTGACTCATAGATATGTTCTTGGAATTCTGCTAAAAAAAATTCTGAAGTGTAATGATTTAAAACAGGAATGTCGTCTTTTTTGAGGGAAGATCATTTTATGTTGTTTATTCCAAGTTAATATTTGGTGTTGGTCTAGAAGTAAATTATACTGGGTAAAGGTCAACATTACACAACTGAATCTCATGTATATACACAGTTTAGGCTATATATGTTTTGTTCTCACCAGTGCAGTTCATCATAGTGTGATCATTGTGGTTATCTCAAGAAAAGGAGGAAAACCACTTAGTCCTATAGCTCAAGCTGTTGGGTTTTCATATGTGATGCATGAATTTCACATTTTTTATAAATATGTTGTACTCATGAGCATCACGTAGATTTCATTGGTACATCTCCAGACTCATTCTATAGTATGTATGCTATGGCAAGTATTACAATGCAAGTTTCAATTAATTTAAAGAAGTCTCTTTAGAGGCACAAATGGATGTGGAAGTTTAGCAGAGACAAGCCCAAGCAGTGTGCGTGTTAGTTTTGGGGTGTGATGATTTTTTTTGGTAGAAGATTACTGTGCTACTGCTTGTCTAAGTGTGTACATGATAACTTCAAGGGGAAGGAAAGATGACTTGGATTCAAGGGGGAAATTGTATAAATTTTGAGGGTTTAAAAACAACCTAAAACTTAGACTGTGTATTATTTTAAATAATTTGAAAAAGAGTAATTTTTTGCTGACGCATTTTATAGTTTAACACTAACACTTAAAGACTTTTGTGCTTTGTGTGCAGGTATATGTCTCGAGTCCATGGTATGCACCCAAAAGAAACCACACGTCAGCTGAGTTTAGCAGTCAAGGATGGTCTTATTGTTGAAACCCTGACGGTGGGGTGTAAAGGGTCAAAAGCTGGTATTGAACAAGAAGGATATTGGTTGCCAGGAGATGAGATTGTGAGTATAAAATCTTTGAGAAAATAAATCACGATTTCTGGTATCTTAGCATGAAACTTGTTTTAATTTCTATTTAAAGTTATTTATAGGTGCTGTGTTGGTGCTTGAGAACAGGGAGGTAATGCACTCTTAAACTTTTTTAACCTTTTCTATTCCATAGAAGCTCATACTTCTTGAATCCTGAGGTTTTTGCTATGAAACACTGGCAAAGTCCTTTGCTCAGTCTTCTCTCACTTTTATGTAGTATTCTCTTCTACAGCTGTACAGGAAGACAGTAAATATTATTGGTATTACTTGAAATCCTCAGATGTCCTCAAATCCCAAAGATGGTACCTTTAAAAAGAAAATACAATAATTTTTTATTAATCTTGCTTTAATCTGAATCTGGGGAAGAACTCTTCCCTTTCAAAAGTGCAAGAAGTTGTACATTTATATACAAACACACGTGTTTTACAGATATTTGTGAACACCAGGGCATTCAGTTAGGAAGGATTTTCTTAGCAAATTAGTTACAGGCATCCAGACATTGTTCCACTGGATGTGTAAAACAAATATTTAAATCGAGTTAAACAGGTTGAAAGTGATGTGAAGGGAAGAAAAGCATGTTTTCTCTATCCCTTCATAGCTGAGATGGAATGCACTCACAAAGTGAACTGAGAATAGTCCCATAGGCCGGGAAAAAGCTTGCACAATTGCTTTGCCTTGTTCAGAAGCCCAGTCTCTGTATTTACAAGACCATGTTTTCGTAATTAAAAAAAAGGAGTTTGGCAAAGCTATAAAATACTTGAACTAGGAACTGTTGCTTTGGAATATAAAGTGCATTAAATACTGGTAAAATGGACAGCATTGTCTCAGACATAGATGATAATTTAAATTTTGAGGAAAACCAGAAAAAGTCTACAGGAAAATAAATTCTAAAAACCACCAAAATACTCATTGCATTATTGCAGCCATCAATAAGATCCTGAAAGTGAAACAACGGATTATTTTTGTTTTAAAGTGAGAGACATAGAAAGTGGAAACAAGCAGTACCCATAATAGAAAACATTACAGTTAAAATTATCCCCGTTATACTAATTTAAAGTATTGAAATATATATTTAATGTACATTATGTTACTGTTAAGATTCGCATTCTAATTTCATTAGAAACCCTCAAGGGAACCTTTAAAGTATATGTAGCTTTGTTTTTACTATTCTCCCTGGGAGTAAGCATTTCAAAATTCCAGCTTAGCTCTTTTAGGTATTTCTTATGTCAGTTTTATTTGTTTGAAGGTGATGTTAACTGTGCAGACTCAACATGACATAAAGTGTGAGATCTGTAGTTATCTCAAGTATTCAGTACGTTTGTTTCCTCTATTACTAAGGGAAAAAAAAAAAGAAAAAAAAAGAATTAAAATGCCTCATAATAGCCATTTCTTAAATGGTCATTCAAAAAATGTTCCTGCTACTTTTTAGCAACATTTGTCTAACAAAACTTATAAGATAACCAGCATGTAAATTCTCAGTGGGATTACGTAATTATTTTATCTCAGAATGAAAAGAGTTGTCTTTGACTTGACTGAAGATGCTGCTTAAGTCACATTATGAATAGCCCTTTGGTTAGAGGTATTGACTGTGTTTTCAGCATGACTGCTAATCACTGATGCATTGTGCTGTGTCCGTATGTCTGCTGGCCATCTCAGTTGTTCAGAACACCAGTGCGCACTTGACTTAACAGTTTTATGCAAAAATAGGAATCAGCTTCTGATCCAGGCCATGTTTCAACAGCAGCCAACCTCCAACTTCTTGATCCTAATACTGAATCAAAATGCTGCAGACACATGAAGCAAAACACATTGACTTGGTATAAAGTAATTCTCTTTGTTCTTTTATTAAAAAAATTTTAGTGAGTAACAAAGTATCATTGTCATCACTCGACATCAGATCAAGTATTTTCCATTCTCCAACAATTGGTCCAAAACCATGAAGTTTGGTATGTTCTCTATATTGGACACACTGGATAGTTTTACAGATGCTTTGTCTGCACTTGATCAAGATGCAGTTTGTAGTTCTTTGTAATTCAGTACTGCTCGGATCTGGTACTAATGACTGCTGAACCATGAGCTCAAGTTACATTTCACTGAGGACAAACACACAGGAGTCTTTCTGGAGATCCCCTTGTAGGAGATACAACTCTATGAAATAGGGCTATTAATGTTGGAACAGGGATTTCAGGCTCATCAAACTTTACCACTTACAGACAGACTCTTGACCTAATTGTCAAACTCGATTTGACTCGTACTGTAGTAACTTGGAGAGCTCATAATGTGAAAAAGAAAGACTTGAGAACTGATCCACCACCGATTGGCATCGGTACAAAAATGCCCCTGGATTTTAGCTTGTTTTCTGGCACCACAGTGGAAGTCAGTAACGACCAGCAGTTTCAAGGAGTTAGCAAAGGGACACATTCCTGTCGTCCCTCCCCCCACTTTTTATTTGAGTATTTGCGTGATGTTTCTTTACATTTTTGAAGTTTTGGTTCTAAATCTTAGCATTTTAAATCCATATTCAAGTAAATATATTACTGGCCTGGGCCGCAGAACTGCTGAGCGCCTGTATCTGTAACTTATATAGGTGCCTGACTAGAGGTTGCCAGAAGGCCTGAAAGTACTGGTTTTAATGATGACTGTGGACTGATTACTAAATCGTAACAATAATTAAAAGCATACAGATTATGAAAACACAGCTCTATTTGGAAAAGATTCATTCGATAATCTGTGGTACTTGCTTATGTGTTTCCAAACATTTGCCCTATCCAGTAGGTTGACATAAAGATAGATCTGTGCAGTAAGGACACGATCTCTGATAAGGTTACTGTTAGCCTTCAGAGGAATGTATTAAAAAAATTATGCTACTTTGCTATCATTGTTCTATCGTATGTTGAAGCTGTGGTAAAAAAATGAAACAAAATCTCATACATTTAGAGAAATCATACAAAAGAACAAGCTGAGGTGCAAAGACAAAACAGTTTGAGGGCATCAGGAGGAGGCCCTTCCAAAAGGGACAACTCATGTGAAAATGAATATTCTGAAAAACTGGAAAAAAGAATGATCAGATTTAAGAGAGTACAAAATTGTTGTTTTTCTCTCAGATATATGTGGGAGAAATATTTTTATATAAGTTACTAAATATAAAATATGGAGTCAGTTGTCAAACGTACTATATTCCAACTGACATTTAAGGGTTGGTACCTATATAAGAACTTTGCTGCAAATATTATACCTCTGGGGCTTGTGCAGGTACTCATTTTGTTTGCTCATTTGCCATCTATACAGATGTTTTGCAGATTTTCAAAATGTGTTCTCATCTTACAGGCTTTCTCATCTTGCAGATGATTAATACATTTGACACAAAACAAATGAGAGAAGAAATTATTTTCCATTGTTATCCAGGATTTTAGTTAGGAATTTTGCATTTTCACTGTTTGTCGATGCCATTATTACACAATTCAACAAAATCTCTGCAGCTTTTTACCTTGCAAGGGAAATGTCAGTCCTGAAATCTGGTAATGGTACTTTTTCTTTCTAAAAGCTTTATTTCTATTTCTCACGGAACTTGTGGAATTTGGAAGTGTTATTTATTATCAACATGAAAGAAATTATCTCCTTGCTCTTCGGGTTTAGAAAAAAAATTGCAAATCAGTGTTGTTAACTATGTTTTCAATGCAGTTGATAAAATAGAAGGGAAATGTAGTTCTTGAAGAAAAGAGTCATGAATCTCCTTACCTATTTTCAGTTATGCCATGATTTTTATGTACTTTTATCTGTGTAAAATAGTGGTCAGTCTAATTCCAATGAAAGAAATCAAATTAAAACACTAATTATCTTAAGTTACTGTCATGTAACTTCATGGGGAGTTAGGTACAGTTCTTAGAGCTAGTTTGTCTTATTCATTTACACATTTTGTGATTTTTCTACAGACAGTGTGCACGGAGCTATTTTGAGCATTTAATGTGCTAATTCTTCTCCTCATGAGTAAAGTCATAAAACTGCACTGACCCAGAGAGAGGCATTATGAATGTATAATTTCAATTTACATGTGTTCATAAAGCCAAACAATATTGTGCTCTTCTGAAATGGAGATGTGTTAGTAACACGGGTTCATTGTTTGCATCTGAATGCAACATATCTCATAGCACTGCTGTGGTTTGAAGTTGGTTCACAGTGGCCAAATTCTCTAATGAGATGTGAAGAGTGAGGCTTCACACTTCGTTAAGGCACTTTGAACTATTTCTTCACTGACAAAATACATACAAGGTGATTATGTTTTCAAGAAGTCACTCTTTTACAGAGTTCTATTTTCTGATCTTTTAATTGATTGCTTATAGAAAGAGCCTGCAACCCTTCTGGCTAGTTAAGTCTGACTTTAGGGTTTAGATAGTCATTTTCCTGTGCATTTGGTCCTCTCAGTATCTAAATTATTGCCTCTCCAATTCTTCCCTCTAAAAATTTTTTTAGTTTAGTGGAGAGCATGCTATTTGGAGGAGCAGTTTACTTGCTTTCCTGTTTTCAGAAAACGTTAGAAGTAGCACGTACTTTTTCCCAACACACCCATGTATTCATAACTTGCTAACTCATTACTGGGGATTTTCTGATATTTTATATCTAGAAAGTACTGGTGCTTACTCAAAGTGACTCCAGATACTTTCAAGTCTCAAGGCTGCCTAAATAATCCATCTCTTCACTCTGACTGCTTTCCCATCATTTTAACCTTTGTTGTAACTCACTGCCAGCACTGTGAGTTTTGAAGGTGATTTTGTTAACCCTAGTGACCTTAGGCACACACCCACTGGTTATTGTGATTTGATGTATTGCAAGTTCAATTTTGCTAGGATCAATCTGTGAGAAAGGAGTATTTTGGCTGTTACGTTTGTGTTAATCTAAATTGCTTTAGATTGAGCAAAGGCTGGGTTTCTTACTTGCCATGCTTAATTGCTTTTGTAATTATATTGATTTTTCCATGCTAGGTCAGTATTGGTAGCCAGAAGCTGTTTTTTGAACTGGCTATGTCATCTTGAGTCTCCATAAGTATGAAGATAATTGTAAAAAACTTAAGAATGGTCACTGTGAGAGTTTGAATCTTTTCTGTTCATAAAATACACTTTAAATTAAAAAAAAAAAAAAAAAGCAAACCTCAAAACAAAAACAACCTACATGGCTACCAGTTACTTCTAGCAAGCTAGGGGCTTCTAACTAACTAGGTTGAGGAATGGTTTTAATGTGCATCCCATTCATTTCAGTTAGGAGCAGAAGGATAATATGAAACAGCAATAGTCACAGCCCGTGCCTTCATCATGAAAGCTCTTACAACTAGAGAGCACAAAGAGGGAGAACATGCCACACCAAACGAAGAAAAATTTCCTTCAGTGTTTAAAAAATTCTGCATTTGCCTTATCCATCCATATTGCCTTTAATCTCAAGTCCTGTGTGAATTCACTGATCCAAAGCCAAATATAGCCCAAACCATGATAGTTACTATTTCTCACATATTGTAACAAATTGAGGATTTTCCAGGCTGGAACGTTCCAGGTAGATTCCTAATTATTGTGAAAGTACCAGTGTTCTTTACATTTGGTGATTCACTGATGCAAAGAGTTGATGAATGATCCTGTGGGACAGAAAGGTTCAGACTGGCTTCCATCTCTTACTCCACACCTCAGGGAGAGTATGAGGAGGCTTTGAGGGTCAGGCCACATAACAGTCTGTCACATGAGAGCACTCAAGGGAAATGAGCTTCTGGAACTCTTTGAATCTCTCTTTGCTGTCTATTTTTCCATCCTCTAAGGTCCCATCATCCAGAGCCTATTTTGCCAAGAGACTGCCATCATATCAATCTACTGCATGCTAAAAGGAATTATTTTTCTTGCAAATTGTTATCACAAAGTGCACTAGTGTAAAATTCTACTTATTAATGAACCAAAAATTAGTGTCCACTGGTGTGGATTTGTCAAAGTTCAGAAAAGCAAATATTTTCAAATTGCCTAATCAAAGCATTGACTATTTTGTCCTTGAGAATCAAATTAGAATTCTGAACTCCCACCTCATGGATGAGAAATTCTTGCTGTATTAAAGCCAAGACCCTCTTCTGTCTTTGCATTAAGGCTATTAGCATGTAGCTCATGAGAATGGCCCCACTGCCATTCCAGTGGCTCTTCCTGTCTCCAGAATGGTTAAGAATCATCAACAATTCTCTGCATTTCTTTTCCAATCTTGTTTTTCTCTTCCCATCTGTTCAGGAGTATTTCTTCACTTTCCTCTGCTCATCCTTATTTTTCATCCCCTAAAAAAGGAACTGCACTGTTTGGAGGATCTTCACATTACCAAAGATGACACTAGTAGAGTCCACCTTATTGCATACCTAAGAGATTATATTTTTTTTAAGCTGGTAAAACAACCTCATCAGCATCTTCACTTGCCTCTCCCAGCTTTGCCAACTTGAATTTTAAAAATTCAGTCAATGTAATGCTGTATTCTTCTTTGAGACTTCCACTCACTGTTCTGGAGTTGAGATACTGATGATGTTGTTCACGGCTTTCACAAAATGTTTTTTTCTGACTGAGAGGGTGTTTTGGAGAATGATAATTTACTTACGGATTTGAAGTAAACTAGTCAAACTAGTCTGTATAAAGCTTCCATCATGGGACTCAAATGATGCTGATGGACTAGATGACACAGGTCAGTCCATCTTGAGTTTGTTCTGAAAATATGCATCTTGGTTTTTTCCACCTCTTTTGTGCCAACCCTGACCTAGTAGTGTTGTTTTTATTAATTTTGTGGGTTCAAAATGCTCTGCATCTCTGGCAACTGTCTTGAATCTTTTATTATTATGCCATGCTGGTCACTGAATGAAACTCCATTGAAGCTGATGGGCTTATTAACATTCATGCTTCATTCACGATAAACACAGCCTTCATGCCTTTATATCACTGACAGGTGAAACAATATCAGCCACACCTACAGCACAGGGGACATGGACAAGAAGTTGGACATTTAAGCAAAGTGTGTAGGAAGTTCTGCTGTTGGTTCAAATAAAATGTTTCTGTGTGTGCAGAAACATCAACCTAGAAAAACACTACAAAATCCCATGGAGAAGATAAGGCCAGAAAAGCAATGTAAACATATTTTAAGAAAGAAAAGGGGACGGAAACCCCTTTTGTGCACGATTTTTCTTGGAAGGAGACTTGGAATTACAAGCAAAGAGATCGTTTCTTTTCTGGTCTGGATTCATCCTCTTTCTAGGGGAACAAAACCCTCACATACATAATGTGGAAATAAAAGGCATTGTACCTAATAAATACTTCACTCCATCACTGATTTATCTCCCTAATGAAAATAGCCTACAAACCTCCTCTTGGCTCAACCTCAGTAAAAAATGGTGACATTAATAGCAAAAGTGAATCCAGTTTCTGAGGAGATAAGCTGAAAGTTTCTATTAACCTTGAACTCACTTGGAACATGAAGAAAGAAAAAAAAAATTCATTTGAAACTATTTTCTGTTTCTAACATCCTGGAGGAGAACACTTGTATTGTCTCACCTCAAACAATGTAAACTACTGCTACCCAAACATGATCTTCTTGGGAGGGAAACTGAGATTTATTCATTGCTTGAGGAACACAGCTTATAGGCTGAGAAGATAAGCGTGACAGGAGTTTTAGCAGTTATTTAGGCTGCTGGCATGCTACTACACTTCTTGAAAAAACTTCACTTCTTCTTTAGCTCTCGGAGCTAGAGACTGGCTCTATACTTTGGAGCCTATCACCCTGAATTGTCCAGAACATAACTACAAGGTAGGAGAGGGAATAAAAATCTACCTGTCTCAGCAGGCATCCAGAGAAGACTTTGGGGGTTTCTGCCAGAAATAGAAGACTTCTGAGACAAACTGGCAATAAATTAATTAGACAAACTTGGGCTTGCAGATTAAACTCAATGAAAGAAAGCCAAAAGTGTTCTGAGAGGCTGTGGAATTCACTGCAGAACCTGAGTCTTCTTGCATCAGTGCATCAGAAGAGGAAGCAGTTATCAGTGAAGAAAATGGAAATGGATTATCACGAGCTTATAAATATGTCTGTGTTTAATATGCACTATGGAGAAGGAGATTTTGATCTGTTTCCTCACGGATGGCTTTGTGTTGGTTCATTTTAGAATAAAACTGATTTCTAAAATGAGAGAAATTAAAAATAATGTAAAAAAAAGCTAATCGCTGAGATTATGAAAATAATGGCCATAATAAATAAATAAATAAATAAAAGTACTTGAAATTAAGCAAGATGCCTAGGTAGTTGTGAGGACATATGAACTCATAATTGCTTTGGATTTCTTTGTGATAAAATATGATTAATGAATACCTACAAAGTGTCCTACAGAGTCAGTTTATGGCAATCCACTTTAAAGATGAAGCCCAGGTCATCAAAGGAAAGGATCTATAAAGGCAACTGATCTGCAATGGACGGATTATCATGTCTGTAAAAGCATACATCATTGTAGCTACCTGCTGTGGTAGTTTTCTAGAAAAAGAAGGAGAAGATAAGGTGAAACAATTTTCATAAAGGGATTCTAGCTGCTGAAGTCTTTTTGGCTTTGAAGGGAGAGATGGATGCTTGTTTATTTGCTGAGCACTTTTGATGAGCAAAAGCAGTAGGAAAAAAATAGATGCAAAACAGGAGGCAATGTATCTAGTAAATACATATATACAAGAAAACTATGGGGGAGAAAATAAGCTTATTTTGATGCTGGATTTACTCTAATGCATTGTTCTAACATTAAATGTAAAACATGGGATGATCTAAGAAACTTTATCATTGTAAAGCAATGATCCTGATCAAGTATGGATCCTATACAGGAATTATAAAAGGGAAATACTTCATTAAACAGCTAGCTCACCATTTACCTGCTGCAAAGATGGAATAAGTCCTCTGTGCCACCAAGGAATTAATCATGCCTTCCTCAATTCAGAGCTAACCTATCATTCTGATGAAAAGATAAAAGCAGATTCAGTGGGCTACTGAAAGCAAGGAGGATTCATACTCACTAAAGAATAGATGGAGCTAGGGACGTTGTGGCATGAAGGGAAGGCTGACCCAAAGGGCAGGAGGAGGACTGCCCTCACAGCAGGGTAGGACCTCTGGCGAAAAACATACACAGTGTCCCCACTGTGTTTGAAAAAATACTGGGAATGGTGTTCCATGACACATTATATTTGTTCGACTTAGGTAGTATTTGATGCATGCTAGTGTCTGAGTGAAAACCAATACATCTGCCAGAGATCCATGATAAGCTGAAGATTTCTTACTAGCTACTGCACCCAACGAGATACAGCCTCTTTAAAAAAGAGGCCAGTGCGCACATACAAGGTGCACATGCTAGTCTTCCTCTGAAAAAAAGGAGTAAGGCTCCAATCTGTCCAGCTCTACAGATAAACAGCCACATTTTGTAAAACTCCTCTTATTACAGAGCAGTTACTTGGAAATTCAACAGTATTGCAAAAGCAGTGGATAGATGGGCAAGGGGAGACATTTCAGAGCTGAGCACAGTTTAGCATTTCCACAGTTCTTAAGGGCTCTTACAACTGCTCTTGTCTGAGCCCGTTTCAGGCTGCCTTTTGTATGAGGCACAGATTCTGATATTTACACTTCGAGAGAAGTATTGGTGAACACACAAATAATTTAAGTGTGCAGTACCAGTTTACAGCAAATGTATAAGCACGAAGTATTTCCTTCAGGTTTTGTACTGGAGGACAGGAGTGCACATAGGTAGTGCGTCCCCACAGTGGTTCGTTATATTCATTGAGTCATAAAGACTGCAAAATGTACTGCTAAGTTTTAATAATTGTCTAATCGAGAAAAATTTGATGGGAACAGATGCCGCCTGAAAGAGACAGAAAGGAACTGACTGATTAAGAATGGAGAATGTGTTTAGAAAGAAATAGGTGCTGCTTTGTTTAATGTGAATGGGTGCATAGGTTCCTGCGGCATACTCCAAGACCTCTTAAGGAGAGGACTCGGATGCCAGAGAAGAGTGATGGTATGGTAGAATCACCCATGCTAGAATGCAGTAACACCACTTGTTATTATAATAAAGGCTTTTCATTTACAGCAGGAAGTTTGAAATATGAAAGATTAGGTACAGAAGATAGGAATTACTTCCCAACAGCAGATGATGATGGATGCAGGTTGCAAAACCTAAAGCAAAATGAAAAATGTGAAAAAAATAACGTGTAATTCTTGTGGGAGGCATTTCTCTCAATGTATCTGTCTACTTGATATGGACTGGTAGTCAACTTTGTTGGGTTCCAGTGAAGAGTTACGGAAAGCCGACAAAGAAACCTTAACAGCAGAATCCAAGATTTTAAAAGCTTCTCTCTTAGCTGAAGGTGGGAAAATTGAAAGAACTCTGATTTTAAAACTGATGGAGGTGGGGAGAAAAGAAAGAAGTGTTCCTTATGGCTGTTCCAGAATCCTAAAATACAGGATCCAGAACATCTGCCTTAGAAATAATAACTTCAAATTGGGCATGGCCTATCTCATTATATGTCAAAGACATGGGAATCTGAGAAATGGTAGGAACTCATCCACTGAGATCCTTTTCAATTTTCTAAAGCGTTATGAAATAGTCAGGAAAAGATTACATTAAAGTTTTGGGTTGGTGATTTGCAAACGTCTTGAAATAAATGTAGCATGCAAATACTACTATTTTTAAATAGTTTATATTTTGTAAACAACTTCTTTCTGCTGGCATGGACCTTGTTGCCATTCTAGATTCCACCACTGTGACAGACCAAAAGTGTTGTTATGATACAAAGTGGGTGAAATCTACTATGTATCTGGTAATACCCTTCCTTTAGACTACATGTGAAAAACTGTTTTAATTTCTTTACCCGCTAGACAGCTGGAGCTGTAGGGACTGTTAAAGCACAGACACTACACAGGGCTAACCATGAGTTTGCGCACAGGTGGGTCTGAATGAAAATCCAGTGATCTGGAAGGAGCTGTGTGTGCGTGAGTGAGAGATATAGAGAAACACCACAGCAGCACATAGGTAAGCAGCAAATAAACTCTGGAGAAGCACTTGAAACAGAACACCTGGGAAAAAAAAAAGGTCCAAAGAGTGCTATGGGACAAGTGCCACACAGGAAATGCTGGGAACCATGAGCTCCATGGAAAATGCTTTCCTTCATTTGCATCACATTGAATTTAGGACAACAGAACTGTATGTATATTATTCATAAATAAACATGATTGCACCAAAGAGATAACTGACTTTTAATTGTTTTTCCCATCTGTGTGACCCTTTTTTTTTTTTTAGCTTACTGGTTGGGTCCAAAGGATATCCATAATTTGGATGGTTTGGGAAATCTAGTTCAACAGTGTGAAACCAGCAAATCCCCGTAAAGGGGAGTTTCATGAATAGAGTTTTGCCTTTTTTCCCCCTCCCTTTTCCTCTCTTCACCTGATAGTAGAATGACTTAATACCGAGTATCTGGGCTACCGTTAAGGGACTTGGAGAAAACAGTTTAACAGGTAAGAAATGAGCTATGTTAATGGAATATGCATTATAAAAAGGCAAAGGGGTCCTTTTAGACAAAGTCTGAGAAAAGAGGTTATATTGTTTTCATGTGCTATGCCTACATATAATTTATAGAAAAATAAAAATTTACTAATTGTTTTTACAACTTTTTTTTTGCAATAATTATGGGCTTGCTAAGGTATGGAAGCGACCTAATAGTTACAATTGTGACCTCTAAGTTATTGTTAATTTTACTGACAGTATGTGCTTCACATCTCCTTCTTAATGGTATGCTAATTGTACATCAGGATGTCATATTCTCCAACATACAGATTCCCTATTTCAATTACAGCTAAGTAAATCTCCATTACTAATGAGTAAGCATTTCTTTTCCACGTACATTTGCATTATAATGGACATTTTCTTTATGCACTAAAATTATTCTTTCCTTGACAACAACTGTGTATTTTATTCTACAGTAAAGTCTACGACATGATGATTCATTCCTTTCTGTTGGGTTTATCTGTGTTTAAACTGTGAGATGTTCTGGATAGTCTGACATTTTCTGTCCCATGTTATTTTTCTGTACTTCCAGAATAAATTTATGTATTTGCTTTAAGACAACCTACTTAAGACAAATCACAAAAAAGTAAGCTTTTGTGTCGGTCATAAATTAAGCTGTATTTTTGAAATTGTTGCATTGTTTCATTCATGTTGCTGAGAAATCTCAACTATTTATGTCAGTGCAAACTGACCTTTATGAGATAATGTTTGACTGATTTGAATATAAAGAACAAGTGACCACAAGTGACCCATATCATTGCGAGATCCCACTCTGCTTAACAGAGCATAGCTTTTTGGCTATTAAATACAATCGCCCAAACAGACATTTGCTACCCTGCTGATGCATATATCTACAAATGCAATGGGCAGCTGAGTAAAATGAAGGGGGAAGGCCTCCTGATACATCTGAGCTATGCAACTTTGCTGCCAAATCTGCTCCCTCTTGGGGGTTGTGGCCAGTCACTGGGTGCCGCTGAACTGCTGAACTTGGGCAGCTGGGCACTGCCGGCGGAGGATTCCCGTCGCCTGCCAGCGCGGTGACCCAAGAGGCTTTCCCTGCCCTGCGTCAGGAAATAAGGATATTGGCAAATTGAGTTCCTGTGGCGGAGATCCTTCCTTCATTCCACATGGCCCTGGGAAAATGTATCACCTTTTATACAAAATAAAGACTGTGAGTTTTATTGATAAAGTGATAGCTTAATCTTTGATAATAATGCAGCAAAGAAGGTGTTGCTTTCATTTTGGTGGGGCCACTGCCTATGCAGTGAATTATGTTACAGCGATCTTTTTTAGATGCCCAAAGATGGTTTGTGTATCAAAGAGAGTGCATTAATTAACAATCATTAATATTCTTGACGATTTTTAAGTTGGCCTGGTGGTGGGTGTTTATATGGGGAAGAAGATGGGTGTTGGGTTCTTTTAATGATATAAATACATGGGATATTTTAAAGAAACAAAATGTGGTGAAAGCATTAGGTAGCATTCCAGAAATGCAGTAGGAAATATATGCAACTAGATGTTAGAAGTAACAGATAGATTTCCTGGTCACTGTGCATGAATTCTTTCTAGCCTTGTGTATATCCTGATAATCAGATGGCTTACAGTATAGATACAAAGTTTGTTTTGTTTTTATTTTGAAAGGCCTACGGTATGCAGCCTTTTTCCCAGACAGCAGCAAAAAACAAGGTGAACAATTTTTGCACTATGTGGTTTTGAATTCTGTCATATTTTCTATTACGTTTCTGTCTTCCATTAGGATAGCTTAGTTTACTATATTAACCACCACCATCATCCATATCACTTCCAATTCTGAGTTTAGTCTACATTATCTATGTATGTAGTTTGATGATTTTTCTCTCTCCTGGGGGCTGGAAGTGGTTACTCACATGTTACAGTTCAAGATGTTGTTACAATGGTTGCCCTTTAATCAGTCCTTTTCGGAGTGGCTGATGACACCTGGTGGTCTATTTTGTAAATGCAGACTTAACCGTGTTTGCAGCTGGTGGAGAATTTTGACCTGTCCTACCCCAAGAACTGACAGTCAGAGTTTGAGCTATTTAAATGAATCTGCATGAAAAAAATGTGTTGGGAGCACATTCTCCTCCCATTCAAACTTACGCAAACTTATTCAAACTTATCCAAACTTATGCAATGAAATGTTATCGCTGTTGGAGCAAAATTAATGCCTCTGACCTTGCTACTGAGGTCGGTAGTGTAGTTGTTCACAAGGGCTATGTACCTTTTTTATTTTCTTTATTAACTTTTCAAATATATTGCATAAATGAATGTTTTATATATACTTATGCACTAAATATACTGCATTAAACTAAAAATCTTTTCTGTGAAAAACCTGGGTGATTATATGTAGAAATAATGATGTTTTCAAAACTTTACAGTGTGAATACTGAAGGAAGCTTCTTCTTTTAGGGACATGGTTTAGTGGGCATGGTGGTGTTGGGTTGATGGTTGGACTCGATGATCTTAGAGGTCTTTTCCAACCTTAATGATTCTATGATTCTATGATTCTATGGTGTTTTATTTAACGTCATGGTTTCTGGCTTGAGTGTATGATTTTTCTTGCCAGCAAGTATATTTCCGTATGTTTATGAAATTCCACATCTCTTTGCCAGCATATTTCCTAACAATGGAATATCTGGGATATACCAATAAGTAACTAGTACGAATAAAAATTAAGAATCCTGGAATCCGGATTCTGTGGTGAAATTCCTAGTAGCTGGGACCTATTGGGGTCTTCTCAGTTTGATTTTTATCTGGATAGATCTTTAATCAAAACTGATTCTTTTTCTTGCTTAATTGGCCCTTTACTGCCATCTGATTTTTTTTTTAGTTTCATAAAGAAGATAAGTATTACATTTGATATGAAACAAATATAAAGCAATACTTTATCCTGATTTTTCTCAGTCTACAGGCAAATCAAGTACAGCGACAATGCAGTATCTTTAGTTGTTTCTAAAATACCATAAAGAAAGGGCTTCCAAAGTGCACTGCCACTGGACTTTGTGAAAGGGGGAAGATTTGGTGAAACGAGAATGTGTTCTTTATAGCCAAATTTAGTGGTATTATTATGCCATTCTGAGATATACAGAATTGACAAGTAAAATTAAATGAGAAGAAACGATAGAAGAGTCAAGTTACACTCTTAATCTGAACAATAAAGGAGGGCAAAGTTCTGAGTTAAAAAGTCATTGGTTAAGGGTTGTTTGGGTTTTTTTTCCCCTAAACTTACTCCCCCTGCAGTCCAACATTCATGGTATATCATCTTTAGTGTAGGCAGTCTGGGTTGAGGCTGTCCCTAAATCTCTTCTATTCACGGGGGGCTCTGGTCAGATGAATTATGTACACAACACGGCTGCTTTTCAGCGCAAGGGACTGGAAGTGCCACTTCTGTGTAGCACTTCTTATGCTGCTCTGTTGGAGGAGATCTCTCACACGAGGACTTAAATGAACGTAGTTCCCAGGCACGGGAAAAGGCGAATCGGACAAATGCCAGTTCCGGCAGTTGGTGGGAATTGCTAACTCCACCTTTACAACATGACGTTAAAAATAGCTTGATCAGATTTTTATCAAGATAATTTATTGAAGAATAGGAGTAATTTTTTCAGAGATCTGAACCCATTGAAAACTGACATTTGACATGAAAAGGCATTGGGAGTTTTATCTGATATATGACAGCTATTTTGTCTTCTAAGTGTATGGAAGAGTGTGGCATTTCAGATAACAAACATAAACATTTAACAGTGGCCACTGACAAGTCTGTCTGGTTTTAGTACTATAGATTCCTAGAGCAAAATTCTGCCTCCAAATTATATGCATGCTGCTCTCATTTACTTCAGCAAAGCTTGTGCACATGTTTCAAAGGTCAGAATTCGGCCGTTGGGGCTGAATTTTCAAGGAAGAGTGTATTAAAGACATCTGTGCATCAGCACAACCATATCCTTTGTCTTCTGTAGAACATTTCGGGAGTAAGCCTAGTGCTATTGGGCACTGCAAGTGAAACATTTTCTATTTTTTGAATTGCATTGGGATTGCTTAGCAGAAACATTTCTTGCAGTAATAGGTTCATGATTTCATTTATTTCTTGTAACTCAACACTTCGATACTGAACAGCTGTCAGTTTTAAGAGAGTAAAGACTGGAAGGGACTGCCCTTCAGAAAATTACAGTTGAAAATATACTGTAACAATCAAAACAAGGGGAAATAGTCTAAGGAAATAGGTATGGTCTGTTGAGGTGCACAAACTTTTGTTTGTAGTCTAATACAGAGAGGTCAACAAGTGTTTTACACAAAGATAGAAAACAAACCCACTTTTCATTGTGGACAGAGCTCATATTTGAAATTGTTACTGATCAGACACTTGAAAAAGCTAAAACTTGGCATTCATATTCTATTGGAGTTAGTGTGTATTAAACTGATGAAGATCTTTAAGCATGTAGGTTTTCCCCTGTTTTTTAAACATTATACACTTCTTAAAATGTTTATAATGTCTAATTGCTGCTGGATTTCAAGACATATCAATTTTGTTCTTAGTTCCTGCAGATTTTGACAGAATGTCATACCAAAATATTTTGTATTTTTTGTAGGACTGGGAAACAGAAAATCATGACTGGTATTGTTTTGAATGCCATTTGCCTGGAGAGGTGTTGATATGTGACCTGTGTTTTCGTGTGTATCATTCCAAGTGTTTGTCTGATGAGTTCAGGCTTAGAGACAGCAGTAGTCACTGGCAGTGCCCAGTTTGCAGGGTGAGTACCTATGAGATTTCATGTGCTGATTAGAGGATTGATATTCATTAATAGATTCATTAAGGTGTCCAGATGGTCTGGCCAGGTTAATGGATAAAGAACTGAATATTGAAATGATGGTACATACCTAGAGCATCTATACAGAGATACCAAAATGTGGTGCATGTAGCAGATGGTCATTTTTGAAGACTCCAGCAAGTTTTACTTATGCATTTGAACTCACACAGTATACTGTGTGGGAATGTGTGTACGTATGTATGCCACGTGTGAATGCAGTATATTGTGGAAATCTTCAACATGAGTAAACAAACTGCTGTATAAGATGCTACTGTTTTTACTTGACATCATTTTAATGAATCATAATGTAATTTTTTTGTATTTTAACGACTGCATTCTTAATATTTTATTGGAATCTTATTTTACATTATAAACCACAATCATGTTACTGATGAGGGCAGTATCAAAAAATATGGGGTGAAATCCTGCTTCTCATTTACTTCTGTGGATTCTGTTGGTGCAAAAAGGCCAATCTGGATTTCACCCATAGCATCCATATCTATATTGCTTTTTCTTTAAAATTGCTATTTTTATGAGTATGGTAGGGAGACAGCAAAGAGTATTTTTTATATACTTTCCAAGAATGAGCAGGTATATTGTCTACATGTCATTAGAAGACTAAACATTCTAGTGCTTGCTGATACCTGGCCTTGAATCAGCCAGATACATCTCCTTACTGTTGTCATCTCCATGTCACCTCCCCCAATGGAGCACATTCCTAGGCTTCCTTAAATGGAGGGAATAATGCATATGAATATTTAAGATAAAATTATTGCTATAGAAAGGCATAAAACTGCCAGTTGCACTCTGCCTTGGATTGCTGGAGGGAGAGGAAATTCCCTTGCTAAAAACTTAGATCTAGCTGTAGAGCAGCAGACTGACCTTCAGATGATCTGTGCTGCAAGGAATGTAAGGGTTCAGGCACTTCATAGTACGGTGAAGCAGTTTTTGAAAACATGTGGATTGTTTTGTTTCAAAACAGCACTTTCTGACTGCTGTTACCTTAGAACCAGTTGTAAAAAACCCATTGCCTGTTGCCTCAGATTGGGAGCTCTCAGGGTTTAGGGAAATAGCAAGAGAATTGAGCCCGCCTCAAGGAAGCGGAAAGGAATGAAAAAGAAGTAGTGGCAGGGAAAAAACAGTTAAGAATAAGGACATGTACTGTATCTCTCCATATTGAATTATTAGCATTTAATTTAGCTACGCAATATTCCCTCTGTTAAAAACAATGACCATATATAAGTGAATTGCTTTCAGATTTTTAAATAAATCTCTTTAATAATTGTTGATTCTTGTAATAAGTATTGATAGTTCTTATAAATAGTTAAAATTAGGTAAACTGGATCCAGTCTCTACGCTAGTTTACCAATAATTTTAGATGACACCTGGTGAGAGTAGGGAATGTAAATGGTTTAAGCCACCTTGTATATGAGGTGGCTTATAATAATTATGCTGTAACATGGATGTCGTCAGAGTGGAATGCTGAATCATTGCATGAAAAATGCACAGATAGGGAGGGTGGTCAGCTTTGAGATCAGTTTTACTTTCATCCGGGAGCCTTGAAATCCTTTATGGCAATGATATTAAACAAATGTTTACCTTGACAAAAATCCTGTGAAACTCAGACCATGTGCATTGTGTCTGTCATTCTGCATATTGGTTCCCTTTCCGTTAGCCTAAGGAGAGGTTTTGGGGGCTCTTAAATACTTCCTGCCCCAGAGATCTTTGGCTTGCTCAGTGCCTCAGATAACGATCAAGCTATTTTTGTGAATATTGCCATTTTGAATGCCATGGCATCCTTTTTCCTTCTGTGCTGGCAGCTCCTATTTTCCTTGTAATTAATTTGAATCATTTCAAGCCCTAATTCTGCAAACTTGGACTAAGGAGGCTTGCACTGTCCCTGGAAGCAAGGGAGAGGTCTAGTTTGGCATGGGAGTTAGCATCCTTGTGTCGGGCTTCAGTATTCTTCTGCTACTTTCTTCCCACCTTCCTAGGAAATGACTGCTCTAATTTTATTTTAAAAGCAGGAGAGAGGCCTATATTAAAAAAACTATGGTAATTTGGAGAGCCCTGGCTGATGTCCAGAGGACATAACAGAGCTTAACTATCTTGCATAAGGGCAATGGGATTTACTTTGCATTATCAGCAGTAAATATGTACGTTCAAGAAAAGTAATAGCTGGGACGAAGAGATGCATATATTTTCATACTTTATTCTTGTAACTGGACATAGCACTTTTCACCTGGGGATTTCAAAGCTCTTTACAAAGGTGAAGTAAAAGTATGTTTGAAACCTAATATATTGGGAGAAATAATCTAAGAACACTTCATTCTTATGTAAAGACTGCTTCTGTAATGCTGCCAAGGTCAGCAAGCCTTTGGATTATTCATTTCACAATTGCTGGTTGTACTAGTTCAATCAACCTATGCAGCTTTATCTTGCACACTTGACTACTCAGAAACATTTTATAAAAGACATTGCCAAGGATTTGTTCATAACTTTAAAATATTTTTCTTCCCATAACATTTATAACAGTCCCTTGCAAACCTTGCTCTGAACTCTGTTTCCCTGCTGGTGGTTTTTCTCCACTGCATCCATAAGCAAGAATGTCCAGTTCCTGGCTTTTTTTTTTTTTAACTTGACAGTACCAATCTGAATATTTTGTACCCTACATAATTCTCAGCAGGAGTCAAGAGTCAAACAAAGTTCAATTCAAACCACATTGCAGCGATTGAAAATTTTCCCTGACTGCTGACTAATCATTGTCTTAAGTGAAATAAATTGGTATTATCAGCAAAATTCCTAGTAGACAGGTCACAAGTGAAAGACTCAATATCGAATGAATTTAGAGATTACATTAGCCTTTTTCCACTACTGGAATGTTCCATTCAAGACAGGGTTAGTCAACTCAATCACTGAAGGAAACTTGTACATTTATTGCTGCTCTTTGGTTAGATAAAAGGAGGAAATGAATTTTCTCCAGCTGTTAATTTAGCACCTAAAGACTAAAGAAAGTATTGCAAAAATACTAGGGTTTTTTTGGGGGAGGAAATATATATATACAAAAATCTGAATAGGAGAATATTGATCACATGTTGGGTAACTGACTATTTGTTATTTCTTTTTTTAAAAATTCAAATTTTAAAGTAATTTTATAGAAAGGCAAAATTATGCATGGTGACATATAGTTTGTCCCAGAGGAATAGATTTTGATTTGTGAAACAAAAAGAAGGAATTATTCATATGGCTTAACTTGACTACTAAATTTTTTACAATCATCTGATCAGAGATTGATCTTCCATGCATGTGCTTTACAAGGAATTAAAACCAATTTACCTATCATAGTGGGTGTTTCAATATTTCTGGTTTTTATATATGTGAGAGTAAAGTAAACTGTAGAGCTTAAGATATTAAATGCTGCGCTGATAAGTATTCTATAAATAGGCTATTTCTGAGTTCTGGTACTGTACTAAGCATTTCATAGAGTACATAAAAATACACCGTCATGCAGTTCATAATCAACGTTAGACATAATTTGACAAGGGAGAATGACAAATAGTAGAAAGTTAGAAGCACAGAAAGATGATGGTTACTTAAGTGAAGTAACTCAAGTACTTAGATCAGGAGGTTTTAGGTACTAGCTGTCAGTCAATACAGTCAAATACAAGGAAGGAAGAAAGAATATGGCTCTGTTGACTTACTTTATGGGGTGTTATGGTTGTTAGATAACTGTTTGATGAAACATACTTTATAAGCAGGATTTGGCATAATCACACAAATAATAGCCATGGATTGGTAGGTGAAGGGAAGTCCTAGTATAGGACCAATATTAGCACCACGTGGTTCCGTGCGCAGAGCCCACACCTGGGGAGGTGTTAGTGCTCAGCAAGTCCCTCCCATTCACCTTGCAGCCCCATGCACCCTTGAGTAAATCAGGGAGGCAGCAGAACTGGGCGCTGCATAGGGCGTATTTAATAAAGTATAAAGGAATTTGTCCGCAGCAGTGAGAGAACTGGGAAACCTCCACTTAGAGCCTCCTGCCACCTTCTCTGTGCATGTAAAAGCATATTTAATTCATATGATGCTTCATATTCAGAAGGTGCTCAATGCACTGTACAAGTACAAACCAATTTGTGGATTCAGCTGTAATATTTGCAAAAGTACCTAATGCTTTGAAAAGTCTAGTTTAACTGTATATGGTCTTGAAAGAGGCAGGTCTTACACCATATTCTGCTTATGCAGATGCTTTTCTGTACACTGCTTAGAGCATATGGCACACTGCTTGCTCTGAGACCCATCCTGTGTGTCTGCATACCTTTCTTAATGGTACAGGAAACCTGAGGACCTGAGGGTTGGGAGTTTGAAAGGGCGGCAGAGCAGTAAAGCTTTCCATATGTAGCACCAAATTCCTCTGGAAATTTAAGCCTAACAAAATCCAAGGGCCAGTGGGTAAAGCAAAGAGTTTCTAAAACAGCAGTGGTGAACAGCAAACTCATGCACATAGTTCCCCTCTGCAGATATACCCCTGGAAACCTGAATTGCTTCTGAAAATGGAACCGGTGCCTTAGAAACATGTATCTGTCATTGAGCAGCCTTCACCTATTCCATCACTGAACTGAAATGAAGCTCTTTGATGTTGAGGGAGGAAGGGAAAAAAAATATTCCTTAATGGGAGATTATAGGGAAACCTCTTTACATGGAAAAAATTAATTTAAATGCTTATAACTAAACAGAATGCTGGCACTAACACCTTGCATTTCTTAGAGTTTCTCTATTTTTTTCTCTTCAAATGAAAGGTTGCAGCAACTGCAGCATAGTGACCATTGTCACCCTGGGAGTTGAGAGCTACATGCTAACTCAGGGTGCAAAGGATAGTCATTTCCATCATAAACAGTCCTACTGCAGGATGGAGTGTTTCTTGGCAGTACCCCTCGCTGCTGCTAACCTCGTGTGGTTCGTAAAGTTTTGTAGTGAATTCCTGCACTGTAAGCACATCAGAATTGCTGAATAAGTCACACCTGCACAGTGCAATATATTGCTACTCTCTTTAACAGCTAAGCAGTATTATTAATCTGGAATATTGAATACAAAAAGCAATGTAAATCCAACCTTCAGGTACCAGCTTCTAAGAAATAGATGTGCCACAGAGAATAAGGCATATATAAGGTATTTCCTGCACCCACAAGCAAAGAGTTAAGTTGCAGCCTTGGCCTTCCACCTACCAGATCTTATTAATCTTCTACATGAGGATTGCTATTGTGAAGGTTATTATTTCACTCCTGCATCCCCTACATAAACACGTATGCCTGATTAAGCCTTTCAGTTTACCGTGATTCAAAGCAGAAAGGTTGCAGATTTCTCTAAAAATTGGTGTGACTTAGGAATCATCCTTGTTGTGGGTTAATTCCAGTAGGCAGCTAAACACCACACAGCCGCTCTCTCACTTCTCCCCAACTCCCAGTGGGACAAAGGAAGAGAAAAGGAAAAGTAAAATCAAGAAAACTTTTGGGTCGAGATAAAAATTGTTTAATAAGTGAAGAAATGGAAGAAGAGAGAAAGAAAACAAAAGAAAACAAATGATGCAATGGCAATCACCCACCATCCTCCATGAGTACACTGATGCCCAGCCAGTTCCTGAGCAAAAGATGGCTAACTTCCTTAAACCCCCTCCTGTCCCTTTCTATTGCTGAGCATGACGTTACATGGCATGGAATATCTCTTTGGTTAGTTCAGGTCATCTGCCTGGTTGTCTCCTCCCAACCTCTTCTTGCTAAAACCCTCTTGTTTTAGCAAGAGCTAAAACATCAGTGTGTTATCAACACTGTTTTGGTCACAAATCTAAACCACAACACCATATGAGCTGCTATGAAGACAATTAACTCCATCCCAGCCAGACCTAGTACAACCCTATATTAAGATGATAATATATCCTACAAATAGGATATCTACAATTATAAAGATCCTGATAATCTTTTGGGGCTGGATTGAATCTTAGCAGTCTCCTTGAAAGAAACTTGTTTAAGTAACGAGGTTTGCAGTAGCATATCTTAGTAGATCTGACTGTGGGAAAAGATACGCAGTGGATCTTGCCACTTTTACAGATTCACAAGCCACCATCACTGTTTTCGTTTCCCAAAAGTAGGAATTTAAAAGACCTAATTTTCATTTATACTTGCTTCTATATCACTCTGACTATAAAGGGACCTGAAAGCGGGTATATTTTCTTGTATCAGAACAATATCAATAGATTTTATGCAAATCATATGCCCCATCTAGTATTATCTGTTTTCTTGCTTTAAGTGGCTCTAGGTTGACTTCTCTGAGAACGCTACAAGTCTTCAAAATACAAAGTAAGGGTTTTTTTATTAAAAAAATACACGTTTTCCATTATAGCTTCCAAAGAATGTGTGAGTGGTACCTCCTAAAGAGCTAATCTTTGTTGAGAAGTGAATGAAGCAGTTGGATTATAACTTGCTTTCTACAAAGGGTGAGCAACCTTGCCATAAAAAGACATTTTGCTGGCTCATAGGCTCTGATTCCCTAAATTCATTACCTTTCAACATTTAGTAGAGGAACCCAGAGATCAAATTTTTCTTAAAGTAAATCAATGTAGGGAATCGAAGGAAAAGTGGAGAAATTCAAGTTTGCCTGAATTGGCAAGTTAATTATATCATTTTCATTGGTGCTTAAGATGATATTAATTGCTGACATCAATAACGATACAAAGCCAGCTATCTATCTTCTCTTATGATCTGAAGGATAAGACTGTAAACCATCTATCTTAACACGGTCTCTTACAAACTGTCTTGCCCAGCAGGGCATGAAAAACGGTTCGCATGAATTCTGAAATACTTTCAAAGGATGATAAATTCAGAATCATGTCAGAAAAAGAGGTTTAGAAGGACTAGTCAGTGCAAGTGAATTTTATTGTGTCCTATTAAGTTTCAGTCTTTTAAAATGCTGTGTCATTAGCAACCATACAGCATCCCAGTGCCTAAAATGACAAAATGACAGCAGCGTTTCATAATGCAGATAATTTAATGCACATTTGGGGTTGCATTTGCAGTAGCAATGTTGGTTTATGAAAAACTGAATACGTGAACTGAATTCCAGCAGAACGCACATTCTTACAACAGACAAAGTAAAACATGAATATACAGAAGGTGATTCAGACATACAGCACAGAGTTTGGAAGGAAGGTCAGGGAACCATTAATATTATGAAAATAATGCTTAAATGCACTGTAAATGTTAGAAGGACCTGGTGCTAGCCCTTTCCACAATAGTGAGTTTTACCCAACAGCGGTAGTGTCCTGTCAGGAAAAAGCTATAGTGTTGTTATGCATACTGTAGTATCTTTATAGGTTCATGACTGAACTGATATTTCAGCACAGTTTGTAATGATTCTATGCATACTGTTAAGCAATCAAATAAACAGCTTCATTGGTAGTGCTGTGTACAATTTTGATTTAAGGAGGAGGCAGTAAGTGGAATCCTGAGATGTATAGATTGCACACTTGCTGTAGGACAAGGGCCAGCCTGTGATTTTCAGTGTCTTCAGTGTCTTGCAGGAGGAATATAAGCAGAGGAGACACAATCAAATCCTATCAATTTTTTTTGCGCTAATGTGTAATTTTTACTCTTGCCAAGTAAATATGTAAAAGTACTTGATCTGTACTCAATGTGTCTGCTCCCTCTATATGTTCAGAGTCATATATAAGTAATTCAGTTAAAAGTAGCACACTTCTAATGATTAATAGTTCATAAGCCTCATATCTCTTTTAGCTACCTATTAGGACATGGATTCTGTTTTTTCTTGTGTTTGCTAAGCAACAGTCATCTGCACAATTATGCTAAAGACCGTCAAAATTTGAGGATGCAAACGTGTAACTGAGCCAGTTTGGTCCACGCAGTTTGCATACAGGTGGTCATGTCAGGCATGAGAAGGGGAGAACTCAGCTTGGCACTCAGTGCATTCGGAGGTGTGAGGAGGACTAAATGTTTTTGCAAGACACGTGAGCAGTTAGAAATCGCTTCAGGATAATAAACCTGGAACCAATGCTGTTGTTTCACTGCACTTTTGTTTTGGAGAACTACTGTAGGCAAGAGCAAGGAGGAGACAGCACTTTTCAGCCAGCTGTTGTAAGGCCATGCAGAACTGTGCACAGCTGCTATGACCTGGAATTGGAAAGGCTGGTTTGTAATAGCATGCTAGGCATTTGCAGAGAGCCACCTTCTCTTTATCAGCACATTTTCTGTATGCAGTGCTTCCCACTAGCCTGGATTGACTTTGAAGGGTGGGGATAAGTCTCTATAGTAGTCTTAAAACGAGGGGGAAAAATTCTGGATCCTGAACTGCTAAAAAGAAGCAGTCTGAGTTCCAGAACCTGGATTAGATTTTGTGAAGGAAGAACCACAAAAATCAACAACTGCTATGTTTCTCAAGCAGTAAAAAGTGCTCTGAGTTTTTACTGGCTAAAGCCTATTTGACTTCGTCCTAGATGGTGCCATTTTGCCTAGTAAGCACATAATTTGTAGATGGTCAGGATATTATTTTTAAAATAATTCTTATTTTACTGAAAATATTAATGCCTTGCTAATAAAAAGACCATTAAATAAATTTTAAACTGCTCCCTAAAATGCCTTTCTTCATTGCTTTATTCTAATTAGACACTTTTTTTACATGAGAGGTTTTGACAAAGTTTTATGGATATAAGTGGAAATAAAACCTGTAATTCTTCTGTAGCTGAAGTCCTCAGCCCAGACATAATTCAAAGCAGCATATATAGTTGTTGTGACATGTTAGTGTTACTAATTTCCCAGAAAAGATTTTCCCTTAAAAATTCTGTGATATGTGATTCAAAGTTACCTTTTCAAATAATGTTGTGATGCAGAGAATATTTTTATTGGATGAATTTTGAAGTGAAGTTTAAAATAATAATATGGTCCTGTTTTTCTTTGACAGAGTATCAAGAAGAAAAACACAAGTAAACAAGAGATGAGCACATACCTGCGATTCATAGTCTCTCGTATGAAGGAACGGGTGAGTCTGAAACAGGGAAGTTTATTGAAGTGTTGGGTTGCACTGTAGAGGATGCATTGCGGTTGGCCATGTGTGACTGTGCAGGGAGGAGGGCTACAAGAGGGTATAATTATATTTCCCCTGTCATAAGCAGTGTGTGTATTTCAACATACACTTACTATGTCTCATTGCTCAGATTAGTATCATTCTGGCAGGAGTACTTTATGCCATGGGCCTGTGGCTCCTCTGAAATGGGCATTTTTCAGGTTTGAGACACAAGGAATCTGTCAGATTGTGGATCTACAGTTTGGCCTTGTGTATTCCTCATCTGAAATATTCCAAACTATTGCATTTTTTTAATCTTTTTTTTTTTTAATATGTTTTAAGCAGATTCTAAATGCAATAACTTACACTGTCTCATGGTCCTTTCAGGCTATAGATCTAAACAAGAAAGGGAAGGACAACAAACACCCAATGTATAGAAGGCTGGTGCACTCAGCTGTTGATGTTCCTACTATACAGGAGGTAGAGTGACTTGCTTTCTAACTTCCACACTGTTTATGGTGTCTTTTAACAGTGAAGATAAACCTTAAGGACTAAAGCACTAATCCTGTTTAATTCTCCTTATAATCAGTATTTCAGTATTGTATCCAGCATTGGATATGGGAGCTTAAAATGTCAAACTTTTCCTATTAAGAAAAAGAGGTAACTGAGTAAAACCATTTTGAGTGGTGCCTACTTTTCAGACATAGAGTATCCTCAATTCCTTTTGTACTAAGGTTTTACTAGGAGCTATAGGTAGCTGAATTCTTTAGAGAAAGTACCCTTTATCTAAGTCACTGAATATGGACTTTGAGTGCCCATGTTTGCATATCTAGCCCAATGTTTTTGACCATATTCCAATTTTAGTCATTAAGGCCTTGTGTAGGTGGCAACTTTATAAACAGCTAAACGATTCTTAAAAAACCAATCGTTTTATTGATCACGAAAAAACAAGACTCACTTAAAACATGTTTTGCATTAATTGTTCCAAAAATAAAGTACTAGTAAATATGTTGTCCTTTTTTTCTGAATCAAAGGTTTGACCACGACTCATGTAACTCAAGTGCACATGACGAAAATGAACAGCATATTCATCTTTATTCATTGCTGTGACTGGATTACTATGCAATGCTGTAGTATATATTTACAACCATAGATGTGAAAAGCCTTTGTTTTGTTATTGTTAGTGAAACACATGGGTAAACAATAGCTTCACTGGCAGTTTTGGAGACCAACGTGACTGGCTGGCTTCAAGTACTGGCAACGCTGGTTGAGCCTCAAAATAGGTCAGGCCTTCCTTTCACTGTGTCACCTTCACCTGCTTCCACAGAAGGTCTTTTGGCCTTGATAACATCCTAGAAACTGATGATGTTTTGTTTGATGATTGGAATTCTCATAGGTGTCCTTGACAGACCACAACTGAAAATGCTGCATTCCTTATCAGACAAAAGACCATACTAGGAAAATGAACTGCATGGCTCCATGTAGGCATTTGTTAGGAGTTTGGAAGACTAAGACAATCAGCCTTCATCAGAAAGCACTGACTGTCAAGTGCAGATCCCTGAAGTATAAAGGCAGTCAACATTGATTTGAAACTAGCTGGTATTTTAAGGTAAAAAATCTTCACCTCAGGGAATATATTTTAATTTGAACAGGTGTTCTGGGCCACACCTTATGATGAAGCTAGTCAAGATTTACCTCGTCATAACCAAGTTTTTTTAAACTTAGTCAAGTATTAAAGCACCTGTTTTACTTCTGGGCATTGCGTAAGGGGACCAATGCAGCCAGTGTTCAGGTACAAACAAACCATGTCAAAGAGTTGTAAGTATTCCTTCTGTATGCAGGAAAGGCAGCGTCTGATCTCTCTTGCATAATGCAGATTTCTGTGAAAGCTTCTCTGCGTAAAACAGGTACAGCACTTTAACAGTCTTTTCACAGTCTTATGTTTTCTTTCGTGTAGAAAGTAAATGAAGGAAAGTACAGGAGTTATGAGGAGTTCAAAGCAGATGCTCAGCTGCTTCTACACAACACAGTGATTTTCTATGGAGGTAAGGTACTACAATTGCTGCTTGCTTTATTTGATTTATCTTTATCTGTAGGAAACTCACAAGTTCAGGACTGAATTTGGTATTAGATAATCTTAAGTGTGGATGACATCATTTAAGAGCCCTTAAAAATCAAAGTAAGCTGCAAGAGGACTTTGCAGGGTCTTTTCTGGCCCACCTAGTACACAACTAAACCTGGCTAAACCTGTTAGTGGGAATTTGCACCTTTGCTATCCTGTTTCTTCTGCAGCCTAAGTCGGTCTACACTGCAGATTTCTGCCAGTATACATATGTTGTTCTAGGGTGAAAAGAGGTCTGATCTCTGATGTGCTGTGTCAGCAGAAACATATCCTATAGACACACATTTTTCACTCGTGGGCAATATCTGCCATATTGTGACGGCAAATATAGCTACATCCACACTAGAAGTGTCCTGCTGGTGCAGTGTGTGGAGGTACAGCCATCAGAGAAGCTGCCAGCCACTGGGAAGGTAATAAGTGACTGTTTGATATGGTGGGACAGTCTGATTGGAAGTGGAAAAACACCACCACTGCATCCAGAAGCTATAGCCAGGTCCTGTAACAAGGATATCCAGAGCCATCATTTCAGGAAGGATGTGGTTCTCCCCTGCAGACATGGGCCACATCAGGGAAACTGGGAGGAGGGTGGGACCAGTCTATTTGCAGCATCGGAAGATCCACACTGTCGTTGGTAGGGAGAGATGTGAATGTGCTAACAGAGAAATACACGGGTGTAAAGGGAAACACATAGTGATAAATAGGCTGTGAAGCATTACTCTGAGCAAAAATACTTACGTGATTGTACCTGTGTTCCTGTCAAGTGGTGATAGCAGAGAGCCGCATTTTAGGACAATTGCAGTGTGTCGTTAAGACACTAGCAGAGAAAGAAACTGGATCCATATTAAGAGCAACCCTGCCTCCCTGCTGCTGCTCCTCAGATGTGTACTTGTATGGTTCAGTTTAAAAACTCACAACAGTATTTTTGCATATAAAATATGAAAGACAAAACAAATATAGAACTGATTGTTAGAAAATTTTAAATGGAAGGGTTATCCAAGTGACTAAATTATGTTTTGTATTCTCAAGCAAGACAATTATAGCATGAAAGTCATAGCAATGATAGCTGCAAATCTTTGTGAGCACTGCGATCATACTGTGATTGTTCATACCATTTATTTTTAATTTATAGCGGACAGTGAGCAAGCTGATATAGCGAGGATGCTTTACAAAGACACATGTCATGAAGTAAGTTGTACCAAGTAACCAAGATGTAGACAAGATACTTGATTTTCATTTCAGAATCTAAGAAAATTATTCTTCACATTACACAAATAAAAAGGGTGTGAAGTTTGTTGCAAATTTTCCCCTAACTTTCTAACAGCTGATTCAGAATTCCTTTGTCTTTTGTTTTTTTTTGCAACTAGACTATCATTTGGAAAATACCGATATTCAAATTTTAGTCTTGAAAATAATCTAGTAATACATAGTTGGACTAGAAATAATTGTACTTCCTAATATAAATTGAACCTGAGGTGAGATTCCTACCAAATTCTGTAACTGGCATTGAAATATTTCTCAACATTCAGAGGAGACCAAAAAATAAAGCTAGGGGAGCTGTCACACTTTCTCTATTTGTACAGTTGAATTACTTCTTTCAGAATTTACTTTAAATATTAGATAAATTTAAAGAACTATTCTTTGCAATTTAGCTATAATAAATCATTAAGAGTTGAATTAGTCTCCTCCCTCTGCCTTGTTTTTCTAAAACATGAATGACGTTTCTGCAGCTTCTCTTTCATCCACTCTCAACTCACCTCAGTTTCACACCTCTAGCTTGCACAGACAGAAGTAACTCCGCCAAATTAGCAAGCAGGGCTGAAAAATTTTACTACTTAAGAAAGAGGGATACTACTGAAGTCACATAAATAGGATTTTTTGGGCTTACTTACCTTTTTTTGTTTTTCAGCTGGATGAACTGCAGCTTTGCAAGAACTGTTTCTATTTGTCAAATGCGCGACCTGACAATTGGTTCTGCTATCCTTGTGTATGTTGCTGACGCAGATTTTTATTTGTTTGCTTTTCTGTATAAAAGCCTGCAATTTTGGTGTCATTAATGCTTGAATATTCCATTTCAGTAGGCTTGTTTCAAAAGTATAGTTAAGGCTCTGTAAGCCTAGATATTTTACACAAGTGAAATGTTGATTGAAGTTCAAAGCTGTAACAATATAGGTTATAAAACTTGGTTATCAGCCAGTTACAACAATCTCACAAAAAAATAAGGAGCTTGCAGAAATAAAACTTTGCTCCTGGATGAAGCTATAAAGACAAGTTTAATTTTGGGGCTGCTTAAGATCTCTGTTTTCAATAGACAGTTACACCCTTTTCAGACTTCGTATTTTTTTTACTTCAAGCAATACATCTAACAGGGAAAAGTGTATTGTAAGAAGATAAGAATGAAAATAGCACTAGACATAAACAGCAACCATATTCTTAAGATACTAGCATAGTATTATAGTAAAATATTTGTGGGAGATATCAATATAATACTTCATATCCAATAATAAGTACAACATTTTTTCAGATACCGAATCATGAGTTGGTTTGGGCCAAAATGAAAGGCTTTGGGTTTTGGCCAGCCAAAGTCATGCAGAAAGAGGACAATCAAGTTGATGTTCGCTTTTTTGGCCATCACCACCAAAGGTAATTTATTAATTACATGTGCTGCTTTCTACAAACAATACTTAAAAGAATTTATCTCATCTATCATGTTGTAAATCCTGGCTCAGCTAGTTGCCAACATTAGAAAGACTGAGTACTTTGCCATAACTGTTTCAGAAAATTTAAAGCTCAGTCTAACACATCTGAAGTTGCCAAATGGCTCAGAGATTCCCTTTCGATAGTTGCCATAGGGATGTTACTTAATGCCATATTAATTAAAGAAAGCAAGTGAACTTCAACTGTTTTTTCAAATCAGTAACAGCCTGCTAATCCAGGCCAAGGTGAAAATTGGACAGGAATGTACTCTTACTACCAGCAGTATTGACTTTGTGTAATTTTCTCTTCTGAGCAGGCATATTGCAATTTTGTGTGTTAGTAACATAATATACATCACACATGTTTCTCTCTCACTGCTAGAACATTGACAGAGCTCCTGCTGTGAGCCAGTTTGCAATTTCAGAGAGTAACTCTTTACATTGGAAACTTCACTCTTAGAGATCAGCTTTTACTTCCATCTCCAGTTGTTTGTTCAACATTTGGGAAGGGTTATAGTAGTGTTACTACAGTGGATGTACTGATTTTTTTTGCTGTTTGATTTATATGCCTATAAGGTGAAGAGAGGAGACATTTGCAAAGTAATTCATGGTTGTTGGGAAGGTGGTATATTTTGGTGCATCCCAAAAGGGCCTAGACAATTCAGTAACAGTGTTTTATGAGGCTGTTTATTTAAATTGCTTTTAGTGTAACTTGCACAGTGTGTAACATGTTTTCATTTGTTACATGAACTACTAAGATTTTCTAATAGACATAAAGTGGGTGAAGGAACTTTATTTGTGTCGCAATGACAGAATGTTTTACCTTGAATCTGTTTGCAAATACAGCTTATCTCATTAGTAGTTTTGGCATTAAGTTCACACAGCTTCAAACTATTTAAAAAAGTAACATGACACTTGCGGGATGAGGTGCTTGCAACTTCTTAAATGTGTGCTGATAGAAAAGGCGAAGTACACTTTACTAGAGCGCCATTGCTTAGTTACTGTGCTGGACTTGGACGAAAGGCCAAATTCGTGGTTGGTGTAAATTAGCATTGTTTCTTTGGCTTCACTGAAACGAAATTTATATTGCAAGAATTGAGAATCTGTCTGCAGACATTTAATCTGTTACAGTATTTACTCTGTTATGTAGATGTGCATGGCAGTGACTCTTTTTCTTTAATGTCCAATATTGCTTGGTATAACCTTTCAAAATGTCAAGAGCTGCCCATCTAACTCTATGAGGACTCTCTGAAAATATTTAAGAGGACAAAGTCCCTTTGGAATCGAGTCACTGGCATGAATTCAGTCCAAAAGAGCCTGACAGTCCCCACATGAGTTCAGTCCTGATAGACAGGGGCCCAAACTACAAAATGTCTCTATTCAGGGTGACAATTTGGTACATTCCTTGACAGTTTTAGCAAGGAGATCAAGAGTTAAATTGGATTAGCATACGAACCTTCAGTAAAGATGTTTCTGTGTCTGAATCAGGGCATTTAGCAAGAGAGTGGGTAAGAGATGTGACTGCTGTTGGTGCTGGGAGAGATTTGTGGCTCACCAAAAATGAAAGATACTTTCAGCCATAGCACCCACAGCTAACAAGTATTTATAATAACACAAATGTCTAATGGTATGCAGTCTGGTTTTTTTCAAATGTGTTGAATATACAAAAATTCTGAGTAAAAAGGAATTGTCAGTGATTGGCCACTGTGAAAAACTGCTTTTGAAGTCAGTTTTTCAGATCAAGATCCTTCATCTGTATTTAATGTTTCTGAACCTGTCTGTACTGTGTATTCAAAAGGGCCTGGATCCCCTCTGAAAACATTCAAGATATCACAGTTAACATCCATCGGCTGCACGTGAAACGCAGCATGGGGTGGAAGAAGGCCTGTGATGAGCTGGAACTGCACCAGCGTTTTCTTCGTGAGGGGAGATTCTGGAAGTCAAAGAATGAGGATAAAGGGGAAGAGGAGGCAGAGTCGAGTATCTCTTCCACCAGCAATGAGCAGGTGAGTGCTGCCACAATGTTAGCAATCAGGGCAATTTATTAAAGGGTACAAAAATGACATATTTTTGATTAATCTACTATTACATTAGCCTTGTGCTCTGTCTGCAATTTTGTGGTGAAAAAAAGAGGGTTCAAAGGCTTATTTTCCCTATGTTTTGTGGCTCAGTAATAGCAAGAATATAGTTTTCCTCTTTCCTCAGTTTCTTGGATGACCTCTGGGAAGTTTTAAAATGTTTGCCACCTACAGCACCTTGATGAGACAGACCAAGATTTCTAAAGTTAAATAGGAATGTTCAAGTTAAATGTCACGGATATCAGATAGACTGCAACACTGCCTTCTTGGACTGCCATCAAGGGACAGCCCTGTAGCTGTTCAGCCTTTTCACAGCTGGAGTATGTTCACTTTGGACTGTATTCTGCGTTACAGATCCCTGAGTAACACCAACCATGACATTTTCAGCAAGTCCAACTAAAGTTAGGTGTAGGCATTGCACTTAAGGACCACGTGAGCAGCAACTGATTAAACTCATTAAAAATAATTCTGCAAAACAAGAAAAATTACATTGCTTTAACAAAGGTGAAAAGCACAAAGGGCCAAGATACAAAAGTTTGCATTGCCATATGGAAATTCCCTTATCACGGCTGAACCTTGCTAGTCAGTCATTGTCCAAGAGGGTGTTATATATTCACTATTAATGATTTGGCAGTAAGATTTTCATAGCTTGCAGGATGCTTCTCTGTCTTTTTGGCAGCCTTTTCCCTGGCAACATCTTTTTTCCTTGTTTAAAACCACTATCCTCTCTCTAAGTCTGTATTTTAAAAAATCAGCCTGTTCTGGCCCTCTTCCTTTGCCCTTTTGTCAAACAGGCCTATCATCCAATTTGTAGCTAAAAACTTAAAGCTTATAAACCTGGATGTTGCTTTAAGGGGATGCTCCTTATCAAAGTGGTTTTAAGGTTTTTTTTAACCTGGTTTGCTTAGCTAACCCTTTGTAGCCCCTTTATTTAATGTCATGTATGCAGTCATGCAACAATGTATGATGAAACAGGAAAACAGTCACAAATAATATTTATGAAAGGTAACACAGGCATTTTCCCAGTTTTTCAGAAGTGTCAGTCATAGGGTTTAAAGTGTCCATTTGCATATTTTCTGTTCCACCCCAGCTGTTCATCCTTCACTTGGTTAATGCTTATACCTGTTTCACTGGTTTCCCAGGTACAGGAACATAAGAGTAGCCATCAAACTCAGTGCTCTGCAGTAATCCGCAGTATCCTGTCACTAACACTAGCTAGTACTGGATGCTTCAAAGACAGGAGTAAGAACTTTGCTGTAAGCCACTGTAAGATAATATACCATCCACTTAGATCTCACCCTTGTTTCTGTTGCTGGAGATTGGCTTTTGTTCTAAAGCATGAAGTTTCATACCCCTCCAAGCATACAGTTATAATCAATTATAGCAAGTCTGGATAATCTTACTATCTTTACATATATACATTCTCTTTATAATTACTGCTGTTTTCTGGCTTCCAACAAGATCTGCTGCCTAATTATGGGTCACTGATATCAGAATATTCCAGAAAACAAGTGTTTGAACTTGTTGAAATGAAGAAAAGAATGGTTAAGGGTATTTTAGTAAATACATATTGAATGTTAGAACTTGTTCATGAATTTTGTTCCTTCATGCAATCATAGTCATCAGTGATAATGTGGAAAGTTTATTGTGTGCAATTCTCATTTAAGAAGAGTATTCAACCTTTTATTTGCTAAATTAAATAATTGCAAATAATCACAAATAAAAGGTACATCAGTCATGTTACAATGAATGCTACTTATATGAACTGGTTTTTGGAATGATTCAATATGTTTTTCTTAATGTTCACAGCTGAAGGTTACTCAGGAACCAAGAGCAAAGAAAGGACGACGTAACCAGAGTATGGAACTCAAGAAAGAAGTAAGTAATCTCAATTACCATGTTTGTAGAGATAGCAAAGTACAAAAAGTCTGAAATTTTAAGACACTCCTTCAATTTTTGTCACCTTTTACTGATTTTACAGTATTAATCTTGGAAGTTCCAGCCCCATAGCTTGGTCCTTCTTGCTAACAAACAATTGTACCTCCCACATGCAAGCCACTGGTGTCATCATGGTAATATTCTGTATCATGAATAAATCAACTGTCAGCTTACAACATTATTTTTTTTTAATGACAAATTCACGCTAGTTAGTAAGTCTATGAACAACAGAAATTAGAAAGTATTTTGCACGATCAAGAATATTAAGTTTATAAAATGTCGTATCTAACTTTGTCCATGGAACTTCCTTCCTTGTTTATCCAGCTTGCACACTGAATGATCATGTAACCAGGGGACTGTATTATTATGCTTGTACACAAGGGGGCAGTTACCGAGACAGCCATAAATCTCATATTTCCTAACTTTTAAGTACTTTTTCCTGGCCTTGTTTCAGCTGCATGTTGAACACTAAGAAAAAGTTGCACATATGCACAGTCCTCAGAAGAGGACTCAGGACTCCATTACAGAGGATAGTTCAGGTATTTCAGCACCAGAATTATGTGGGATGGCCCTGGTGCCTGAAATACAGACATTGCCACTCCTAATATGTGGGCACCTGCCTCCCCATTGTATCTGATACTGCAGGAGGCACCGTCATCGATGGAGGCAGTGACACACAGTTTGTGCTCCCTGGGACACAAACTATATTTGAGTGCAAGATAGGGAGACTACAGCTTAGGATGTCTTGTCATTTTTATTGTTTTCTGTCACGCAAATGCTGTTATTTGCTTCATATATTTATGTCTTAACATTTGCCTTCTTAGCTCTGCTCATATTTGATCAGTGATCCAGAAGTCAATCACAGTGACCTATTAGAGAGTAATTGGTTGCAAAAGGGAATACACAGTCAGCCTTGTGATTGGTGTGAGCAGTGCCTCATCACACAGACAGGCACAAAGTCCAGTCCTGAGCAAGTCTGGTGTTACAAGGACTGTGTGCTTTGTCTGTACACTGTTAAATGAGCTTTAAAAAATGTAAGTTAAAAAAAACCAAATAATGTTCATCTGTGTCTTCAGACACTTCAAATACCAGTAAGAGTTTGCAGGGATATTACTTCTATCTGTTCTAAAGAGCAGGAGCAATTGGTGTTACAGTGTAATAACATTGGCAGCTAAATTCAGTACAGTACACTACAGTAACTATGATTTCTTTCTTGATAATTGTGTAATTACAGAAAGCTTCTGTGGTCATCCAAGTCTATTTCTATATTATTGGAAGCAAGACTTAGACACTCATTAGCCTTTCATCTTCAAAGCACCTTTGAAGTACTAATCAATCTTTGCAGCAGTTCTATAAAATCAGTGGAATATTACAGACTCCAGTGGAGGCTGTTGGGCCAGAGTAAGCCCAGAGTTTGCCAAAACAATTCAGGCACCTTGGCCACGCAGCTACAGTCTCTTCAGGGACAATGGTAGGGGTGAAAATCTATAACAACCCTTTAGTAATCCCAAGGGATCTGCAGTGATTCAGCATAGCCTCTGATGTTGGTCGTACTTTTTGGGAAGCGAGGCTGGTGTGTGTGGCATGCTGATGCCATACGTATGCTTCCTTCTGGAGGGCTCCTAGCTGAAGTCAGAAAAGCCTGACCAAAGAGCCTACCTACTGTCATGCCGGTTTTCCTCAGGGATCCCATGTCCCATTAGCACTAAATGTCTTCAACAGACACCTTTCACATTTAATTGCGCTGGCATTAGTCATGTAACATTTTTTCTCCAGGGGGAACTGAAAGTTAACCTGTTCTATTTTGATATCTGGATTTACAAGTTTGTTCTTTCTCTGTAGGAGCCAGAACCTGAAACTGAAGCAGTAAGTTCAAGCCAGGAAATTCCCACAATGCCTCAGCCCATTGAAAAAGTTTCAGTCTCAACTCAGACCAAGAAGTTAAGTGCCTCTTCTCCAAAAATGCTGCATCGGAGCACCCAGACCAGTAATGATGGAGTGTGTCAGAACATGTGCCATGACAAATACACCAAAATCTTTAATGATTTCAAGGACAGGATGAAAGCTGATCACAAAAGAGAAACTGAGAGAGTTGTGCGAGAGGCAGTGGAAAAGGTAACACTTGTTGAACACCACCTACACTCTGGTTTGAGAAGAGGAGGAGTGTGGATTTTTTTCACATTCTTTTCTATTTTTGTAACAACCATCCTTAAGAAAATGAATAAAAAACCTTTTCCAAAGAGACCACATAAAAATAGTCTTCATTATTGTTTTTTAGACCATTTCTGTACCAACAGACCTTAGTTTAAACAGAAAACTCCTTCTTTTTTTGATTCTTGTCCAGTGAAATCAGTTTGTGATCCAAAAATGAAACTAATTGTTCATTCATGAGTATCCATTTCCAAAGCCTTTGTCTCCATTGTCAAGTGTGGTTGTAAACAATGGCATTGTTTAAATGCTATTCATAAATAATTCTTTTGTCAATCTTTTGACCTAAAGATTAAATAGATGCACTGAAATTTGTTTGAATTTTCGTATCTAATGATAACCTGTTTAAAATTCAGTATCTAAGCCTGAGCTGGTCACCTTTGGCTGGAGAGAGCAGGACAATTCAGACGATGATTTGTCTGACCTCTTTTAAGTACCTGTCTTAAGACAAGATGAATTTCCTTCTGGATGAAGGACTATGGAATGAACCTAGGGAGTTTAAGTGTTAATCCTGTAGGATTAAGACACCAAACTTTCAGATAACTGAGCAAGGGCAAAGGAATCCCGACAATGAATACTAAGAGGTACCTCTTACTGAACTCAGGGGTGTTCTATTTTGTATTTTCCATTGTGCCCTTGCTGTAGATTTATATGCAGTTGTAGATTTGGAAAAGACAAAATCTTTGTCTAAGATAAAGTCATAAATTTGTAAACTGATTGTTGAAAAAATATACATGGAACCTATTTAGCTGGTTTTGTAGATGCCTAGCAGAATAGAAATACGGTGACATTTTTATTTTGAATGTTTCTTATGGGATGGACGTTTTGTTATAACTTTAAAGGAGAGAACTTTTTGTTTTCTAAATAGGAGAAATCTCTAATTATGTGACCTCCACCCACATCAGTAATAGAGGTTTAAAGAGTGGAGGTTTAAAGAAGATACTTTTATTCCAATAGCTGTCCAGTGACTTGTTTTGCTGACTTTCTTGTGGCAGCTGCGTACAGAGATGGAAGAAGAGAAAAGGCAGGCTGTAAATAAAGCTGTGGCCAACGCACAAGGAGAGATGGACAGAAAATGTAAGCAGGTAAAGGAGAAGTGCAAAGAAGAATTTTTAGAAGAAATTAAGAAGCTAGCAGGCCAGCACAAGCAACTGATTTCCCAGACCAAGAAGAAGCAGTGGGTAAGTGTCAAAAATTTATTACAAAAGAATAAGTGGAAATATATAATGCATACTGCAGCCAATTGAAGGTGATTTCTTCCTTACTTTTAACTGCACCGCTCTTTCACTGGTCTTTCAGCTTTAAAGTTTTCTCCTTCATATTACTGCTTTCAAATTTTCTTAACCTTCAAATTTCAACCCAAAGTTCTGATTACTTTCCATCTTAATTATGTAGTGTTAACAGCACCATCTTCTTGAGTCCAATCAGACATTAGTATCAAAATATTTTTTTCTAAATACAGTTTTACTCCATATAAGACATGTTTTCCATTATGTTCACACTCCTTTGATCTCAAGGCCCCAGAGGGTACAATATCTGGCTGCATCAATTTGGATTCCCCTGCTAATAATGCTGGTAGTGATATCCTTTTGGCCTTTTCCTTTCCTAGCTTTTTCTGCAGCTCTTTTATGTTCTTTTGTATTTAAGACATGACTTTCTGAAATATATTTCCCTCCCTTGTTCAGTACTCAAGCCCAAATCTGCAGCATTGCCTACAAAAATCATGTTTGTATGCCCTTTAGAAAAGTGAAAACAGACATCTAACTTACCATTCTGTTACATGCTGCAAACTTTTCCCTGTTTTCGTTTGGTTTGTGTCTCATGTTTTCTTTTCAAGCCAGAAGTGTGCTCTCCCACATGGCTGTACAGCATCTACTCAAACATTGCAAGTACTGTAATACTGTGCTGCTAGCCTGTAACAGAGAATGGGTGGAAACTGTTACGCTAAGGAGCAGTGAGCCTGGCACACATACAAACTTGGCTATTTCTCTGCTAATTTTCATAGAACAAAGAAATGAAAGCCATCGTTCAGGAAATCGCACTGCACTGCAATAGCTATCTATAACATACAGTAGGATGGGTACAAGATTTTCTACTCGCCTCCTCTTGAGCTTTGATTTTGCCAGGCGCGGCTGCGAAGCGTGTGGGTGCCTTGCCACAAGATGGCACACTGATCTGAGCAGCGGCGGACAGCCGCCGGCCCGCTGCCGCTGCCGCCCGGGGACAGCCAGCCCTGGCTACGGCCCGCAGCTCCTGTTTGTCTTCCGCTGTAAAGGGCTGTTTGTTTATGTTCAGCCTCATTAGTCCTTGTTCTTACAGATGAAACGATGGTCCCTGCAGAGAAAACTCTGCTCTGTAGAAGAATGAAATAAATACCAAGGCAAGACAATCGGTTGCTGACTATCACAGTTACGAGTTTGGTTTTTTGTAAAGAGAAGAACTACTTCAAATGCCAGAGCTCCTGTAGAGTTTTCATTTCTGTTGCTCGTAGAGATTTTACTGTGGGTGTTACGATACTGCAGTGCTTGGGTCTCTGTCAGTTAGAAAATTCCTCCCTGTCTACCTATCTCTGCAGACCAGAGAAGTTATTTAGGTCTCCAACTTGATCAAGTTACCGTGTTTAATGAGTCACCAGCTGCGGGCGTCTGCAGGCATGCTTTTGCCTGTGGACTGAGAGGGAAACTGAATTGCCTTTGCCCGCTATAGAACTACGTCAAATTAGCTCTCTCCTGTCAAAAGTTAAGAGTGCACATGTGAACTGTTGCTATCATTCAGCTGATATGCAGTAACTCAATCACAGTAACTTGATTGTGAGTCTGGACTCTTAGCTATAGCTGCTTTTTGGTGTTTTTGAAGGCAGAATTTATGAAAGAGACTCCCGAGACTTACTTTCATCTGCTCCAATGTGCCTTTACCATATCCTTTAGCCTAATCAGAGAGCGCCCTGGTACCACTTCCCTGCCTCTCATGATCATCTGCATAAAGCCTCTTTCCGAGCAAGACAATTAAAGATATAAAGAGTATTTGACATTCTTGCCTATTTCTGTGGCCGTAGAACTATCTGTCAATCACCACCTTAAATGAAGGCATCATACAGGCAGCTGGTTTGCATGTGGTAGGAGAGAGAGGGTAAGGATAAACACCTTTGCATTAAAGCTGATGGATCTGCCTGCCAACACACAGGCTCAGGCGGCTGGAGTTGGTCCAATTACACCACTCCCCAGTGATTTTTCCTTCGGTGGTACTAATGACAGTCCCTGGTGTGTAGTACTGCTCTTGTATGCTGCTATTATAATGATAGCTCCTTACCAAAATCTCGTGTAATTAACACACATACTAAATGAGTTTTGGTGGCTTTGCTTTTTAATTAGAAGCAGAGACCTCTGGTTTTGCATAATGCAGGTGTCTAGGCTTGGGAATACAGCTGCTAATATTCATGCTATATTTGTCTTTTTCTCATACCTAAAAAAAAAAATCCAGTCAGGATGAAGGGTTTTGCTGGTGGTGTACGGGCACACGACAAGATGCGCTCCCAGCCCTCAGGAGCCTAGCGCATAGTTAAAGAACAACATTTTCTGTTACTCTAACTGGGCACGGTCCCCTTGGCTTAACCTAATTTCATTTCTATACTTCCAGAAAATTTGGATTTAATACAGATACCTCAAGTAAATAGCAAACGAAAGGAAGACATGTAAAGGCAGGGATAATGATCATGAGATTACGCAGTTTGATGGCCTCCAGAATACAGGCTAGAGTGCTGGTCTTGACAATGCTTCTTTTTTAATTTCTCCCAGTTCCTTTTAAATTGGTGCATAGTTCATTTTTACAGATAATTTTTGACTTCTGTCTCTTTTGATTATATTTACATGTATATTTATTCTAACTTGCAACAGGTTGTTTTTAAGTGAATGAGCATTGTCCATGATGTGTACTGTCTGAAACAAAAGCCCAAGTGATTGATAACGTTTAGAAAGAGGAAAATACAAAAAAAAAGAGGAGGCCTGAGGCCAGCTGGCATTTTGCCTTCTCTGCCACATGTGCTGGTACCAGCTTAGATGACACTATTTTCCTTTTGTAAGTGGAGATTTACATCCCACACTTATGGCCAGCATATGTAAAGGGAAGTGCAGGACCCACAGATCAGTTGTCCTCTCCTGTCTTAGCTTTTTTTGATCTCTCCAAGCGAGCAGATGTGAAACTGGTCTCTGGGCTGAGGCCCATGCTGTATGTAATGGAGAGACACAGCTGTTCCCTGCACCTTTCCAGCGGATGATCCTAATGGTTCCCACAGGCTTGTGGGCAGCCAGCAACATGAAAAACCAGGAAAACAGCTCTCGAGAGAACACTTGTTTGCAGACATTTCTAGAAATAAACTTCCCTGGAGCTAAGTTATAAAAGGAAAATGGAGAGGTTCCCTTCTCATGCAGCTAGGGCAGACCCTTTATTGCTGATGTAAATAAATAGTTATTGGTTTAGGCAATGTAAATGTCGGCATTCTTGGATCTGTCTTTTAGTAGTGTGCAGGGTTGTTGTGTTTTTGTTTTGTTTTAAGGCAGTTGGGTTTGTTTTCTTTGTAATTCTCTGTTTTATTAACAATGCTGCAGCTAGACAGGACATAAAAAGTAAATTGTGTGTTATTCTGTGGTTTGATAGCAGCCTGCACAGACTGTGTGATATCCCTCCCTCTGTTCCCCATCATGCAATAAGCATTTCAGACTGGATTCGTAAAGATACTCTCTGATTTTGAGCAGACCGAATTCAGAAAGACAAATCTGAGATCGTTAGAACCTGGCTTTCAAGGGCGCCGAGTGTAAGTGGTTCCTTTAGCAGCAATGCCACCTTACTTTACAGGATTTTGGTCAGAATGATAGCTAATGCTTTTGCAGCACTCCCTGAAGGGGTATAAAACCACCTGGAGACAGGGCACGTTGCCTGACTGGGTGCCATACCTCCTTGTTGACCACCTGTAGTGTGGACCAGCATGTTGATTCCCTTTTTTTAGTTCCTCAGAGGCCACAGGGTTATTTTCCAGGTAGCTCTTCCAGCTACCAGGAAACTGGGGGCATTCTGTGTGTTCCGGGGTAGAAATCCTCTGCTGCAGCACTCCCCAGAATGAAGTATTTCTGCAGAAACCATGGGCTGTGCAGCATAGCTTTCTTTCAGGAGTTTTGTGCCATCCTGGCAGGCATGAGAAGGGGCAAGAGCCCATGTAGCCATCCTGTGTACGACAGGCCTTCTCTGGTTTCTGGAAGACTTAAAGGAAAAGGCACTTTCTTGCTCTTCTCGGTAGCACTGATGTAGCACGAGGCTTTCTTTTCATGAGATTGCAGTGCCGTCTGGCAGTCAGCAAACGCCAATGACAGTAGCCTCCTTGCAGACCTACGGTAAATGGGCTGTAACAAACCACTTGGTAATGAATTATTCTTTTCTGCAGTGGTGTTATTGTTGTGACTTTTGAGATTTTCCTAGCACACAAGGGTCTTCCCCAGCAACCTCTGGACAGGTCAGGCTTGTAAAGAAACCTCAGAAACAATGATTTGCAAGCTTGCGCAGGACCTGTCCACGCCAGAAGCGCCTGTTGATTTATCGTAGCTTTTAAGACATAGATCAGGGTGCTATTATACAAATGTAGGGTAAAAGGTGGTTCCTGCACTGTGTGGCTGAAAAATGTCAGTCCACTGCCCTGAGAGATAAGTTTTCTTAAATGAGAGATGATTTTTTCAAAAGCAATAATTCAGACTTTGGAAAACATGAAAGCATTGTGCAGATTTGCTGAAGATTGCTGCTTTACTTAGGAAGTGTGAAAAATGCCCTCCTGCCTCTGGATGCCCCAAGCATAAATAAAAGAGAAGTATTGCTCTGCATGTGCTGGTGCATCCACGAGCAGGTGAGAACACTTGGGCGTTGGTAAGGAGGGATCCTGCGAGGGTGGTAATCTCATCTCGTTTGTTCTCTCCAGTGCTACAACTGTGAAGAGGAGGCCATGTACCACTGCTGCTGGAACACTTCCTACTGCTCCATCAAGTGTCAGCAGGAGCACTGGCATGCTGAACACAAACGTACCTGCCGCAGAAAAAGATGAAAGAGTTATTCCTCCCCTAGAAAACCACCCCGATGATTGCTATTCTCAGACACAGCGGTTTTTGTTTCCAAGAAGCCAAAATTGTTTAGAATTTGCTTCCCATTTTGCACCAGCCTTTAAACACTTTTCGTAAAAGAAATTTTGCACAGTAATTTCAATCTTCTGTTTAATGCTCCTCCAAAATTTTGTCAGCGAAATGAATTTAACATCTGTGGGAGCAGGTTACTTTAAATAATTTTAAACTAGAGGATTTGTTGCATTTTCAGCAAATTTTAAAACATTTTTAGGTTTTACAGAGATTTTAATCTTTAAAAACAGCAGATCTAAAAATAAGAAAATCATGCAAGCTTAACAAAAGAGAACATTTAAAAACTAGATCTGAATGTAAGAAGTATAGAACTATTTCAGAAAAACGAAGCATACTACCTTGATGTAACATTTATTTCTTAACCTTGTTGAGCTGGTTTTGTTCAGCTTAATTTTACTGTTTAAAGGCATTATCTATTGGTTATACCAGTGGGTACATGATTGAATTTAGGGAACAGGGTTGACACAGCAGGTGCTAGTCCTGCATATTTTTTCTTAAATATTTCCCAACTGTGTTTTATTTTCATTATTTCTTTTCAATATATAACTTTTATAACAAAATATTAGCTTTGATCTTGTAGTTTAAAATCACAGGGAACTGGGGTAATCTTTTACTGAGCTGGATCTTAGAGAAAAATGAATATTTAAATTTTGAAGTTTGCACATTTCATCTTTGTCCTAACATGAGTGCTTGTAACAAGAATAAGAAAAGCCAAAAAACAAAAAAACCAACTACCTTTATTCATACACGGAATTATGAGGCATACAAATTTCTTTATTGCGCCCCCCTTCAGCCTCCCCAATCCAACGTCATTTGACTGCCTATGATCTGGTGTCACCTGGTCCATTGTAACTTGATAATAAAAGGAGAAAAAGCACTTAAGTTTCACAGAAGCCGTTATGTTTGTAGTAATGGGTCATTGCCTAATAATGAGCTCCATCACTGTACTCAGAATGAAGAATAATGCATGTTAATTTTCTTGTATTAAAGATGCCGTGATTTGTAAAAAGTCTGTATTTTGCGGAATGTCTGGATTAAGAAGCATTACCAATAGGAATGGATCGATAGTTGAAAAATGATTTTCTTTTTGTTTGTTTTATATATAGATATATGAATTGCATCCATGTTCAGAGACAATTTTTTAAATAGATGTAAAGCTTACTTAAATAGCTTTTCTTTTAAAGTGTCTCCGCATTTTAGTTTCTTTCAGAGATTGGTCTTAGACTGAGTCATATGCCCATTAATCATCCAGCTATTTTTTGAGAAGTTAGAGGAATAATTTGTAAATATTTATTTAGATCTTTGATATTTATTGAAAGCAATTACATGATGGAACGATGGAAGCTGAAGAATCAGGAGGAAAGCCTTTAAAAAAGTTTTCTCTAGGATTTGTCAGGGTCATTGTAAAGATGAAAATATAACTAAGACTTCTGTGAACTACCACTGAAATCCTGATCTTTTTTACTTACAGTGGTGATATAAGTTAATTGACTAGATACTGCCAAATAATGCCCAATATGTTGCAGAAATTAAGTGGTAAGTTGATTGGAAAAAATAGTAAGTAGATGGTAACTTGTATTACCACAGCTACATTATTGCCTGATAAATGTGTAATTAACTTTTGTCGCCTCTGTGTTGTGACTGTAAAACACTTCACAACTAAAAATCAATCTTGTTCGATTACTTTACAAGTTCCAAAACTTCGATCCACCCCTATGAAAGCAAGTTATTGTGGAAATATTTTTGGTGTAAAATCATTCCAGAATATGTAATATTTAACTGATAGCTGCATGAAAGTAAGATTCGTGTTACTTTGGCTTTTTTGTCTCTGTTGACACGGTTGCACATTTCCAAGTTACTACAGCGTGAAAACTGTGTGTTTTAAAGAAAAAAAAACAAAACAAAAAAAAAAGATTGTGGCCTGGTTTTGTATAAGTTTTAGGTAAAATTACAATTGATTGTTTTAGGAATCATGATTTAAAATTAATTTTTCTGCAAATCATAAAGCTATATTAAAGTGTTGAGCTTAGCCACTATGCACATTGTAATTATTCATTGTGGCTGTCCAGTTTATGATGCATTCTGGCATTTTGTAAGCTGCTCTGACTAGCAATATATAGAGTCATTTAATGTGTTAACATTGGTTAATAAATGTATTTAAAAAAAACCTCACTGAAAGTGTCCGTGTTGATTTTGGCCAGTTGTCCCCACTGGGACACTGTCCTTGGGTGGGCGTGCATGAGGCTGCTATTTTTACTTGTCCTCGCCTAGAAAGAGCGGGGCTGTGGGTGGGGGAGCTGTGCCTGAACTCGCAGGGACCTTGCTCCTGACTCCAGGTGAGCTGGCAGGTCCATGCAAGGGCTTGAGCATTTAACACGGCTCTCGGCACCGAAAGTCAAGCTTTTCAGCCCGTTCGGGGCCAGCAGCCTCCGAGGGCTGCGTCCGTCATGTTCTGGCTTTTATGCCAGGTCCTGCGCTGCCGGCAGCCAGGGAGGGGCTCGCAGACCCCTTCTCCCTGTGCTTCCTCTCACCGGTGGCCCCGCTCTGCCTCCTCCCTGACCCAGTCGCCAACCCTGAGCCTGCTCCTGTTACAGGTTTTATTAATAAAATAATTTTATCCGGAGGGACTGAGAGGACTCTATGAATCCAGCTCCAGCTTGAGCCGCGGCAGCGTTTCTCTTACAAACGCAGCCCGGAGAAGCAGTCTCTCTCACTTATTTTCGAAGTCAGGACTGGCTTCCAGCGAGGTGCCCGAGGGAGCCGAGGGCCCATGCTGGTGCCGCTGCCCGCGGGGCACGTCCCACAGCCACCCCCAAGAGAAAGGGCCATTTGGGGATGAGCCACGGGCAGGGCGGCTTGTCCTGGAGCCCCATCGTGACTTCAGGGCTGCAGGAGGGATGCTGTGGGAATTGGTTTTTCTGTGGCAATTAAGAATTTCCCTGTGGGAATTAAGACCTGGGAAGACCTGCTAGTCCCGGGGGGGGGAGGGGGGGGGAAGGGGGGGGCAGCGGGGAAGAAAAATTATATTTTAAATATTTAAAGACCCCTCAAATTTTATTATTTTAGCCAAACTTTTCTGTTCTTACATGAGTCATAGCATTTTACCCAAGAGTGCAAATTTTATTCATTCATCTTGATGAAACTCGATTAAATACAAATAACCAGCATAGCCCACATACTGCAAATGAATCGTTTATGCCGAATCAAGCCAGCCAAGCAGGATCAGGAGGGAGCAGCGTCCCCCTCCAGCCCCCTTTCCCAGGCCTTCTCCCCTTTCGATGACTGCGGTCAGCCTCCAAGCACAGCACCGCTCACCAGCACCCCACTGGCAGAAATCCCTGGTGGAAACACTCCCCCACTCCCCTCCCCACGTGCATTTGCCGGTTCAGGTGTCACCAGTGGGACCGGTATCAGGACCAAAGAGGTTAAATGCTTTGGAAGTGCCACGGCAGCTTCCCACCCCCACCACTTAACGTGGGTCCTCTGTGACCTGCCGCACCCCATCACACGGCCCACGCTGGGCCCTGTCACCGCCACCCCTGCAAAGCAGAGGAGGGTATTTGTCCTTGCGCTGCCCCAAAGCTGCAAACTTCCTTCCACCAGAAATCTTGGGATGAGCAGGGGTTTCTCTGAGTTGCTGCGCCTTCGCCACTGCAGACAGGGCTGTCTTAGTGCTCCTGGAGCATCAGTCTTAAAGGCGTTTTTTTTTTATTGTTGCCTTTTCCTGTATTTTATCATTATTGTTGTTGTTGTTATTGTTAACATTATTATTGTTGTTGTTGTTATTTAATAATTTTAACTCTGGCTATTACTTTATCTTAAGGAGGAGCAGTGGTTTCTGCCTCCTGCTTCCTTTAGGTGGAGCGAGCTGCCCAGCTCAGGGCTTGTTTGCCTTTCCAGATCTTAAATGACTGAGTATGTGAAATATGTTTGGGATTTGTTACCGGTAGTTAGGGGCGACCCAGCCAATTTTAGCCTCACTGAGTGAGAGCACATATGCGATCTGTGCATATGCTTTCCAAATGCTTTCATAAATCAAATTGGGAGGGGGGGTATCAAAACCAGAGAGGCCCCTCTTGCATTGTTTCATGTTAAGGAAATTCAATTGCAAGTGGAAAAGTCCATCCATTTGCAAGAATAATAGAGTATTTTGGTTTTAAGTGGGAGATGTTTATAGCTAATGTAAAAGGAAAAACCCCAACTATCTTGGACCTTCCAAAACCCTGAAAAAACTGTCATATTTTATCTTAATAAAACCTATTTCCAGATGTCAAAAGGCTCACAAGTACGTTAGACTCTGAATAATGCTCTTTAGAAAAGAAATGCTGGTTTGCTAATGGTTCAAAATTGTAAAATCAGAAAAAGAAAGAGAACCCAAAGAAAATTAACTCTAAATTGCTCCTCCTGCTCCCCATGGCCATGCCTGCCCTGGGACCTCTCCAGCCCCACGGCCCCGGAGCTGGTAGTGAAGTGCAGACAGATGCCTTCAGGCATGGCAAACAGCGATGGGGGGGCTGAAATTAAATACAGCATCTGCTTTGCAGATAATTTTTACATAGAAGGGGACTAATAACTGAAGACAATACAGAAGAAAGGCCGAGAGCGAGAATGGGCCATGCAAAAAGGCAGAGCGATGTGTTTGTTTACAAAGCCACCGGCCAGTTTCTCTTAACTCCCTGGAAGTGAAAACTAAGCTGGCGTAAAGCTTCAATGGAAATAGGATTTGCCCCAGAGAGGTACCTAAAAATAAACTTGAGTTCTGCACAGAGAAGACACTGTAAAGCTGCTTATACAAAATGCTTTACTGGTGTTTGTAAAAGGACTTCTGCAGCAGAAAACAATGTTTATTAGTAAAGCCAGAGCACTATTTTATTTTTAACTACTCCCATTAACTAATGGGAAAAGTATCTTTCGCAGCCAGGCACTGCAGGTGGCTCCGGAGCCTGCTCGCTGCCACGCGAGCCTCTGCCTCTCCTCCGCCCGCGCTGCCCTGGGAGGAGCGGGTGGGAGCCAGCTCTGCGCCGGGCCGGTGCTGAGCCCCGATCCCACCGTGCTTGGCCACAGCAATGCAATTTTGTCCCTTGTAACAGGGCCTTCAAGGTGAAAAATGGCTTCATTAAAAGCAAAAAGGGAATCGGTGCCTTGCAGAGGGCAGCTCTCGAAGCCCCTGTCATCAGGAAAGAGGGTTCTGCCTGGCGTGGGCCGCCCACGCAGGCCTCGGCTGATCAGGGCACCCTGTTAATGTCCTCCTGGGGAGGCAGAAGAGCTGTTTCCACAGGAGAGGCGTGCTCTCAGGAGGGAGCAAAAGCAGGCGCCCAAACCCCCGCGGCACGGGCCGCGCGGCGCAGGCAGGGAGCTGCTCTGCAGCTCAGCCCCCGCCCAGGGGCGACACTGGCTCCCTCCTGAAGAAGCAGCACAGCCAGAAACTCTGCCATGCGGGGCTTGTGCGCTAGAGAGAGAATTCCTTTGGCTGACACAGCGCTTGACTGAGTGACAGAGCCTTTCCCTGTCTTTTCACAAGTCTGTAAAGACCATGAGTGCCGGAAAGCCTTTTATTTTTCCCCTGAAGAAACAAAAGATGTGCAACTCAATAATGCAATCGCTTGTTGGTTTTTCCTGCGGACGCTGGAGCCAGCAGCATTTTAACTCTGGGCTCCCTAACGTCAGCGGCCGCCGCGCAGAGAGCAAGCTGCTCCGCGCTAACGGAGCCGTTGGGAGTCGGTGCTGGGTGCTGAGCCGCAGCCCAGGACCGCTCACCCCTTCCCCCAGCAGCGTGGCCACTGCGTCTCTGGGCAATATTTGGATGGGTGCAACGCTGCGCTTGCAAAGCAAGACCCCGTTGGAGTTTGTATTTCACTCCAGTCGATGGGGTGACGCTGGGTTTTTGGGGCCCGGAAGGGGAGCAGGAGGCAGCTCACACAGCCGCTCCCTGCCACAAGGTGCTGGATCTGTCCCGCAGTGCTCTGCCGACGCGGCCGCGCTGCCACCGGCTCCAGCTGAGAAAGGTCTGAGCCACCTCGAGCGGGAGCCTCCTTTCGACAGCTGTGGACGATAACGAGCATCAACTGCTGCAGGAAAGGCCCCTGGAGGGAAAGAGCCGCCGGGATTTCAAGCTTCAGAGCCACAGGCCTCCCCGAACGCCTCCCCAGCCTGGCACCACCCAGCCCGGCACCCTTTGCCCTTGCAAGCTGCCTGGCACGGCCCAGGGCACGGCACGGCTGCCGACGCAGCAGTCCCGGCACCAGCCGAGGCCCTGCGCCTGCCCGCGCCCCGAAATAATGAGTGTCCCCCACCCCCCGAAGCCCTGCTGGCTGCCTCTGACCGACGGGCCTTGGGGAAAGCTTCCCCACGGAGCCCACATGGGCACCCGCCAGCCCCTGCCACCCCTCGGGGCGAGCTCCATCCCCCCGCAGGGGTTTCTCCTCGGCATGACACCCATGCCCAAAGCCTCTCTTTTTAGCAGAAGGTTCCCGGGGGTACAGAATTAGCTGCAGGGATATAACCTATTTACAGGCTTTTCTGGTAACATCTTGTTCAGAATTTGCCAGTTTTTCACCTGATCTTGATCTCTGGCCAGGACCTCCCTGGGCAAAGGGAGTGTTTCCATCTCAACCACCTACTGCAATCACCGTTTGGTGCAGCAAGGGGGTGTCCAGAATCCTGTGTCGCACAACAGCCTGTGGGACTTGTTTAAAAAAAAAAAAAAAAGGCTGAATTTTGTTTTAGAAACTTGTTTCTGCACGTTAGTGCTCAGCCCCTCAGAGCAGAAATTGTCGTGACATTTTTATGGTGGTTTGAGGTCCTCCAACTTCTTGACTAATTGAGTACCCAGGCCTTGAGACCACCTGGAGCTCAGAGGAGCTTTGCTAAATGGCAGCTGCTATGGCTGAAATTCAAAGCAATATGTGTCAGCAGCCTTTGGAGGAGGAGGGAGGCAAGCGAAGGAGGCAGAGGAGGAAGAGGAGGAGGAAGAGGAGGAGGAAGAGGAGACCCATTTTCATTTGCCCATCCAGAAGCTGCAGTAGGAAGGTGGGGTGGCAATTGGGTTTGTGGGTGAAATCTGTCCTTTTGCATGTCAGCACCATAGATCTTTTTAACAAAAGTCACTTTATGGCACGACAGCAGTCACTGGGGACTCTGCTTGCGCAGGACGCGTAGCTCAGCTGTAGGGTTAGAGACACCCATCAGGGCATTCCTGAGCATCTTTGACATGGGCCAACTCTACAATCTCTATTAACATTTCACTAGGGCTGGCTGGATAAAAGAAGTGCAGAACTGGATCCAAAGGAGTAACCATGGGATTGGAGGCAGGGGAGGGATTTTTTTTTGCTTTGACTTTCTTTTAGCCTCTGCTTTTTTATTTTTCTTAGCAACCTTTTAATCCATGGTTCGGTTGGCTTGATCCTGTGTTCAGAGCAGGAATGCCGCTGTGCAAAGGCACTCACAAAGGGCAGGGAAGTTCTTCAGAGGCTTTTTCTGGAGCAAGCACTGCCCTGAAGGGAATTTCAGCCAAATCTCTTACCATTTACTGAACTCACAATCACATCCCTCCGACCTCAAAGGTTGTGTGTGGCTCCATTGGTGCCGCAAAGCGGGGCTCTTTGCCTCACTTGTCCCCCATGGGGCACACGGGGATCGGGATGCTCCTCCAGCCCGGCCTTCCCTCATGAACTGGGGTGCAGGGTACCAGCTCCACGTCAGCCGAGCCGGACTGATCGTGCCAAACTTCAGAAGAGCCCTCCGAGATCCTTGTGTACTTCCTAACGGGAACCATACGGGCACAGCAAGGAAACCATGTAACTCCTGCTGCTTTTTAAGGACCCTAATGAAAATGCTCTGCCTTTGAGATAGAGTCAATCCATACTCAAAACCAAAGTCAAATGTGGGCTCAGGGATATTTTTTTTGGTGTTTTTTTTTTTTTTAAGAGTATGACTTGAAGTGCAGGTCTGCACCGAGCAAGTGCGCTTAACATGTCCTCTAATTATTATCCTTCCTGTGGCTCAGCGTTTCCAAATCAAAACTGGATAAATAGAACAAATATATTTTATCTAAAATTAAGTCAAACTACCAATGAGACCAATTGTAACCCGCATTTCTGGTTGCTTTCTCTGACACTTACACTTTGTCACGTCTCGGACTGACACGTTGCATCCCGACTTTGTCTCTCTCCTGCAGATGCGCTGGCTTTATTGTGCTGGAGAAATAAGTGGTGCTGTTGTGAGTAAAGTGCAACGGAAGTGCACGTCTGCATGCACGCACAGCAAAAATAAGTCGCACTGTTTTTGCAGTGAGGCTACAGCCCTGTTATGTGATCCACTGGAAATGGGAGCATTTTAACAAAAGTTTTCATTTAAGAAAATCTGGGTTTTGTTAGAAAATTTTCAAAATTGAGTGATCTCTAGTAGCCATTTTATTATGGCTTAAAACAGCAGTTAAAAGCCTCTTGTTTTGTTAAAAGGCTTTGCCCCGAGATGAAAAAATACTTCCATCTTTTGAACAAAAAAATAATTATAGCTGAGACCACACTTCATTTGCTTTTTTCTTTCTCTTTACTAACCAGAGAGCTGTAAGAGGAGGGAAGAACTTAAACATTCCCCATTCAGTTTTTGCTGGCCCAACGCCCTGGGCTGGCAGGGTGGGCTGTGGGTTTCCACGCCGGTGGGTGCCCAGCGCCTGCCCCTGCGACACGCAGGCAGCTTCGGGCTGCGCGTCTCCGCCACCGCCCCCGCGCAGGCGGCTAACCCGGGCTGAGCCGCTGCGGCTGCAGCACAGCCACGCAGGGCACGCAGGCTGTGAGACCCTGCAAATGCAGGCGAGCGTGCATCCTCACCCCGGCGTGCAGCTACGTGCGGTGGGGAGGGAAGGGGGCACGCAAAAAAAATCCTCCCGTGGATTTCAGGAAAGTATCCGCAACCAAATGTTTGTGAGAGGCATCCTAGAAATGTTAATGAGCACGTCTGCCTGCAATGGAAAGTTTAATTCCTTTCTATCTCCTCAGCAGCTGATGTCCTTTGGGCAGTTGTTGGCTCAAATTCTCGTCTTCCTTGCTCCGTGAATACTGCCCACGCCACACTCCCCTCCTGACCTTGCTTCATGGAAACATTATTTTCTTCTTGCATGCAGTTGCTTTTCTTACCCTCGTCTTCTCTCAGCACTTCCCTGCTTCAGTCCGGCCTTTTCCCTGATACAGGCCTGGGGTTTTTTAGTTTCCTGAACCTTTCGGGTTGGGATAACCTCTCTCCTTGTTTTGCACCCCGTCTGTCCTCCTACCTCCATATGTTTCCTCTCTTGTGTCTCATCCCAGAGCCCCGTGGCCGAGTTCGGCCGGTGGGAGGTAGTTCATCCAAGCCTCCAGACCGAATGTGGGCTAAGAGCAGCCCGGCTGTGTGTCCCAGCAGCTGGAGCTCCCGGATTTGCAATGGGCTCACCTAGGTGAGAAAATTAAAATGTAGGCCCCTAAAATTAGGTGCCCGATACCACTGGGTTAGATAGTCTCAATTGCTTGACCCTTACCTCCACCCTTCTCTTTTCTGGCCTTACCCCCCTTCTACACCAAATGCCCTTCCTAAACTTGCCCTTCATTTATGGCTTCCTCCACTGGTGTCCTCTTCAGCAGTGATGGCTCAGTACCACTCTTCTCTCAGGGCCTCTCCCCAGCATCTCCAAACCTTTCCCACATGCTGCCACGCACATCTGGAAGCCCTTCCCTGTCGTGATGCTTCCACCGGCTTCGTCCCCTCCTTCAGACCCCTCCACAGGACACTCCCTGGCGTGAAGCCTGTCATCGTTAACCTACTGAAGCATGAAAGTAAAGCAATCAACTTTGTGCCTTTAGGATCAGCCCATTTGGCCATAGATACAGAAAATTTTGCAATCATTTTTTTAAATGATTATTAGTTGTGTTGCGGGAGCCCTGGGGCAAAACCTTTATTTTTTTCCCCCAGAAGACAATAAGGCTTTGGCGTTGAAGAAATCCTGTCCATGAAGACCAGAAAGAAGTACAAGAGTGCTCCTGGTATTGATTTTGACTGGTGTGATGCAGTATGACCTGCTTAGGGTCATCAGTCCATGGTTGATCTTAAATGCCATGCAGTTTCCAGCGTCAGGATGCATGCCAAAAATGCACAGAAATGAGCCGACGCTGGTTTGCTGGGTAAGAAAGGAGAGCCGCTTTTCAAAGATGTTGACCTCAGTGAGGGACAGCACAAATGAGGCAAGCCTGGAGAGGATTTTTGGACCAGCTTTAAGGCGATTCTCCTCAAAAGGCAACAGAAAAACCCTGGAAAAGCCAGCCTTTTGGGAAGATGGGCTGCCAAATGAAGCACTCCAGATACCAAAAAACAGCTCAGGTTGAACTTTTAAATTTTATCCCCAAATGAAATAATTCATTTCTACTTTCAGAATGTAGAATCTGGTTATGTTTTTTTTTTTTTGCCTCTTCAAATCTCAGCCAGTTTTAAGTAAAAAGTTCTTCTATTAAGACAAACAAGCAAAAACCCAAACAATTCAAAATCAGGGTTGGCTCTAACCCTGGGGACAGCGGGGTCCACCCCCACTGGGATGATCTTTCTGGGCTTTACCTCTCCCCACAGCCGTGGCCCACACCAGCGCCCAACCCAGGCCCCCAAAACCACCCGCACGCCCCGCGCAGAAGCCACAGCAGGGATTTGTATCCCCGGGGTTGCAGAGAGGGGTCTGCGACCGCTCAGGCCGACTGCGGAAAGCTGTGCTGGAGAAAGTTCCCCCAAACCCGGCTCTCCTGCAGTTTCGTTCAGGAGGTGACTGGCGAGGACTTGTTGTTGATCTCTGTGTATGTCCCTCCCTCCCCACCCTATACGCTAATGCCGCATAAAGCAAATTTTTGTGTTGAAAAACACATAAAAAAAGCTGCAAGGCCTTTTATCAAGCTTTTTTCCAGTTCTTACCTTGTTAGCATCAACCTGATAATGAATAAATTATACTGTTCTTATTGTGCATGAAATTATTCTTCTAACCCTACTACAGTTTGTTTTTTTGGTGAGATTCTCCACCAGCTTTTCGGCGCTATAGCCACCATTTGCCAAAATGATTTTTAAAATGTGTACTTGAAAGATTTTGACTTTTTAAAAAACCTCATCATCATTAGCACAAAACATCAAAAACCTTTCTTTTTTTATAAAACGATCCGTAAAACTGACTCAGGAACTACTTGCTCTTCTGTCATCCTCGTCCTTCGGCCACCCCTAACTTGCCCTCTCCCTCCCACAATTTTCGGGTTGCACTCTCTGCTCTGGAAAATTGTGGGTCCTCTAACCTGCACCCGCCTCTTCTGATGAGCAACCTGAAATCTGAGCCATTGGAGACGGGATTTTATGCCTTGAGCTTCTCAGATGGGCTACCAGAGAAACGAGGACTCAGAATTTCACCCTTTGAAATCACATTTGGAAAACCAGAGCTAGGGGCAAACCTCTTCTCTTGGGACGCTGCTACTCAGCGGCTGGGAGCCGGCTCTGCAATCGAGGTATTTTTGGAAAAGGCCAATGGAAACGGGCAGATCCCACTTCCTAGGGGTTTTCTCTGGTCGTCCCAGGCTTCTGAATTGATACGGAGGTTCTAGCCCCACACGTGTGACCAAGCAGTGACCCAAATATGGGTAACTCCAGAAGCTCCAGCAGAGATGCCACACCTGGATCAATAACTTCAGCGACTGATTAGCAATATGCCGGTAGCAAGACCTTGCAACAAAAGTGATAAGTGACAAATTTGAGGAGTTTTACAGTACTAATGCTTGTTATTGCTTCTCACAAAATGTTACCAAGCTTACAATAATCTTTACACTTTCAGCAAAAATGTGAACAGTATATTTGAATATATTAAAAAGAATTAAAAAAACATTTCACAAAAAACATTTGTTGCCATATGAAAGTCTTTCAGCAATAAATGCCCACACCAGTATTTAAACATTGTTAAAAGTATAATGATTTGTACTAATAAATTATGCAACAAGAGAGGTAAACAAAATAAAATTACAGTATAGCTCTCCATCTTCCTCCACCGAGTGTCCGCAGCTCTCGGAAGCTCCATTTTAGATGACTAATTAAGAAACCGATATTGTCAGAGCAACAAAAATAAAAGCTTTTATTTGTTCATTTGAATATAAAACAGGCGTTATCACAGATGTACAAAGCGTACTGGTGGTTTAACATACAAGAAGGTTGCTGTCCTTTGCACATAAAAATTTTTGTTTGAAACTGTGATTGGCTGAGTTACATGAATTTCTCTAACCAGTCACCACACTCTATGAAATAACGCTGCTAACATTCAACTGATAAAAGGGACAGTCTTCCCTTGGGTAAAGTGTCAAGCAGGATTAAATATATATAATAAACAAGCACCATGAGGAATCTGCTCCTGTTTGATTAGTTTTGTGTTTAAATGTTCATTGTGTACCCTCTTTTTTTGTGCATGTGCATCAAGTTGATTACATGGTTTTGTCTGACTCCAAAAGCACAAGGTCACAAGACAAACATTTTATACATTCTCATGAATGGTTTATCTACAGTACAATTTCTAATACAGAACAATCCTTCTTTATTGCTCAGTCTGATGGTGCTTAAATGTTTCCTTCCTTTTGCTTGCACAACAAAACCAGAAACTCAGTTTATCATTTCTCTTAACTCAGGATTTAACAACCACGGATGACAGGTTGCAGAAGAGAGCTGTTATTAACTGCGTTTCACAACTGCATTGCAGTTCTTTTATTCTCTACAAATGCAAAGTTGACTTCGTGAAGGTTAAACTGATGCTTTGAACGACAGCGAGATTTGTTTTGCAGTACTGAGATCAGCGATAGCAGGACTTCACAAGTTAGTTCACACACTGCAATTATGTCTGTAGTCAATCAACATCTTGTCTGAAACCTTACAACAACTTGCCATTAAGAACAGATTTTATTCTTTTTAGAGAGCAGAAAATGAATTTGACAAAATATAGGATTGGTCTGCAGCGCATGAATAGGGCTATTCACAGGACAGTGAGGGCGGAAAGGATGGTCTGAAAGAAAACGCGTCTGACGTGGCAAGATGCTCTGTACTGTACATGCAGACTAAAACGTCCCTACCTTTTAAAAAGATTTTAAACACCCAGCATTGAGACTCCCTTATACGTGATATAAACATGATTACATTTGCCCTGCAACAATCTTAGTCATGCATATCCGGTAATGAGAGCCAGCACATGAACGTCATTGGGGACAATAAGAAAAGCATTCTTGGACTGCAGCTGGTAAATCCCACTCTTGATCACAAACAGGTCAATTCAGTTACGACCACATGAAGGAAGGGGAAGGTTTTAATAAAAGGGGCACAGGGTGCAGGGAAGGCAACAGAACTGGGGAATCAAACCTCTCTTTTATCCAAAGGTAGTAAAATGAAGGCAGCTGTGATGCATGTTTTCCTACTCTTCTCCCGCGATGGCCTCAGAGCGGAGACCGCGGGACTCCTCCGTTCTTTAAACAGGCAGATCGGTTCCTCTGATGTTTCAATGCGTTTAGGGACTAGTTAGCAGATGCACGATTCGTGCCAAATCAGTTGTAGTGACTGTACGCTCCTCTCCGTTAAGGAATAAATTAAAGACCATCGAAACAATCGTTTCCTGTAAATGTAAACCGGGTGCATTGGCCACTGAGCTACGTGTCCTAGCTGAGAGGCAAACTGATAACTCTGTGCAAATAACCCCAAAATTTTCCTTATAGCAATAAAAACACCAACTAAAACAATGAAAAAAATTGTGCAACAAGGTTCTGCAGCTAGACAACAGTGCTATTCCTCAACCTGCCTTTTCTAAGTCTAACAAGTGTATGCACATGCCAGCACGAATATTTATTGTTGCCTCCATGGCAAAGAAAAGAAAATTATTGTAGTGCATTTTTAGTCTTAAATTCATTCACTGCCTTAAAGGCAGCAATAATTCCACTTGCTGGTATCTAGAGGATTCTTTTCGACAGGGATACTTAGCAATCCAGGATTGCTTTTTTTTCAAAAAATTTGTGAGTAACATTTGATTATCTACAGTGGGAGACACCATGCAAGTGACAAGTACTGCATTTTAAACTTTAAAATCTTTTGTCATTAGTGAATTTATATTTCATATATATATATTTGATGTGATACTATCCACTCAAGATAATACAACACTTTGTTTTTATATTAGCAAACATTTCAAGAGTTTAATATTCTTGAATGTTTTTCTCTTTTATACTTCTAAAGAGATCAAAATAAATTAAACGTTTTGTACATAATTACAGAAGAAGTAGTTAACTTATTTTATCTTTTTAGTTTAGTACAAAGATATTTGCAAGTTCATTGCCGAAATACACCTTATTTATAAATTTCTTCCATTCTAACGCTAACAGCAAAGGCTCTTTGGCCTCTGGGCTTTCAGCATCTCCGACAGAAAGCTGCAAGATTTCTAATTGAAAGGTGCTACTTTGGGTATTCTCCTCGTACCACTACATAGTTTCCTAAGATGTGGGATCTAAAATGGCTTAAGTTAGTAACGGATCTGTATTCATCAGCTTTTTATGACATATTAAAACAAATGAAGAAAACAATTATTTGTATTAGTATGCAAATTGTTTTAAAAGAATCCATTTGGAGGGCAGAATAAAAAAAAAATCTACTTCAGCTTACTTAATGTAAAATACAAAGCCACATTTACTCAAAAAGCAGTATTGTCCAATAAGCAAAAAAAAAAAAAGTTTAAAATGGGCTTTTCCAACACACTGAAGGGCCTTACCCCATAGTCCTTCTTTTCTAAAATTTAGTGGTAAAAGAAAACATTTCACATTTTATTTCCTGCCAATCGTGACTGCTTTGAAAAGTCGTAATAGAAACAGTTCCATTCTGATGAGTGTCAGCATCTTATCTGCACACTTTTTTAGTGGACACCAAAAAATTTTATACATCTATAGTAAAGTCCATGGAAGCTTTAAGGTACAAGACTACATGTTGTAGGCCACATAGATGGGATCTAGCTGGTCTGCCAAAAATCCATCTCGTAGGTGCATACGTTGTTTCTCTCCACGGGAGTTGATAGGAATTACACCAATGTCCACAACCACCACCACCCCTACAATCAGATAATGTTCCTCCAGGACCACGTTGGTGACCAACGGAACCAGGTCCAAAGCTTCTTGCTCCGATCCATCCAGCTCAACTACAACGACCAATAAATTTGTCCAGGTAAACACCGCACTGGAAAAAAAAAAAAATATTAGTGGTGGGGTTTTTTTACCCATTTCATTTTTTACCCGTTTCATTCCACCTTGGTTACCTTTTGTTTCAACTCCTAGGGCTCCTTCTGTATGCTCACCACAAAGTTTAAATAGCAAGAGAGAACGTGATGCAGGCAGGGGCAGAAGAACAGCCCCACTAGCTCTCACTTCAATATTGCTGCAATACAAGTATTGGGCTAAACTCTGCAGAAACTCGAGTCTAATCCTTGCCCGTCAGGTAAGGAGGTAGTAAGACAACGTGCGGTTCCCTCTGAAGGCAGAGAACTATCACAACGCGGCTGTGTTCATGAAGGCATGCATGTGTGGGTGGAGGTGTCTTCTCTGGGGTTTTTTGAGGAGCAGCCCAGAAGAGCAAAGGAGGTTAAAAGAGGAGGCACCAAAAGGAACAGCAGGAACATAGTCTGAGCCAAAAAGATCTTTGGGATAAACTGCCTAGCGCAGGGGTGCGGAGCCCTGGGAACGTTTACATGGCATACTGCAGGCTGCACAGAGCTCCCGGGTGGCCGGGGAGGGGGCTTCCTCACTCGCACGGTGCCAGGCTAACATGGCTACGTGCCTTCTGGACTGGGCTGGCTGCTGTCCAGGCAGGTCAGAGCTCAGCACAAAAGAGCTGCAATTCTTCTGGACCAATTGGTTTATACAGAAATAAGCGGTGTCTCCATCTGTTTTATTTCGGCTGTGTTTTATTTCTGTTGGGTTTAAGGGGACAGGAGTTTTTTCATTCCTTATTAACAGGCGAGATGGTCAAGGGAACACGATTATCACCAGTATCTCCTCTTTACTAAGAGAACTTCGCAAAACCCCCAAATTTTGGTTAAGGCCTTGAGCCCAAGCAGGTAAATGTTGGTGTCTGCTACTGGGCATCTTTTCTGGCTAAGGATAAAGCATTTATCCTTCCAAACATGGAGGCTGGGAGGGTATGAAAGTCTGGTGTATGCTTCCCTCCATCCTCCTCCCCATGTCTCAACTGTCTCCAAAGCCTCTGAAGTCTCACAGGAGGTTAGCAGGACTAAGGCTCCACAAAGAGCAATCTCATTCTTTCTTGCAGGTGTTTAAGACACAGACGATGGTTATTTCTTCTTCTAACTTATTCCATAGCATAAATAATAATATTCTACACACGTAACTCATACATGAAGCCCTGTACTTCACCCTCCGTTACCTTATAAAATCAGGGGATAATTTCCCCGAACTGTCTTGAGCATAAGCAGCTGAAAGTTAGAATATATTATGTATAGAAAACAACTTCAAAAAGAGCTACTTATGCTGCGGAAACGCTTGATTAAGACAGAAGTGCACTGTTTTAGTCTACTAAGACAATTCTGAAAATCCCTGTACTTTGGAAACATATCTTACTTTGCCCAAAAGTTAGCTATGAAAGTGTGCTCTACATTGATGCTTAACAGAGTGGATTTTAGGAGGAAACTACTTACTATTAAAAAAAAAATCATTTTCAGATCCTGCCGAAGTACTATTTGATTGAATTCTTATGCGCTTATTGATCTGGAAAACTAATGGGCAGCCAAAGCAAGGCTGTGCAGGCTCCTTTTGACAGTACTGTTAGGAAATGAATTTTAATTTGTAATTATGTTTTCACAGACTTTCTGGTAAGTTTTGATGGATGCTGAATATTAAAGTCAAGTATCAGTCTGCACAGGTGACCCTCTCCAGAGAGGTCCTAGAATTTTTATGGATTGCTGTACAAACATTTAAATTAGTAGTATATATATTTTAACAAAAAAGCCTGGGGAGGTTTTATTAAAATATAAGTTAGCACTTGAAACCATGCCTTAAACCTACTGTTAGCTTGTTACTTGGGAAACCAATTAATGGCAAGATTCAGGAGCAGGTCCCTAAAACATGGCTTAGGAGAAGTTAGTTTGTCTGAGTTCAGAGGACTGATTCCCAAAACCTTCGTGAAGCTTCTATTAAGTCCTAGAGCCATTGAGACTCCTAAGAGGGTTTCAATTTAATTTAAAACTCATTTCAGATGTCATGATTCTAACTCACTGGTGGCCACTGTAAGTACAAGAAAATATTGCCCTTTATGTTCCCACCAGTTGATATGAAGATATATTGGCCAGCATGTATCACTTATGAATACATTAACTTTCTAGCCCTGATGAATAATTAAAAAAAAAAAAAAAACAAAAAACTAGGGACCCAGCAAGGCTGCACTTTCTCAAGAAATTATGGAATCACACGCAATAGATGCAACACAGCCAATGCCCTGAGCTGGGAACAGCCCCTCCTGCTGCTTCCATCCCACCAAATGCTTCAGGAACAGCAAGGAAGTTGTTGAAACACCTCCAGAGAAAGAGGCCCATAATGATTTTCTTCTCCAAATATCTTGTGTAGCTTTACCTATTCGTCATTATGCAGAGAGAGAAAACCACTTCTTAGCAAATTCCAGGAAGGTATGTTCTGGTCCTCTTTCAAGGGTTTGAAGTTTAAATGAGTCAACAATGTGCTTTAATTAAAACACATACACATACATTATTTCTCAAGATATTTTGCAGTATTAAAAACACTTTCAAAAATGCGTGGTGTAGTTATACATCACAATAAAAACAGACTGAGCTATGCTTTTCCTTGTTACATATTTAGACAGAGGAGGTCCAGAGTCAGAGGTTGTTGATTTTGTGCTAAAATTTCTTAAGAGACAAGAATAATTTTAAATGACCTTTTAGATCTGATCCTCAATGACAGAAGTTGCAAAGCAGGATCACGTCAGTCAACAAGTTGCCGCCTTCCTCAGTAGTGTTAAATGTTACAAAATGAGCATGTGTTTCTTGGAAGTTGAGGCTATTTTTGCAATCTAGCGACTGAACACACCCAGTACCTTTTGTTTGCAATAGGTATCGATGCAGTTAAATCCTTAATGGGTCATTGTAACCAAAACAACAGCTGCCTCCAACAAGAACAGAGGCTCATGCCCCCGTCCGAAGAAAGGCATATACAAAATATATATAAAAAGAAAGTTTTAACCGGCTATTATTTTGTCAAGGGGTGTTTCACAAAGACAAGAGGAGGATCTCTCAGAGAAGCTGAAAGAGAGTTAAGTGAGAAAAGTCAAGGACAGTCAGGACTGGGACTATGAATGAAAACTCCGTGATGGTGGCTTGAGAGAGCTATTAGGCAGAGCACTGGTTAGGAAGAGGTTGGGCACTGTGAGCAAACCACATGTTGTTGCTCTGAACTACTGCGTGTCCATTTTCTGCAGGGACCACATCATCTAACTCATCAGCAATCTCTCTTCTTTGAGGAAAAAGCAACGCTGAAGACTTTCAGTTTTGGCCTTTGGGCAAAGGGTAGTAATAGTACAGCGTGTTTTCTGAAATCTCGCTCATGTGCCTTGCACTTTATCACCCAACTACCGGGAAGAGTTAAGGCACCGAGAATTATTTGCATGTACTTCTACCTTCTTGCAGAAATTCAGTGGCCTTTTTCTTCGGTCCTCCCAGCTTACCCCAACCCCTTTTTAGTTGCCACTATCCCACTCAGGATTTCCATGATAATGGAAGGAAAAGGATCCTCAAAGTGCTCTCAGTGGTCCTGAAACATAATTTAAGCATTTTTGGCCACTGAAACCCAGGTTGACCCTTTCTGCAGTGTGATATGGCTACTTCATTCACTGCCCATGAGCTCACACTTCGAGGACACACAAATCTCTGACGAACAGGTACTGCTGAACACATCGATTTATGAATCTGCGGCCATCTTATAGCTTGATCTGAAAACTTTCCATCCACTGCTGATACTGATCTGACACATTTTCAAGGAGAATTTCACAGCATCCTTAAAGCGTTCACACTGGTCTGTATGAGGACAGAGAATCCACCACCCTGTGTAATGGCTAGCTGGCACAAGACCATACCACCAGTGGTGATGCTCTAGGGAGGAGGCCATAAGGCAAATCCTCAGTTACAGTGAGCCAAACAATTAATGCCTTCATTTTAACAGATATTTAAGAAAAAAGCAAGATGTTTTGACTAAAGAAACCAGTCCGGTCGCTGTGCTTCATTATTAAGTTTACTGCTCCAGGCTACACCTTTGCAGCCAGGATTGGAAAGAAAAGTGGAGAGTCACATCTTATACTTGCTAAATTGCTCTGGCTGTTGCGACAGGTTTGTTTTGGTTGAAAGAAGAAGAGCTGAGCTGAGATTATAAAAAAACAACTACCTGCCTCAGTCTTCTGATGCAAGAATAATGAAAAGCAATTTGTTCTCATGTCGGCCTCAAGAAATGATTACCTGCTGTGTGCATTTGATGATGTGATACATTGATTAAGACAACACCATTATTAACTCATTGATTTACTGCTTCAATTTCCATTGTGACCTTGATTTGATCACTGCTTGATTTATTAATAACCGATTCAAAAGTAACAGTGTGTTCACTAATAAAAGTTTATTAGTGTGTTCATTTATTTGAAATGTTTGCTTGCTTACTCCTTCTAATAACAACATTCCTAAAGCTTGAACTCATAACAGTTTGCTTTTTCTGGTTAGAATATAAATCTCAAACTCCAAGAAACACCTACTGACCTACCTGAGAGCTGCTTGGCGCTCTCAAATTAAAAGTTTAATCCTTTACTTGTACTTAAAACCACACAAAAAAAGAAACGTATTGAATGATCTTAGCAGAAAACAGTCCTTCCTGATTAAATCTGTTTGTGAAAAGTTTCATCCTAAGGACATATTTACAGCCGGGTTATAAATCCTGTGACCATCCTGACAGGCCATTTCCTGGATCAATTGCAATACGCAAGTAAAAAGCGCAGACATTATAGATATTTCAGCTTTATATAAGGGCCCTGGTGTTACAGAATCCTTACCATTCTGTGATGCTCTTGTGTGCTCTAATTACAGAGGTTTCAATATCGATCGGATGGTATCTCATCCCTCGTAATTCCATGGCTTCATCTAATGCACCCACAACATAAAGTGCATCATGGCGTTCTGGTTGTAAGGAAAAAAAATATTAATGATTCTGTTCTCCAGTACATTAAATTACAAAAATGTTCACATTAATAAATAAGTAAAACAAGTGTAACATATGTAAGTTATCCTCGAATTTCTGAAACCCCAAAGTGATTTCCGAACTATTGAGAATTTTCCATTACTGAAGTGCAATGCAGAGCAGAAAGCAGAAGAAAGGCAGGCAGAAACACTATTCCCATTTGAGGAAGAGAAAGGTGGAAGTCTTTATCCAAAGACAGTGGCATAAATTCCTGGTTTTCTCCCAGGTGGATGCAGAACAGACTCACTCTTTTTTATGACGCCCTGAATAGACAATAGGCTCCTTGTTTCTCTCTCTTTCTTTTGAAAAGAGAGAGGACGGATTTGACCCTAACTGTATGGATGATGTTTTTCCAGTAGCTTTGAGATGGTCAGTACTGATACTTAAGGTGTATTACAAAGGTGTTTATCAATAAACTAGAAATACGTGCTATGTGCCAGATAGCAAATTGCGCATTCAGACAAATGGCAAGCTCTGGAGCGTAATGCTCTTAGAGTACAAATTTTTACTGACTAAGAAAATAAATGAGGCTGAAATGACACTTTTAAAAAGATATTAGGCTGATAATAAACGACTGCATATTAACCAGAAAGAAATAATATTCGCTAACAGACTTAAAAGCAGATAACTGGCTCTTATTACATTAATTTAGATAGTTGCACGGTTATAATGTAATGGCAATATAACCTCTACCAGTAATAAAGGGCAGAGAACATTCTGCACTGGGAGCTAAAAGTAGGAGGAGAACGGAGACTTAGCAACTCTTTGCCAGGAGAAGATTTAAGCCATTTGGATGCTTAAGTTGCAATATCCTCAGAGAATCCTGAATTTTCCTAAGGCTGGGCTATCATTATGAAATGAAAAAAGCCCGCGCAAGGAAGATGCTAACATAAGGACACGGGCAGCAGTTGTAATATCCACAGTGATTACTAAAATGCTTTCAGATTTGATGAAGTCACTCTTTGGCTGAATAGCGGCTATTCTAATTGCACTGACACCCGGGCCCCGGGATGGCTCTTAGAGGTGCTCGCAGCGTTGCTAGAAACCATACTTTGCCAACAGCCTCGACTGCCACCTCAGCCAGCCGCTGCTCCTGGCACCGTGCTCTGCAAAAATCACAGGAGAGTAACGTTTTCCCAACAGAGACTTTGTGTGGCTGGCAACGCTGGTTTGCTTACACGGGTACAGGAGGCAAGGAATGTCATAAAAACAAGTAACAAAATCCTGTACCTTCCTGACAGAAACCCAAACACCCCGTAGCTTCTCCTGCAGGCTGCTGCTTGTATTACACTTCAGTAACCAACCCCGCAGGTTTAAAGACAAAGAAATTTGAGAAATGGACAGCTTCTGTAAGTAAGTTTACAAGAGAGGAATTATTATCAAAGAAGAGGGTCATCACCGTAGGGACAGAGCTCAGACTCACAACAAGGCTTTTTCTATCTGCACAAATGCATTCCTGCGGATACAACTGCAAGAGCAAATAATGGCATTTTAAGCTGTATTTCATATTTTTCAAGCTGAAGCATTTGGCACATTAACAGTGCCAGAAAGTCACTGGTGGGGGGGATTTATAGCACCTGAGGTACAGCAAAGGAAAAGCATCTGTTTCTGCAGGGAAATCTTGCCCTCTGTTTTGTTTTCTGATTATTTCAACTACGGCTTTTTTGCAGTTCTACAGGTTTCACAGATTGAACATGTCGGGTGGTGCGGGCCAAGAGACACAGTTCAGCCTCAAAATAATCCAAATTATGTGCATAGACCTAGATGATGAGAAATCTCTTACCTCCGTTTGCATCTGTAAGTTCTGTTCTTCTCAGGAACCCCAGATAGCCAGTTCGAGCCCAAATAGTCTGTGTGTCCCCAAAGCTGAGTCTTGAATTAAAATGATCTGATTGCAAAGATTCATCTCCATAGATGGTAAAATACCCACTGGCATTGTGAGTGCTGTGAACCCATATCTAAGTTAAAAGCAATTATTCTGGTATTAATTAAAGTAGCTTTCCAGAATGAAGCATTATTGAAAATTCTTGATGCAAGTATTTTTAGTCATAGCTAGATAACACTATAATGCCTTTTAACACTGTTTCTGAACCCATAACTCACCCAGTTTTAGGCACAGAGACCCCAATCTAACCTCGCTGAAGTCGGAGTGCGGATCTGAGCCGTGCCTGGGGGAGAGGGACGCTGGACGCACGGCTGCGGGGACACCTGCCTGGCAGCCCTCCGGCCCCAGGTTAGCCGAAGACCTGCACAGCCTCCCTGAACAGCTCAGCGAGCTCTGAGGTCTGCTTGGTTATGGCAATTTTCAGAAGAGCCTATAGACCACAGTGCTCTTTCCATAGTGCCCCCGCTCCTGGTTCAGTGTATTTACTCCAGCAGGGCATCCTCTATGAACCCCAGACAGACAGATTATTTTAAAGGATGGGGCCAGGGACCTTCACCTGTGGAGAAGGATTCATTTCATCTAACTCAAGGCATCATGGAAATCTTTACGATTTCATAGTAATGAAATCTTACAGATGAATCTCACAAATTAGATTGTAGTTTTAATTATGACTAAGCAAATTCTTCATTTTATTAATTAGATCTTTAATTGCTCATTGAAAGTAACATTTTTTTCTCTCTCTAGAACCGTAAAACAAATTGGAAAAACATATAGCCTTGCGCAACTCAGCTAATGAGAGTACTTCAGTGCGTTGAAGCACAATGATTATAAAGAGAATAGAACTAGAAAACCATCTAGCTGAAATTAGACTAATCAATAAACATTTTTTCATGTACGTTTCCATCAGAATTAGTGAAGCACCAAGTAGAAAATACAGTTAGAAAAAGCAGATTTTTTTCAATTTTTTAACAAACTTGAGCTATTTTTAGTATTTATCAAGTACGTTACTAACAATTTTAATAACGATACAAATATCATGCTGCACACTTTATATACTATAAAGATCTACAGAATGCGCAATTTTCTTAACCAGGCGTTTGATAAGACGTATTATAGGAAACCATTGGCATACATGGTGATAGCTTTATCTCTGCAATTTAGTTCACAGCATACAAAGGTTAAGTTTTCATGACTCACCTCACCAAGATGAGAATCTCCTAAGGGTCCCTTTGTTTCTGGATTAGCAATAATGATACGTACTCCTGGGAGGATCTATTGAAAGAAAACATGAGGCAGTAAGAAAGCTGATATCGGCTTATGCAATCATATGCTGACTCTTTGTCCCCAAAAAACTTTCATTAGAAACTAGAAGCAATCCTTAAAAAGTTAAAGTGGACTTATAACATAAAAAATTAAAATAGTCCATAGATGTAATAAATTCTGAGATACCTGGGAAATGCTACAAAACCTCTTCTCTTTGTGAAAGCTGTTCCATCATTAAAAACTCCTCAGAAATCAAATGTTCACCTACAATAAAAAATCCTACCGAATGGCTCAAGTCTCTCTGAGAGTATATACTAGAATAGAAAAAAACGCTAGCCACATGAAACTTTGGCCTGAAACAAAAAGAAAGCCAGAGGCACCATGCAATCTTCCCAGAACGACGCCCTGCCAAGGACTTAATGTAATGGACATTCAGCCACTACAGAGGTGGGCAGATGTTAAACCCTAAGATAGAAAAGGGAGCATCCTCTGACCGTGAGTGTTTGCAAAGCTATGGTTAGAAAGCTTCAGATGAGCATCCACAGCATCAAGGGCAGCCAGTGAGCAGGGAGTGCCTCGGTGGCTCAGCGCAGCAGCCACGGACCTCTCCTTTCTCCCAAAGGCAGAGCACACTCAGCCATAGACCTCGGTCACCGGCGCGTGGCCAGACACCATGGGACAGAAGTGAGAGCAGCACCCCTATCTCTGTGTGCCGGTCCTGTGTCCCCACCCTGTCCCCGCAGCTGCCACCCACCAGGGACGGTCCCTCTGCAGGTGATCAGTAGCCTACGAGTACAGCATTGGTAATCTCAGCCCAGTTCTCACTGGAGTGAGTCTACATCAATGAAACTGCCTTCACTAGCGGCACATTTTTTGGCTGTTTCAAGAGCGAGATGCGGAGGATGAAATACCTTCTTTTTGCATAAAAAAAGGAAGTGTTTTTTGCATGAAAGAGGGAGGTACAGCTTCTGAGAGAGCAGTAATGCATCAGTTACTGCCATCGTGCTGTAACCTCAAGTAAAGAAAGGTCTTCAGTCTGCACAGTTGATACACCCTTCTTCAACACTTCACTACATTCACGTAAAAATGAACAGAAATGGAAATTTACTGAAAATATTTACCATAAAAGGTACACTTAAATCTTCTTTCAGTACTTACTTTTCCTGACTCCATGAGGGGCAAACTATGTGGAGATCCTCTTTCGACTAAACGAACTCTGTAAAATACATGTAAAAATAATATGCATAATACACAGTTGCGTTTATTTGCTTTTCATTAACAATTGTTTCTAAAAGGAACGGTTAATGGTTGCAGAGATTAATGTTATTTTTGGAACAGATGAAGCTTATATCCTGTAGAACATAATCGGGCCCAATATTTAAACTTAGTCAAGACTTAAGGCTGGGAAAATAATGAAAGAAAGATGTGTGTGAACGTTTTCTTAAATATTAAATTCTCCAAATGTAGTTGGTGCCTTTTATTTGTTTTTGATAGACTTTTGTAAATGGAATTCCATGCACAAATTTATTCACAACAAGAGGATCCTAAAATATTGATTTCCCACAAGAACATCATAAATGCCAGGGCACAGACACAAAAGCATGTGAGCTGAGTGAGCAACCGCATTCCACGAGTAGCTAACAGTTAAAATCAAAGTCATATTGAAATAACTCATAACCTGGCCTCAGCTTCAAATCTGCATTTGCAATCTTTTAATTATTTTCAATGGACAATGGTTGATAAACATTTTAATATTAAAAAAAAATCATTTAATGAAAAATGTTATTACTGCAGAGGTCAGACCCTTCCTCTGAGTGTGGCTTTCTGGTCCTCTCTCTTCCTTTCTTAGATAACTTATTTCCCCACTAAACGAGCAGAAAGGGCAGCTCTCCTTCAGTGGTATGATGGTCTGGAAGAAAATTCCTCATTTAACCTTAGAAAAGTACTCAGCAGGTTAGAATGAAAGAGACTTTGAAAGAGCTGATGATCTCAGCCAGTAGATGGTGAAGAAAATTTGGTAACACCTAGGCATTCCTGTATCCTAAGTGAGATGATAACTTAAAAGTTCTAACAGCCCATGAAAACCTTAAACTTCCCACTCTTGAACATTTTTCATAATCCACTTAACCAAGCTAAATCTAGACTTCTGTCAAAAGAGCTGTTCTTACCTCTTTCCTCTCCTCAGGTCTGTGATTAGAAAGAAAAAAAACAACACAAGATGCCTAAAAATCAACCCTGTAAAAGGCAAAGATGAAACATCAGAAGAGAGGAAGACATAGCTAGGAGTAGATGGGTGGAGAAGTGGATCCAGCTAAATGGATCATAAAACTGCAGTCTGTTAGGAGCAGTCACGATAGATCTTTTTCGGACTGTTTTGAGGTCTTTTTATAGACAGAGTACCGCAGCGCTCCGTTTGGGAAAGGAGGGATGAGATACAGAGAGACCTCAGCTAGAGGTCTCTCTGGAGAAGAACAAAGCTTTGGGAAGTTCAGCCCCTAAACATAAAGAAGATGGAAAAAGATTTTTTTTCACTATTTCTTTGCTCCAAAAGTCTTCTATAAAAGCTGGGACTGCTGAGGTCAAGGCAGGAATAGTGAATAGTGTTTTATCCGCAGTTCTGGGAAGTCTCTCAACCTTGATGGATGGGGCAGGGCTAAGCCCTGAGGCACTGCACATCAGTGTGAACAGTTCCTCGCACTAACAGAAAGAGCTACAACCCAAATACCCAGCAATTTCAGACTGCTTTTCCAAGTCATTTTGAGAGGAAAAGGATGTAAAGTGCCCTACAAGGGGCACTGCCTGGAGCAGGCATGGTTAGGCAGCTGCAGGAGCTGCTCTCCTACAAGGTGCATAACAGGAACCACCTTTCAACGTTTGTTCAGCTGCCACAAAACTCCCAGACAGAGCCTGAAGCACTAATCACCACTTCTGTGTTTTACCTTTAATGTTATACTGCCCTTGTTTTACACTGTATTGCTCTCTTAAACCTCTGTTGTGTTACAGGTGTGCACACGCGTTCGTGTTTTCCACAACATCTTCTGTTGAGCCTCCCACCAGCTGAAGAGCAGTAGGGCCTCCACTGGATTCACAGCAAAAGCATTGAAGCTACAACATCCGTCTGTCCAACCAGGGACACAGACACGGGGCAGCAGAAACCCAGGCCACAGGAGCTTGGCTGTAGGGTGTAGGTACATGCAAGGCTAAATTAATGCTACTCGATAAAGGGTATGCCTGCATAAGCCACACTTGCATTGCTGGTCAAATGGCAAGGCAAGTCATAGGTATTTAGGAGTATGCAGCAAAGGCTTTAAAAATAACTCTGTGCATATGGAAACAGAATCAACTATTGCAAAAAACCGTTGTTAATAATGCCTATATTTCTGCCTTTTTATAAATATATCTTTGTTCTGTAAAATCCGTATTAGCGTAGAAATAGAAAATGCCTTTAACTGAATTCTTCCAAACAACTGACATCTCCAATCTTTAGATATGTATTTGCAGACAGGCAGCTGTTCTTAGAAGAACTAGTCATCATCTCAACCACTTGGTATCTCCTTTAACAGACAAGAGTTATCTTATTTATTATTTACCAACATTTGTCAAATAGAGAAAAAAAAGAGACAATTTAAAGAACCTCAGCCATAAGCACTGCTAAGAGTCATGGTGTAACAAAGGTCAGGAAGGACTTTATTTGAATTTAAGATTGGTTTAAAAAGAATTCAGTTTGGATAACAGTAGCAAAAAAGCCTCTGGGGCAGGAAAAGTGTATGTCAGAGCTGTCCAGCTGCCCAGAGATCTTGCTGGCCTTTGCTCCCTTCCCGTTACTGACAGGCCTCTGTGAAGCATTGCTGAACTCCAGGCCTAGCAGAAATCACATACAATAAAGCTATACATTCAATAGTCAATGAAGTGACTACTGGATATGAATCAACATTCATAAATCTGACCACCTCTTTCCTCTTTGCTTTCAGCATCTGTGCTTCCCACCTTGTTCTTATTACCACGAGCGTATTCTTCTAGTTCCCTTCTCTACCTATTTCCTTTAACCTCGTCTGATTTTTTAGCACATGACGATCCAGAAGGTGCAATTTCTCAGTTTCCAATTCTGTTAAACCTCTCCCACTCTGTGCTTTCCACCTCACATCCCTACAGAGTTATCACGGCAGCGATAGAAACGGCATTTCCTCTTGGCGCTCAAAAAACTGGACTCCTTTTTAAGAAGTTTCTGCTAAGCTCACAATCCATTTGGGAACATGCTGTTAAACCTCTAACAATTCAGAAATAATAAAAAATATTTTGCCACAAAGAGATTTCAAAAAAATAGAAGTAAAACATTGGATTCTGATGTTACCGACTCCTATGTGCAAACTTAACTAAGTGCATAATGGTCTTATTAACTCTACTGGGACTAGTACTGTGAATAAATTATGGACATTAGGCAATAATTTTTAAAATGAGTTTTACTGTGCCTCAGCATAAAATAATTCAATTGTTCCCACTCTTCCCCAAGAGATTTCCATTTTTCCACTGGCAAACACAGACAGCAGACACGATTGAAAACTTCTTGCCTTCCCTCTCGCGTGAGCAGCATCACTACCAAGGCTGGTCTGGCAGGCAAGGTAGAAAGGCAGAGCCCAGGGCCCATCAGACCCTTGAAAAACAACGCCTCTGAATTACCCAGGTGATGCTGGCAAAGAAACCCACGGCTCCTTACAGCCTTCTTAGGACAATGTTAGTAAAGCTTCTCCAAATTCACAAATAATCGTAACGTGCTCCCAGACAGCAGAGGTCTAGAAAGGGCAAGTCCAGCCATTCTTTGTTGGGAGTGAAAACAATCTCTTACAGAGTGAGTACAGAGCCTTCCCGCTGCTTTCTGTTGCCTTTGAGTCGTGCTGGGAAGGGCAGAGGAGAACGTGGCAGTAGAGCCAGCCTGGGCAAAGAGCCTGAAAGTCAAGTGGATGGGAGAAAAATGCTGCCCTTGGGCGTGAAAGCTACTTTTGCACCTTCTGGTGGTTTGCAGCCAAGCTGAGAGGGAAAACATAAATGAGTGACCCAATGTAGGGCAGACACAGAGCTTCTCTCCCACCAGAAGGCCTCACTGGAGGGGAGAGGCAAAAGATGTTTAAGAATCGTTGCACTGTTACAAAGCTATAAGCAATGATGATACGCAATGAATGTGTAGTATTTACATAGTATAGTATAGGAGAGTATAACTTTGACTTTTTTTTTTCACTGGTTCCTAAGAATTAGTCTTTTTTCTTAAAAAAAATCTCTAACTGGAGCTGTACAGTTGAGAAAGCTGCCTACGTTTCGAAGTCTGGCTACTGGGATTTAATAGGGAATGCAGCTACAACACTGGTATGTGATAAACTTCTTTCCTTGTTACAATTTAATACATTGGACAGATTTCATCTCCTTTAAATCAAACACTTACTATAGAAAAGTAGGACTGACATGTGACTTCAGAATGAAAACTGGCAAGCTATAACTAACTGGGCACTGTAACCACTGTGCAGCAAAGGGGATATGGAAATACAGTAACAATGTCTTTCTGCCCAACTATCTCACATGAAACTGCAAATATTGTTTATGCTCCTTTTTAGATCTGGTCCGTTCGGTGATGAAGACTCTCCAAAATATATTCCACAGCTTGCTGCTATTTTGCACTAATCAGAGTGTTTGTCAGCAGAGCTATTAACTATTGCTTTGGGAATCTGTAGGGGCTGGAGCGTGCAGAGTGGTACTAACCAGCGTTGCGATGCCAAAACTGGGCAAACCTTCAAAGCCGGCTGTGCTGTTGCTCTGAGAAAGACTTTGGATTCTGTGATTCTAATAGAGATGGAAAGAAGCTCTGAGGTCATCCAAGTCTCGCTCCCTGCCAAAAAAAGACTGTTCCCTGCAGCGCACTTTCAAGTGCTTTGTCTACTCCTGTTACAGTATTTCAGATGATGGGGCTTCTTCCACTTCCCTTCAGAGTTTATTTCTCAGCTGAATGTATTTCATAGTCAAGAACCTTTTTACTCTGCGATGCTTGGCACGAACCATTCTTAGCTTCCTCTTGTTATTTCTAACTAGCTCTCCACGTCCAATTCAAAGGAGTTTTTCCCACTCTCCCCTTTCTTTTTAAATACAACTCAGCTAAAGGGTTTGCCTTTTACCCTAACACTTGGCCAAACCCCACATCTTGAACTTTCTTCTTTCCTTTATAGCCATTCCCACAAGCTGAGCCATGGTAACTGCCTTCCTCCTCCTTGCCAGCGTGCCAGGACCTTC